>NC_141606.1:5640750-5960500 GCF_047967505.1 Dipteris shenzhenensis
CATCACCTGTACTCAAGCCACCAATTACATTAGTTATTAACAATCGATTGAACGAATCACCGAATCAATCGATCCCAACATAACCTCGCTCAAAGCACAATAATCAAGCACAACACCGATAACACTAGAGACATCAGTATTAACATGGAATCACCCACAATATCGACCATCTAGTATGGCAAAACACAAGCTAGTCAGGCATTCCCAACTAACCACACAAAGTATCCACTAGGATCCCTGCCATGTCCAGTGCGCTCCTATGGAGTACTTTGCCACAGTCACACTTGACTAAAGTAATAATATCCAAAACAAGATATATCAGAAAATATAATTTTCATAATAGGATGCCTGCATCTAATCCACCCAGCCTGAAAGTTCCCTCATGAGCTCCCAACCACAAAATGTGGAAACTCCCTTGTGACCTTCCAAAATGCACCTCTTGCTTTTCGGAACCCTTCCCCATCCCTAATGCCTACCATGTGTAATCCTTCATATTGTGCCATGTGTCCTTGATAGACCTTTCATTAATGCCCTCTCAAGGGCATTCCAATAGTAGCTTCAAATAGTGTCTAGGCCTAGGATTACACCCCCAAGACCCCTAGGCTTCTAGTTGACATTTGCCAACCCCTTTAGTTTCCTGCGTCACCATAACCAAGGCTTAGAATTCGTTTCCCTTTAAGAATGGTTTATGTCCTTGAAAACAAAATTGGGAGATCTCCTCTGGAGATAAGTATTAAGAATGGTTCACAATACCTAGGGGGTATTCTAGTAGGAAAATTGGATGGAAAAACATCTTCAAGTTCAACCATTAAATCATTAAAAGAAGATTTATGCTTCAAGAAAATCAAAGAAAAATTTACTTCTTCCAAATGCAGAAGAGCTAAAATCATCTCAACAAAAGTAATTTCACATATATACATCCTAGATTCTTGTTGGTGTAGAAATCATTCCAACTCCATGAACAAATAAGTAGAACCTTTGGGTACATCATGTTCTCCTTGGGGGACGAGCATTTTCTGAGCGAAATCTTCCGAGCGTCCGAGCGAAGGAAAAAAAAAGCTTCCAACTATGCATAAATATGGCAAAAATCGATCAGAAGAAAACATAGTTTCACTTAGAAATATGCAAAGTATTATAGCAATGCCTATTTTATACAAAAATCTTTAGGTGAATCTGTAGGAATGGTGAGAGCATAATGGGATGGCTTTTGAAGAAACCCACATGTAGAGTAGACTTCTCTATGAAAATTCCCTTATGATCCTTCTTACAACTTTTACTTAATAGGGGGTGACATTGAAAACCCTCTCTCAACCTATCTTGATGAAAGAGTTTCTTCAAAGAAAACTCATTGAAGCAAGCCATCCAGGTAGTTTCGCCAGCGAAACCCTTTTGACGCAAGTCTCCCAAGGTAGTTTCGCTGGCGAAACTACCTTGGACAGCACTTTTAAAAGTGACATAACTTTCATATCCAATGTCCAAATATAGTCATTCAACCACTCAAATTGATCGGAACACCCCATTTGAGCACATCTATGAAGTTATATTTTGAAAAATCTTCCATATATAGTATTAAATATTACATGTATTTTATGAGAGTGATATATAAGCCCAAGTTAATACTTATTTATAGTAATTTAAACTTCTTTAGAAACATGTCCATAAATATGCTATAAAAACACTAAAAAGATATTGCCATATGATATAAATGTGTTAATAAGTAATTATATATGCATAGTATTATTACATTGAGAGTGATTATGAGGAATGTTTCTTAAAGGAATCAACACTTTTTTAAGGTAATAACAGGGGTACAAAGGGATGTCTCTAAATAAGAAAATTATGTTGTGTAAAAATGAATGAGTGACTAGTCTGTATATATTTATGATAAAGGGATCTAGTTCTAGTGAAAATAAAAGTGTAAAAACCATGTTTCCTAAAGAAAAACATTTTTAAAAATCTCTTGAAAAACACGCTCGGATAAACCTGCTCATAGGTTTTTGCTCGTAAAATTGACGCATCCATTCTCCTTGAATCTAGAAGACTCTATAATTTTTTTGCAAAAATGATGGAGTTATTTAAATAACTTCACTTATTCCCAAGACTATATAACCATTCTCAACCAAGAACAACATATGTTTTGTCAAGATGCATAATTTAGAATTTGAAGGCACCCTAATAGCCTTGAATGTCCACCTTTACAACATGCATCATGGCATTCCAAACCTTTTAATTACTACCTTTTCCAAAGAGAACACATATTTATAGACACTTGGATGAGGTTAGCCAACTTCAATCTCTAAACTAATGAATAGTTTAAGAAATTGTGTGGCACAATCATCGACTATAATTCTTACTTTTTCCCCCTTGATATTTCCATTAAATCATGAGGGTTCCATTGATAGGCAACACATATCGGTGCTTTCTGCATGATAAAGTATACCTTAGTGTTACTTTTTAGTACCTTTCAATAGTAATAGCTACATTGTGTGTACTTGTTTTTGTGGAGGTATACTTGGGGCATTAGCTCTCACCTATTTATTTCTAGAGGAGTTCCAAGCAAAATGATATTTTTCTAGACATTTAAAGTAAATATTTTCTTGCTTATCCTTATCATGATCCTCTCTTCTCATAGGGTATATCTTTGTGTTTGAGGTTGCTTGAGAAACACCCTTTTTAAGTTGCCCCTTGAATCTCAAAACAAAACCAATTTGTTTTATAAAGTTTCAACTCTAGATTTCCCCCCATAGTATCTTCATATATCTAGGCACATTTTATGGCTTACTCAAAGGTTTTGGGAGAATTTCTTTTGACCTCAACCTTGTAGTTGTCTTTTAAATCCCTCACAAAACCTCTTATCTTCTTGAATTCATCTATTCCCTTTAATTTAAGGACTGCCTCCCTATAATAATTAGATATGTATTGTACTAAAGTATTTTGATCCATATTATAGTCATCCCAAGCTTCCATGCCTTTTTCCAATTCATCTTCACATAAAAATTCTTTTAGCAAAGCTTGCTCAAACTTAGCCCAATCTTTTGGAATTGTATCGGCTTTCCTAAGGCGCATCCATCATTTATACAATTTGTTTCCAAGGGAATGACTGGCTTCCATGACTTGATTTTGAGGAGATGTATTCTTGAGTTGATGGAATCCTTGCCATTTTTGCTAGAACGTGGTTACATCCTTGTTTCTTTTTTTTCCTTCCCCATTATATAGTAGTGGCTTAAGTCCTTTAAATATTTGAGGTTTCTTAAATATGAGAGGTAGACCCCTCAATTGACGTGGAGGAGCTAGTGATTCAACAATTGGAGTTACCAATTAAGAGATGATTGAATAGTTAGGATTTTTTAATGAGTCATTAATAGACTCCAACCATGTTACTATATTTTGAGTTTGAGTCTCTAGAGTTGTAAATTCCATAATCACCATAATCCACATCCTAGTTTCCTTGTGTGTTTCCTCATGTATTTCCACTTCAATAAAGACCTTTCCTTTCCTTGCCCTTTCCTCACTCTCACCAATCATTTTATCTCTCCCTGGACTTCTTTAGGCTAGTGTTTGGAGTAGAGGTAGCTATGCCAATGGAGTTTATTGTTCCAGGCCTCATAGTCATAGTTGGGGATCAAATATCAGAAGAGGCAATCCTTGAAAGGTTAATTGAGCTTAAAAACTTGATGAAATAGATTGAGGGTGGCATATGGAATAAAAATCCAAAAGCTACACTGCAAGAAGTTGTTCAATTGCAACCTTCAAAATGATATGAAGGAAGGTGACCTCACAATATTATATAGCGTAAGAAACACCAAGTGTAAGCTGAAATATTGAGGAATGGGTTCATATCGAGTTGTAGAAATCACACCCCAAGGGTCATGCAAAATCGTAACCCTTGATAGTATTGAAATGGATGGCTACTGGTAGCAAGCTTAAATGCTGATACGGCCCATTAACACTTCAAACGTTACAAGCCATCCACCGAGAAGAAGAACTAAAAAAAGAAGTCGATATGAAGCAGTATAAGCGATAGAAGAGGCTAGGGTGCATCAAGCTAAAGTGAAAAATTTAGGGCTCATAACTACTTTCAAAGCATCCATGGAAGGGTTAAACCCCATGGAAGATCTTACCATTGCCCCAGCCAAGGTGCAAGTGAAGCCTTTGTTGACCCTAGAGCTATCCATAACTTGATATCCTATGAGATGTGCACCCGACTCCTAACATTCCAAATAACTCTTGAACCTATGCCTATCATGGTATTTGTGTAAATGGAAAAATCTCACCTGCTATTGGTTGTATGGAAATTCCTTTATCACAGTTAATAACCAATTTTATCAGTTAATAATCATCGCATGGCTAGTATTCTATGTTATGCCAGCAGGTGCTATGGATGAATAGATTATCCTTGGAAGGGCATAGTGTTGGACAGTTAGCTCCCAAATTGATTGGCAAAAATGCATAGCAACTTTAACCAACAATGATCGCACCCCGGTCATCACAATCGACAATGGAACCTCTAGTACAATATTCCCTGTAGTAAAAAGTCCAACAAAAAGCCCATGAGTCCAACAGCCCCAACGAAACCTTCCTCATCCACTACAATCACCAACTCAAAAGTAACTGCATCTATAGCTATGAAGGGCAACGTATTGACTGCAATTGTACCAATCCCTCCGATGCCTTGTACACTCAAAAGTCAAGAACTCTTACTGGCTTCTGAAGGATACAACCTTAGCTTCAACCTTTAAGACTAGGCAAGGCCAGATTAAGTATGTAGCTTTGCTTCCCCATCTTTGTCCTACATCTAAAAAGGTTCAAATGGCATGATCGCAGAAAGCCAGTTCTCAATGATGCAAGCCGACAAAGGGGAAACAGAAGCACCACTCTAGGTGGATCCTCAAGGGTTTTACTAGGGCCACAACCTTATATGGGTGCCTAATGCTCACAAGTCTCCACACAGCCCTCAACATCATCTACAGGAAAGGACACAGTAGTACTGACAAAGTGCGGATCGTACTTAGCTTAGTGCACACAAGATCAACAGAAGAACTAAGGAGGCTCAAAGCACACTAAATAAGACATGAGAGAGAGATAGCAAATCTATATCTCTTGCAATGTGTGTGAGTGTGTACTCAATCATACATGATAGGCCTCTTATATAGAGAGTGCCCTTTGAATAGTCAACACATGTGGGATCCTTTCATCCACATCTCTCCTTGTGGATATCCTCAATCCACATCTCCACATCATGTAGTCCATATCTTAGGGTGGCTACTTTAATACATTCCTTATCACATACCTTTGCCCTTTAATCTATGTGCTCATAGCACCACAACTCTCAACACCTCCCCTTGGTGCCATGATCCTTTGGCTACTGCAAGGTGGTCAGATGTGAGTTACATTCCATCACCTCCCCTTAGTGCATGCATTGCTACTTAAGGTGGTCAAGTGTGGGTATTACAAGATCAAATCCTCCCCTGGATGCTTGCATGGCTATTCTCAGGTGGTTAGGTCTGATTTACAAACATGTGGGCTAAAGGTGGCAAGGTTGTTGCGTCTCAATTCATGTTGCCGATGTTGTTGTCTTCTTTGCTTGATGTAGCTTGATGTAGCTTGATGCATAATGATAACGCTGACCCATTGCTTTATTAACGTTGACTCACTGCGCTATTCCACTGCTAGCATCGATCGCTGCTTTAATAATGCAATTCATCATTGAACTAATGCTAAAGCTGACCCGCTGTATTATCAAGCTCCCTATATAAAAAGCCAGCCTCATTTTGCAAGATCTCACTTGGCATTGTACCTGAACTCTGCCAAATTTTTTAACAAATTTCGACAGCCTCCAAAGCACTTCTGCTTCCATTTGCTCTTCATGTCCACCTGCACTCTATTAGCACCCACGACCTCTTCTTGATCGAAGAACTCATGAACGAAGCCTCTTCGGACTTTCTCCACTCCGTTACTCCTGCTTCTTCCCACACCATCTCCATTCCTCTTCTCGATCAGATGGAGCAGGACCCCTCTGCACAACAGGCCACCCACAAGCCAGAGTCATTGGGTCAACAATCTACTACCCGTACTCTCCGCAAGTGATACATTCTTAATATAGCAGATGTGTAGAGTTTCACAAAACACACGGTACAGGTTACGTCTCCCCACTCGAATAGGATTGGCTAGAACAGCTCTAAGGGGTCGGCATACATTTGTAGTACAAATGTAACGCTAAGATTATAGTTTGAACTACCTTAACGTTGCCTCCTATCAAGATCTGCAGACCCCAAGGTATACTGCTCCTCCAAGCAATTGGGCTTCACACAGTGGCAAGCAGATTCCCTTGCCATCTGAATCTACGGTAGGCAGTGGAATTTGTAGACTGGTATAATCAGGCCACCAGCACTACAAGTTGGCTGCATGCAAAAGGAGAATACCTTCACTACCAATTCATGATAGAGATAGTCTGACATGCCTTAGGCCTTCGCATTATGTCCCAGCTATTTGCAATGCTATGCACCATGGCAAAAAGGCTGGGAACAGTGGTAAATTACAACACAAAGGTGCATTGAGGTGGCATCTCCATCAATCTGATTCAAAATGTAGCAGTGGCCAAAGCGGCTCAAGCGATTACTATGCTGGCATAGATCCAACTAACAAAGCATCACAGCGTGGTGCTACCTAACTTCTTGGCCCGCCTCCATGAAATGAAAGAGACGAATTGGGCTGATTTCTTGTATAAGGATTTGGTTGGCATCTGCACACACAAGAAGAAGATTGGGAAGCCAATCTTTCTCATGCCCATCACCTATCCAACGACCCCATTCCAAAAGGGTATGGATGTGGTAAGAGAAGTTAATCTCCTATCAGCCCCCTCTGTTGGGTCTACGTCAACAAAGCCATCACCCAAACAAAGGAGGGAGGAGCCAAGCCAGCAAGCACAGGAAGAAGTTGCTGCTAAAAGGCAGCAGGAGGAAGAGGCCGCAAAAAGACTGCAAGATGAGGTAGAAACCCAATGGCTCAGGGATGAGGAAGCACCAAAAAAACAACACATTGATCTCCTTCAGTAGCAAGAGGAACTTGCACAGATCCAAGAAGATGAAGCCCACCAAAAGGCAGCAAAAACTGCAAAAAGGCTTCAAAGAGCGCACAGGTTGAAACAGCCCATTGGTGCAAGTGAGGAGATCATCGATATGATATAGGAGCCGCAGGAGCCCAATGCCCAACCACAACCACCACGAAAGCCCAAGATAGTAGCCTCTCTAGCCCCTGTTCCACCCTAATGTATATCAGTAAGCCATGGAGTTTTGCAAGTCCAATGCCTACGCTTCCGCCCCTGCCGCGGGGTACAACAAATTATTGGTTGAGGACAATCAAGCCGGGTAGATGGAGCTAGCATTCATGGAGTCCATAACGGCCTTGACAGTAGTTGCACAGAACATTCTAGCAAGGCAACAGAAGTTTTCAATTCGCCAGAATCTTGCAACTGTCAAAGCCAATACTTAGCTCTAGCACATGGAGGTAGCATTATAGAAAGAAAAGGCAGACCATCTGGTAGTGGAGGCTAGTGGATTACAAGCTATGGAAATTGGTAGGAAATTGAAATAGAATCTACACCAGAAACAGGAGGCCTTGGACATGGAATGCTCCCGCAACAATACCCTCCAGATGCGTTACGAGGCATTATAGCACATGCCACCATGGATCAAGAATAGCACACCCATGTCCAAGAGGAGAAGAAAGCCTTAGAAGTCAAGGTGCAGCAATAGGCCTACCTTATCGAACGCCTAGATGCAGCAATCCAACAACACCAGCAATAGGTTATCACTCTATAAACGGGCCTGCATGCAGCACGAGCATCAACTTCACCGCAACCAGAATGAGGTGACCTCCATGAAAGGATACTTGAGGCATCATCCCATGACTCCACACTCTACTTCATCTCATGCACACTTAAAGACACCTTCAACTACTTTTTTCATACCATCTCCACTGCCGTCCTCCCACACAACATCCTTTTCGATAATACACTCACCTTACACGACCTCGAAGAGGTTTTCGATTGCCGCACCACTGCACAAGCCCATCCTCCAACTGCCATGGCTTATTTCCATGAAGATATCATCTTAGATGATGATATGGATATCATAACACTCTTCTACCACCCCATTGTATACAATTTTATGGCATGGACAAGAGTGTTGCAGGATTCCTTAATCTTCACAAACAATACTCCATTGCTTGAACTATTCAAGCCAACCACCTTAGAATACTATCCTTGCAATCCTGACATCCTATGTTGAAGTTTCGAATGGATGCAAGGATATGGTCGGATTGATGCCGAATTCATTTTTAACCACCTCTTCTCGGGGCTGGTCAGTTTGATGATTCTCACATGGCGTACCGCAGCAATGTATAGCTGAGGATATGGATGCCGCCTAGAATCTCTTTAGATTTGCCCTACAACCACCCCTGCCATCACAACCTAACACCACACCCGGCATAGAATCCAGCTCCACAATCACAGGCACAAACACTGGCACAGGCCCCACCTCATTGCCATCCATTTCACAACACAACACTACAGATATGCAGCAGGAGCCAATCGAGTAGGAGGGAACCAAAGATATGGGTACCACTCAAGTGGTTGTAATATGAGAATGAGAGAGGTACAAGAGAGTACAAGGGCTAGCCCTCACTTCAAAAGGTGAAATATAAGGCCAAAAGTTTGCCTTTGGTATCCATTGTTCACTTACAAATTTGGAAATAGAAGCTCTCTCTTTCTCTACATTCTCTTTCATTGATTTTTCTTGTTTCCTTTTGCTAGTCACCTTGTGATTGCACTATCCCCCTCCCCCATTCCCTCCTTCCTCTCATTCTCCTTTCCTTCTTCCCTTCCCCTTCCTCTCTCCCCCCCTCTCACCTTTCTCCCTTGTGGAATCACTTGCACACAATCCGGTAGATGCTTGGGTGACACAAGCATGAGGCTTGTGCTTACAAAGCTCCCATAAGGAGTTGCTCAGGAGTAGAGGCTTTGACATCATTCTTCCAAGATCACGACATGTGATTCGTCACCGGACTACACACAAATCATCTAAGTGGGGTGGTAGGATTGTAGAGTAAGACTAAGCTTACCTTTTGCACATCCGAAATATTTATCACTTTTGTTTTTCAAGGTCGATTCATTAGTGTCAGGTTTTTTGCTACCTTCTTCTAGCACAATAGAGGGATTTCTAGGCAACAAGAAATACATTCATCAAAATGGATAAAAAACAAAGCTACTTTGAGTTGTGTTTTTGCATTTGGGCAGAGATTAGTCATCAAACTGCATGAAATATACAATTGGGAAACTTATTCTAGTTGCTATATAGGAGAAACCAAAGTGCTTTCTGTCAATATGCAAACAGAGATTCCATTGAGATTTCTTGTTGTCGATGAGATTGTACACTTCATAGAAAACATGAACAATCAATAGAGATTCTAGACAACTCAAAAGGATAGCTCCATGTATGCTAAATTTTAATTTGCCATAGCTTATCATGAAAAGGATCAAGGAGAGCTCAAAATAAGAGCTTGGATCTAATAATGGACTCCTTGATCTAATGGTTTAGAATGTGCCACATGGCTTCATAGGATTTGAGAATTTGATAAAACGCTCTAGTGCTAACCAAGTAATGAGAGACTATAGCTAGGGTTTGTGACTTTTCTAACTGCTTTTAACAACAACCAACCATCTATTACAAGCTACTTCTCCCATGCTAGCATGTAATTTTATAAAGAATGTAGAATTTACAAGAAAATAATGTAAAACAAGGTGGCAAGACCACTATGACCATGCTAGAAGGAAATAAGCTCAACTCAAGGGAGGGAAATGATGAGAAAGTATACCTAATGTATAGTTTGTTATTGTGTATAGTAATTGTGGTTAGTGATAATTCATTTTCCCCCCCCTTAAATCCTTCGCTCAATGTGGTAGGAGCATAGCCACATCAAATATAATCTAACATGGTGGTATGCTCAAGTGTTGTGATAGGAAAGTAGGTTTGCATGGTGGCAAAAGGGATTTTGAATGGAGGGGGTGACATGTGTGTGTGTATGTTCGTGTACATGTGTATGGGTTGTTCAGGGGCTTGTTTCTTCATGAGTAAGGTCATGAATCCACATTTGCAAACATGAAAAATGAAATGTAGGTTTGGCATGTATTATTAGATTGAAATATTTTTCCCTAACATTAATATTGTAAGTTGTTTTCTTGTACCAATGATTCTTGGTATGCTCAAATTTCTTTTGTGATAATGATTCACGCAAAGGAGAGGTATTTGAAGGAGTTTCACTAATGGGTCGTCTTAATAGTAGATAGATTTTGTGATGATATTAGCATGCATGATGAGGGTGTTGGGTATGTAGAGAACACGTTGGTTGAGGTATGGACTTGTGTTCATTATTAGACATGAATGTTACATGATCTCAAATTTTTAAAATTCAAAATTTAAGATTTGGGTGGCCCCACTGAAGGTGATGTGTAAAAGTGCCAAGTAGTGAGAGAAATTGTGCTTCTCACGACCCCACCAAGGGTTTACATTAGTCTTCTATCCTCCCTAAATCCATTCCTTATAAGGTGCTTTGAGACCCCAAATCTCCCTTATGTAGTGAATTTGAGCTTCAAGATAGGTTCTAGTGCATTATTGAACACAAAGTCATTACTTTTTACAAATCTCTTAAAAAGGGAAAAACACATTATACACTTTGTAAAATCTCATGCTAAGGGTTTATTGAGAAATTTTTATGTAAAAAAAAACACAATACAGTATTACATAATATAAGGTTTAATACAAGGATAGGTAAACTTCAAATTCATTATTACTACAAACTACTTCAAAATCATTGATCTAGTACACAATACTGAATCTGTAACATGCAATGAGTAAACATATACTCCATTGCATGCAAACAACTTCATAGCATGTTTCACATGTGGTGATCATAAGTTCTAAAATGAATCTAAACTTGTGCTTCAGAATTAGTGCCACTCCTACTCACTTATACATTCTCTTCATTATTATAAAGACAGGGATTTCGGCTCATGTACAAAAAACATAATGAAGAGACATGTCCCACTTACCATTGGACAACCTAAGTTACTACAACATATTCAACGAGCTTGTTCGAGACCACACACATCTACATATTACCACCTCTTCATTATGTTGACATTTTCTCATGCAATGTAAATTACAAACTCTTGGTGAACATATTCTACTGTACAAATTGACATTGGAAGTTTAAGTTTACATTGAACACTCAAAAAAACAACTACAACCACCCATTGCCCAAAAACAAGAACAGGCCTTAGCACTATATTCACTTCACTACAAGTTTTAACATCTTTTGCACAATACATAGGCAATCTATGAGGAAAACTGTACTTGTTATTTTGAACTTTGTATAGCCCCTAATTTATTAAATCAAAATCACTCCAATACGTACAGTTCCCTATGAAGTCACACACTATATAGTTCCCAAACTCCTGTGCCACATTCTTTGCACTCAAGAACTTCAAAATTACAACCTTCAATTTTGATGGCAAAAGAACATGAACTTACTTCTATAGCATAATCTCTTCATTTCAAAAACATAATCTTCCATCAAGCTTTAGAAATTCAAGTATATCTACAAATTCGACTCATGTAAATGGGAGGCACACACAAAACCAAACAAGTACGTAGGGATATAGACTTCTTCAAACTGTGTTCACAAAATAGGTGCATGTTTATGTGTGTATCTTCTATGTTGCAATTTCATATCGAGTAGACATTTCAACCAAAACCAACCCTATTCTTGAAAAGAGAACCAAAGGATATTTTTACAAGGGCTTTCAATCCAAATATGAGATTTTTATGGCAATTGAACATGGACATACAATATTGCAAGGTTTGCTAGGGTTTTACAATCAAACACTCCCACATGTAGATTATGAATTACTACATGTGTTGATGTTACTTACATAGGAAAAGTAGCTTACAACATAAATGGGAACACTTTACACTCTACATTACATATACCACTGCAAATGAAAAATTGACTCCCTTTCAAGGGAAACATTTACTAGACACACTAATTCGTCTCTATGAACAAGTGAAACTAATGGTAGTTAATGAGATTTCATTAGTGTGAAGATGAACTTTGGATTTTGTAGATCTTCGCATGAAAACCTTCAAAAGAAATCACATAGACTACTTTAGAAATGTCGACGTCATCCGCTATGGAGATACAAACCAGTTAGAGATAGTTGGGTATTCAGACAAGAGAGAGACACATTACAAACACTAGCTACACATATTGGCTAACAAAACCTCAACGTTACAAGCTTCAAAACACAATGTGGTAAAAAAACAACCAATTCATACAAGTGCTAAACTCTTTAGAAAGTGCACACATACTCCTGAACAAAAACACTACATCACAACCAAAGTTGATTCCGTGGACCACCTCAAGATCATACTTTCCCTCGCCTTTACTATATCAACCTTGAAATGAACAAACATAATGACATATTATTTCACACGACAATAGGTAACAACATCAAAGCAATTAATGTGTTCAACAATAGTAGTCGTATTTCATCTAAAATATTAGAAGGCCATAAAGCAACAGATGGGCTAAGAAAAATGATACAAATCAAAGAAAGAATGCTAGTCGAAATATGTTGAGGAAACATTAATCAACAAGATGGATTAGTAAATGGTGCAGATGGTGTTTTCATGGGTATGTCCACATATGAGAATTACGAAATTGTATGGATTCAATTTCAAAACCCACAAATAGGAAATGAAAGAAGAGAAAACAACTTTTGTGCATACACAACTATCATTAGTCAAAAATGGATACCAATATTGTGAGTTCCAAGAGAAGGAGAAATCAACCCCTCTAAAACAAGAATCGTCACTCAACAGCAATTCCAATTCAACCAATTGTGCAGCTAGAACAATTAACAGAGCACAAGGCCTTGATGGAGAAGCTCACTTTCTCACCAATAGGAATATGCACACATGGTCTCGCATATATAGCACTCTCATGTGTAAAGAAAATTGAAAACCTTTACTTGCTTCACCCACTCCAGTAGTAGCATCTCCTTGTACATAGAGATGTTCATGAAGAAATGGAAAGATTGATAACTCAATCAGGATGGTAAAACCTAATAGTAAAATCCAACAAAATGGATACACGACTATACTATACGAGCCACCATCAAAACACTACAAATTATTCTTTCAATTGTTAGATGATCTACTATCATTTGCTTTTGAAACAACCAACATTATACTGATAGGTGACTTCAACATTGACATGCTCAACAAACAAAAGAGTTACACACATTACAAGAGACTATGAACACTGAATTACACACTAAATGTAATCATATTACAATGATATATGGAACACAATTAGATCGCATTTGGAGTAGCATACCAAACGTAAATAATCACTATGGAACAACATATGCATATTGGACAAATCACTCTATAACCTACATATGTGCATAATACAAGCCTACATTTCAACAAATGTTTGCCGTTACTTAAAAGTCATGCATACTATTGTGATCATATGCTAATAATTCCTTCATACCTCCCCCAACCACCACCCTTAAATGTTAACCGGGAGCTTGTATTCCAACTTGTGCATCCAACAATGAAGACCAAAGTCAATCACTTGGCCTTTTATGCATGTCACCTTTTGAAGGGAGGGACAACCCTATTCCCTTTATACCACTCTCTTTCCTCATTCTATTACAATCATCTTGGGCCTATTTGGATCCAAGGCACAATCCTAGCTCTATGGACTTGCCACTATCCATCAAAGGACATCACTAACCAGTGGTGGCATATTGTTAAACAATAGGTTAACACATCATTACAACTTCTTCATTTGTTGCTATCCTCAATGAAAACACTGATCTACACTAATGATAGGGTTCTCATAACAATTTCCTAGATTAAATTGGTACCTTTGTTTGTAATAAGAATCACTTTGGCTTCTAACAACCACTTGGGAAGCTCTCAACACCAAAACCAACACAAATTAAATCTCTCACACTTCTGAAAGAATTAAACCTTTCCTATGTTAAACTCAATACATGACCACAAACTCAAGCATAAGAGCAGGTGTTAACAAGCTTCTATTTCCACCCCTATAAGAAAACTCATATCCTGTAGTATGAAAAAATTTAAGGAAAACATTGCACTTAATGCATCAATTAAGCCAGTGACCACTCATCAGGAACAATCGAACAATCATCAAGGAAAGTCTAGTCAAGCAAGTTGAAGCAAAAAACCAAATATCTATTTGGATCTATGCCATGGTGTATCCGCCAACCATGAGTAGCAAAAGAACCTATGAAAAAAGCAAAATAGGGATTATGCCACTCTACCATGATCACTTCCATGCTACAAATAAGGAAATACATAGTTGTTTTAGGGTACTTTTAGGGTTCATTCCCAACCACTAAAAAGGGAGCCAATGCTATCTATTTGTATTCATAAAATCCTTATGAACATTATCATGTTCAATATAAGGATAGGAGCTAGCTCAATGGGTGGTCTTAAACAAATATAAATACTATTCGAATTTTAACCTTATGCAAAAGTTTTTTTTAAAACACAAAGTAAAACTTGATTATACATATAGATGGGAATCACGTCAACATTTTAAGTATGTATTTAGTGATTAAGTTGAAAATATTCCCTTAGAAAAGGGTTACACCTCAATCAACATAGTACCCATATTATATATCCAAAATTTACAAGATCTCATTCATACCATTAGAATGTTTTCATCACTTGTCATAAGTACTAACCTCAATTGGCATTATGTATTTGGGTCAAAATAGTTTTTAGTATAGGATATAATGGAGCAATATATTTATGTAATATCTAGTGATCATAGTTTCTAATATAGGATAAAATGGAGCATAGAGTAACGTTGTCATTCAAAAATGATAATATACCTTCTTTGACCATATACAAGTATCATGCATTCGTAAAAAAAGTTAGTCATAAAATGCAATATAATGTGCCCATACTGCATGTACATTAAATCTTCACATGTTAGAATGTGAGAAAGGGAATAATTTAACTATGAAATTAGGGATCAATGTAGGAAATGGTCTTCTATGTACACATGTATGCTAAGGGCCCATCTAATACAATTGATGTGAGTATGAGTGTATGCGTCCATCGGTGATGTATATGAGTGTATGCATCCATCCGTGATGTATATTGTTGTACTAATCCATGGTGCTTTACGGCTTGGGTGGTTTGTAGCGCAATTAATCACAACAATGTTGTATTTTTTAAAATAAAAATGCCATAAAATTTTCATGTTGCAAAACACAAAAAAAAAAAAGGCATTTGTAGCATTAATCCAAGCATTTCCTGCAAACAATCCCCATCCCTCCCTTTCCTGCTTACTCCTTCCGGTAATGGGGGTCTTGATTTTTGGGGGGGGTATACCAAAAATTGATAAACAAAATTATTTGATGAATATAGTTTTAGTTGATGGAGAAAATGGACATGAAAACCATCTAAATTGGATCTTGCCGTTCGATTTGATATATGACATGACCCCAAGATATGAGGTGCTACTTTTAGGGCCTGAATACCTGAAATAGGCAGCGTGTTAATCGATTTGATATATGACATGACCCCATTTGGATATGCAAGTCCAAAGATACAGGGTGCTACTTTTAGCGCTTGAATGCCTGAAATAGGCAGCGCGTTAATTGATTTGATATATGACATGACCCCATTTGGATATGCAAGTCCAAAGATATGGGGTGCTTCTTTTAGGGCCTGAATGCTTGAAATAGGTAGCGCGTAAACGCGCTGCCTATTTCAAGCATTCAGGCCCTAAAAGTATTAACACACTGCCTATTTCAGGCATTCAGGCCCTAAAAGTAGCACCCTTTATCTTTGGACTTAAAATCCAAATGGGGTCATGTC
Source organism: Dipteris shenzhenensis (assembly GCF_047967505.1). Lineage (NCBI taxonomy): Eukaryota > Viridiplantae > Streptophyta > Polypodiopsida > Gleicheniales > Dipteridaceae > Dipteris > Dipteris shenzhenensis. The sequence continues at coordinate 5,656,737 of NC_141606.1, forward strand.
ATATATCAAATCAAACGGCAAGAGCCAATTTAGATGATTTTCATGTCCACTTTCTCCATATATCAAAATTGTATGCATCAATATATACATATATGCATCAACATATACATACATACATACATATATATACATACATACATACATACATACATATAAATACATATGTATGTACATGCATATATACATACATACAAACATCAAAACTAAGACCCCATTGGTTGCCCGTGTCATGCATTTTGTTGTCTCATGAGAATAAGAACAAGCACTTGTGTTCTTTACCTTTCTTTGCAATGGGGCTCTTGATTTTGCGGGGGTATGCCAAAAATTGATCAACAACATTATTTAATGAATATAGTTCTAGTTGATGGAGAAAATGGACATGAAAACCATCTAAATTGGATCTTGCCATTTGATTTGATATATGACATGACCCCATTTGGATATGCAAGTCCAAAGATACGAGGTACTACTTTTAGGGCGTGAATGCCTGAAATAGGCAGTGCATTAACGTGCTGCCTATTTCATGCATTTAGGCCTCAAAAGTAGGACCCCATTGGCAACACAATGGGGTCCTACCTTTGAGGCCTCAAAAGTAGGACCCCATTGGCAACACAATGGGGTCCTACCTTTGAGGCCTAAATGTATGAAATAGGCAGCGTGCGTTAACATGGCGCGTTAACATGCTGCATATTTCAGGCATTTAGGCCCTAAAAGTAGAACCTCGTATCTTTGGACTTACAAATCCAAATGGGATCATGTCATATATCAAATCGAATGACAAGAGCCAATTTAGATGGTTTTCATGTCCATTTTCTCCATATATCAAAATTGTATGCATCAATATATACATCAATATATACATATACGCATCAACATATACATACATACATACATACATACATCAAAAGTAAGACCCCATTGGTTGCCTATGTCATGCATTTTGTTGTCTCATGAGCATAAGAACAAGCACTTGTGTTCCTTACCTTTCTTTGCAATGGGGGTCTTGATTTTGGTAGGGTATGCCAAAAATTGATCAACAACATTATTTGATGCATATAGTTTTAGTAGTTTTAGTACATATACATACATACATATATATGTGTGTGTGTGTGTGTGTGTGTGTGTACATACATACATACATACATATATACATACATATTTGATGCATACAGTTTTACTAGATGGAGAAAATAGGCCCCACTCCGATTTTTGTCTGCAATTTTAGCACCAATTTTGGGATGTAAGCTGCATAGTCATGTCCCAAAAAAGTTGCGTCAATTCTTGCATTAAATGTAGGGTGGCGAATATAATTCCATCATGGGGCTTGGAGAAGACGAAGGCAAAAAATTGAACCTCCAAAAAGACTTCTTTTACTAATCTATGGGGATCGGTTCTTACTAGCGTTAAGACTAGACAAGATAGCTACTGCTAGTGTGATATGGGAATCTCCCAGTCTACAATTTTAGCACCAATTTCGGGATGTAAACTGGATAGTCAAGTCCAAAAAAAGTTGTGTCAATTCTTGCATTAAATGTAGGGTGGTGAATAAATCCTATTCTGTCATGGGGCCTGCAGAAGACGGAGGGAAAAAATTGAACCTCCAAAAAGACTTCTTTTACTAGTCTATGGGGACCGGCTCTTACTAGCATTGAGAGTGGACAAGACAGCTACCGCTGGTGTGATATGGGAATCTCCAAGTCTCAAGTTTTGGGGTCCATGAAATTAGATCACGTTGACGGTAACTCTAATAGGGTGCAAAGGCAGGCGACATTCTTCATCGTAGCTAACTCAAATGCAAGGCAATGAAAATGCCAGGAGAGTTGCCAGGTAGCAATGATTTTGGGAAGGGATATGATGATACTTTGTTGTGTTATGTAGGATATTAATTTCCATTAAATGTGGGACATGTTCGATATAACTTCATAAAATCCTAAGTCATGAACTTAATACATTAAATGTTCAAGCATAAATAATAGTCGTGAAGTTAATACATTAGATATTCAAGCCTAAAGAAGTATTAATCAAGACCTAATGCACCATACTAGACTTTGGCCTTACCCTCATTCCATAGACTTGCCAATGTAAGGCCAAAATTTTCATTCTTAAGAATATGTGGAAAGACATTATGTTTGGCTCACTTATGGCAAAAAATTTTCATTCTAAAGAATAGGTGGATTGAAATTGTGTTTGAAAAATACAAATCAATGCTCAAGCTTGGACATAAATAAAGGTATCCTTTTGAAGATATTAGAACACATGAGAGAAATAATATTGAAGATACATGAATTTTTAGACATACTATTAAAGACATATGAACATATAATGGATGAAATCCTATTGATGATACATGAATTTTCAATAGAACTGTCATTCAAAAGATTTGATGAATTGAATGTAGCTTTAATACATTATCCCTTTTACAAGGGTGTTTGAGTTTGAGGCTTGAAACATAAGAATGAATTTGCGTTGAAGCCTATGTAAGAAAAAAATACGTCGTCTGTGCTCAACAGATAATAGGATCTTGTATGCAAGAGAGAAAAGCAGATAGTATGGAGAATCAAAAATTTGATTACTATAAAACTGATACAATAGATGGCGCTGCCTCCCAGCCGTGCGCTCCTGTGAGAGAAGCTTCGATGGCATGCTGGAAACAGTAGAGGACGGAGGTTGGATGCCAAGGAATTAGGGTTGCTATAGCTAGTGATGATAATGGGCTTCACGAGCTTGCTCTTATATAGCTACCACTTGTAGTCGGTTAGACCCAATTGGATGATCGACCCAGTCTACCCAAAATGGCCGACTGGGGGTCGATCTCGAAATAGGCCACCGACCACATGATAGAACCGTGGCGCAAAATAGAGCAACTAACCTACAGACTCCGCTCAGCATCCGGGATCATTTGGGGCTCCAAACCGGGCCCCGCAACCTGAGAGTGGACTGCTGCCTCAAGAAATGCTTTGTCTACTCTCAATGCGGTCAGTCATGGGATGCCTTCCTGCACTTGCATGTAGCCTAGTTGGCAGTGTGCCAACTCTACTGAAGCCGTCCAGCCATCAGGCCACACATGGCCCCCATCTGGTGTCCAAACCAGGACCTACTGGATAACTGAGCTACTCAAATGCCTTCTCCTCATATGGGGGGCTTACAAGTAGAGTTAGCTGGTTCCCGCATAGTTACATGAGAGTGGAGCATTGATATCTAACACCCCCCCTCAATGTCCACTTGCAAGTGAACTTACTTTTTCGGCCCAATGCCAAGTCGATGAAGATGCCTCTCCAGCAAGTCTCTTCCAAGAGCCTTCATGAAGATGTCCGCAGCATTCTCTGTAGTCGGACAGTACACCAAGTTGACCTCTCCATCCATGATGAGCTCGCATACAAAGTGATATTGAATCTCAATGTGTTTTGTGCGAGCGTGGAACATAGGGTTCTTTGCAATCGCCATGCAACTCTGATTGTCACATGGTAACTGTGTAGGCTTGTTCTGCACGGCACCCATGTCCCCTAAAATCCTCCTCAACCACACTACCTCACAAGAAGCAAAACATGTTGATTTATACTCAGCCTCGATAGAAGAAAGAGCAACTGTAGGTTGCTTCTTACTGACCCATGACACACCTCTAGATCCAAGTGAGAAATAGTAACCTGTCACTGATCTCCTGCTATCCACGTCTCCTGCCCAATCCGAGTCATAGAATTCGGTCAAGATGTTGCCCTTGGTATAGGTTAGCCATAATCAAGTGTGCCTTTGATGTATTTCAGCACCCGCATCCTTGCCTTCCAATGGTTCTCCTGGGGCTTATTGGAAAACTTGCTTAGTACACCAGTCGCAAAGCTGATGTCCGACCGTGTGTTGCACAAGTAAATCAAGCTGCCGACAAGCCTTTTGTACTTCGCTTCGTCCACCAGTGGTGATGAATCCTCATTTGAGAGCTTCACGTCAACCTCCATAGGGGTGCCAACTGTCTTGCACTCAGCCATGCCAAATGCCTTCAGTATCTCTCCAGCATACTTCAGCTATGAGATGATATGTTTTGGCTCTTGCCAAACTTCAATCCCCAAACAAAAATGCATCAGTCCGAGGTTTGTGATTTCAAACTCTCTTCCTAGCAAATGCTTTGTCTGCGAGATCTTCTCTTCATGGTTCCCTGTTATGACAAGGTCATCCACATAAAGGACCATGATTTTACACCTGCCTCCTTCTTTGAAGATATATAAATTTGCATTAGATGGGCTCCTCCTGAACCCGTTTTGTAGAAAGTAGGCATCAATCCGCTGGTACCATGCTCGTGGGGCCTATTTCCCAAGTCCCTCTTCAGTTTACAGACTTTACCTTCTGAACCGAGGATTTGAATCGGGGATCACAAAACCTGGTGGTTGTTCCATGTATACCTCCTCCTTGAGATCTCCATTCCAAAAGGCAGATTTTACATCCATCTGAAACACGGGCCATTTTCCCTGGGCTGCTAAAGCCAAAATACTGCGAATTGTGGTTAGTCGAGCTGTGGGAGCAAAAGTATCCCGATAATCAAAACCATGTACCTATGCGAATCCTTTTGCCATGAGCCGAGCCTTGTACTTATCCAATGTGCTGTCGGACTTGTACTTGGTCTTGTACACCCACTTGGTGCTGATTACCTTACGTTTTGGTGGTCAGTCCACAAGGTCCCAAGTGTTGCACTTGGGTTCTTCAACAGGGATCATTTTTATCATCAAAGCATAGTTGACCAAGTGTTCCTGGGCCCTTCTTTGCTCCTCTAATCTCTTGGACTGGCAGTGTTCGGATGGTTCCTCCTCAATGGCTAGAGGTTCTCTGCCATCCAAAAGCTACTTTACCCACTTTGGGAATGGCCATTGCCATTGTGGTTCTAGAGGCTCTTCTTCCTCTTCTTTATCTTGAGTCCTCCCAAGCACCATTGGGGGAGTTCGGTCTGCTGTTGGTGGTTGTACTAGATGGATATCCTGGTTTTGGTTGTATGGGAAGGAAGAATCCTCCTCTAATTGATGCGGCTATTCTAAGAAGACCACATCGTGACTTACTATTACCTTCTTGGTAATAGGGTTATAGAGATGGTAACCCTTTGCCTCCTCACTGTAGCCCAAGAAAATACACTTCTGGCTCTTCGGTTCCCATTTGGTCCTGTTAGCATCAGGGACATGCACAAAACAGTCACATCCAAAAACTCTGAAATGTGCAGTTGAAGGTTTCTTACTAGAAAAGGCTTGCAGTGGAGTCATCCCGTTCACAGCCTTCGGGTAGCTACGATTCAGAATGTAAATTGCCGTGTTACATGCTTTAGCCCAAAAAGACTTTGGCAAATCTTTCCCTTTCATCATACTCCTGCCCATTTCGCAGATGACGTGCATCTTGCGCTCTGCTACTCCATTTTGCTGTGATGTATGTGGCGGGGGTTTTTGCCTCTTGATCCCGTGACTTTTGCAGTAACTTTCGAATTCACTTGATGTGAACTCACTACCTCCGTCTGATCTCAACTTCTTTACCTTCCTCCCCGTTTCTTTCTCGACCATTACGTGCCATTTTTTGAACTTACTGAAAGCCTCATCTTTAGTCTTCAGGAAGTATATCCATATCCTTCTACTGTAGTCGTTGATTAGCATCATGAAGTAGTAGGAACCACCCAAAGCTTCCATCTCCATCTTTCCGCAAAGGTCCGTGTGAACGAGCTCTAGAGGAGCCTTTGCCTTGCTGGCCTCTTTAGGAAAGGGCTGTTGATGCTGCTTGCCCATCATGCAAGCTTCACATACATCAGGTAGATCTGTAATTTTTGGTAGGTATGCAATCATTCTACTTTTATGCATCTCCTTTAAAGAACTAAGGTTTAGATGACCAAACCTCTCATGCCACAGCTTAGTGTTCTTCACATCGGCTTGAGCACTGAAAGCTGAGAGTTCGTAGATGTTGTTGCGCCATGTACCTTTACCAAAGACCTTCCCTTGAAGATCCAAAATCTGTGCACCATTCTTATCGAATTGAACTTTGAGGTCCCGATCCGTGATCGCAGAAACGGACAATAAGTTTCTCTTGATATTTGGCACATAAAGAACATCGGACAACTGTTTTACAACTCCATCTGACTTGAGAGCAATCGTACCTTTTCCTTTTGCTGGACATTTTGCATCATTGCCAACTGCTACCAGGATGTCAATCCCTACCGGATGTAGAGAGGTATACCAATCCTTCTGACTGGTCATGTGGCGCGATCCACCATTGTCAATGATCCAAGGTGCATTTGCAGGTACATGAACTGCTTCCGTGCAAATCTCCTCAATTGCTACGAACAGCTCTACTGGTACTGCTTGCATGCTATTGCTGGACTCTTTCTTTACTCTGTTCTTCTCATCTGCAATCTTCTTCCGGCACTCATTCTGCTTGTGCCTTGCCTTGTTGCAATAGAAGCACTTGATCTTCTTCTTTCTCTTTTTATCATCAGAATAAGATGGGTTACCAGAGTCCTTACCCTTACCTTTCTTTGATCCAGCCGAGAAAGTCGAATCTTCTCCAGTCCTCATCTTTTGATGCATCTCCTCCTCCAGAAGCATCGCGCTAAAATCATCAAAGTTGAGGGGCGGATTTTTGTTCTGCGTATTCAGCACCATAATAAGACCATCGTACTTTGGTGGGAGAATCCATATGCACCTTCGTGCTAGATTCTCGCTGGTGATGGTGATGCCAATCGCAGTCATCTGATCGCGCAGATTCTTCACCCTGGTGATGAACTTCTCTGCCGCTTTAGACTCAGACAATTCCTCGTTCATGAGTTGAGTCTCCAAATTCTAAATCCGTGTCTGATTCGTGGTCTCATACTGATTTTTTAAGCCCCATCCATGCCTCTTCTCCTATGGTGACATGTTGAATTAACGCCATGACGAAATCACTTACACTGCAGACAATAGAACACAGCACATCTGCATTTCTTCTTGTCCATGCGAGAATCTCATCCACAGTTGGTACTATCTGTTGTCCTGCATTGGCTGGATCCGGTCTCGCAACCGGCTTCACGTCCACCCCAGTAGCAATATCCCAAAGCTTGTATGCACTTAGGATGGTCTTCATCTTGAACTTCCAGAGTGGATAGTTAGTGCCGTCCAACTTTTCGCTTTCGCCGAACGGTGGGATTCGCAATCTTGTGGGCTGGGCCATCTCTCACAATGTGCTCGCAAACAGAAACACACTACCAAATCTTCTTGCTAGAGTCTAGGCTCTAATACCATGTAAGAAAACAATACAACGTCTGTGCTCAACAGATAACAGGATCTCGTATGCAAGAGAGAAAAGCAGATAGTATGGAGAATAAAAAATTTGATTACTGTAAAACTGATACAATAGATGGCGCTGCCTCCCTTTGTATTAAGAGGTGATGATATCTCAAGTGTTCTACAAATAGTAAGAATGGTTCAAGTGTTCTACAAAAGTATTAGGTACCTCTTAGTGGCTGAAGGGAAGGAGTGATGATATCTCAAGTGTCCTACAAATAGTAAGAATGGTCTTGTATTAAGAGGTGATGATATCTTAAGTGTTCTACAAATAGTAATAATGGTTTTCTATTAGGAGGTGATGATATCTCAAGTGTTCTACAAAACTATTAGGTACCCCTTAGTGGTTGAAGGGAAGGGATTGGAAGTACGGGCAAAATCTCTAGGAACTACAGGATGGTTGCAAAAACAAATTTGAATGTCATAAATGACACTTGGGTTTTTCGACATACGGGTGAACTATTTTTAAACATTCAGTTCTTCCATGGTTGATAACACTTTTAATAAGAAGAACCATTTTGAATGTCATACGTGTTGATGCAATCCCATGCTATGAAGTCTACAGATAGTTTTTTTTCCCCGCATATGGGTGAAGTGATGTTTATGTTACTAAGTTCAACATATCATGCAACGCATTTGTTTTGATTATTGAAGGAGTTGTGATAATAAGACCCATTTCAAATGCAAAAGAATCGTTGTATCAGTAATGGAATCCTATGCCTTGGAGTGGAAATTCGGTTTCTTTCAAACCCACATACTATTGTTGCATAATGTGAGTATGGCTCCAATTGGAAGTTAAGGTAGACTATAATTTGCAATGTTGGTATAGTTACACATAGTAAGATAAGTTTTCTTTTAGAGAATCTTCCCAAATAGTGGTTTCCACAAAGCTATGTTGAGTACTTCGATAAGGAAATTGTGGGAAAGCTCGCTCGCTTTTCTGGGCCCGCTCGCTTTTCCTCGCTCGCTCTATCGACTGCCTCCTTATGTGCCACCTCAACATGGCAGTGCCCCACAGAAAGGAGTACTCCCAGAGGTCCACATCAAATCCCCTCCTAATCCCATTGGTCCACATTGAATTTCTTCCTAGTTCCTAAGATTTAGGAAACACTAATTTAGGGCCCTTTTGAGACTCCATTCTCCCATACTGCACTAGATTCATCCCTTAGGATACTCTTGAGAAAAAAAAAACTTGAGAAAGACATATCAATACTAGATCCAAGGTTTTTATTTCCTCGAGAGAAACATGCTAGGTGCAACTCCTAGTGGGTGCATTCTAGCCCATGCACTGGGATTTGGTTTAGATAAAACATACATCTTTTCAAAGAAAAAATGGACAAAAATAACCTCTTTGGAAATTGCAGTACCTCCCATAATCTCTATCGCATTTATTGGCTTGCAGACTCTCATCCCAATACACTAGATATTGCAACCACAATGAACACACCCTCTTCCTCGCACAACTCAGTTGAGCTCCACCTTATCCCACCACGCTAAGTGTAGGAATGCACCACAATCTTGCCGAATCATGTGCGCCTGCGGCTCTTGCAAGCCTTTATAAGGGAAAAATGGGTGCAAAACCTAGTAAATATTACCGTCCCATAAAGGCTATTATAATGCTAGTATTTATCATAACACCAATGGTATTTACAATAGTACTAGTGATATTACTAAATGGTATTTATCATAATACCAATGGTATTTACAATAGTACTAGTAAAATAACTAAATGGCCCACCAGTATATTGCCTATTATCATCGACATCATGGCTACCAGTATAGTTGCAATTAATACCCCTATATTTATCTGATTCACCGTAATTTATTCAAGTTATCAACATTAGTTTCACGCATTTTTGGACCAAAAATGACAATTATGAATGACACATTTACGCAAATGTGAGAATGTCAACAAAATCCTTGTCATGAACATTACTGAGTATCATTCTATGCGATGATCAATGTGAACCCCACAAATTTTGAATAGTACTCATGGAAAATTGCTACTTCATGGTATTCTTAGCAATAAGAGTCTGTTGATGCAACTAGAATCCTAACTCATTCAAAAATTTGCTCAAAATAACTTGATCTATCAATGCTATATACTTTAAACATTAGGTTGATGAACTTGTTGCACAATTTGTAGCAAAGATGAATCAATTGTACCTATGTGTGGAGCCTCTCATTACTTTTGGCTACGACCCAAACATGACATGTCCAAATGCACTATGGATCTAGGCCCTAGAATGTTCCATGATGCCATTGAAGTTGCTTAATGCATCAAACCTAATGTACCATCAATACTGAAAACCTTTGCAATGACATTTAGTCCCAAAGCCTTCCTTGCCAACTATCATGTCAACACTTTGAGGAGTACACACATAACAAACCATTGTGATACTCCCATTCACCATAACACATAGACTTTTTGTATTCTCCCTCCGCCGTTGTTTCCCCTTATCACCAAATGTGATTGGTTCAATCAACAAGTTCCACGTTGATGATCGACCATCACACTGTACTCTCTACCTAAATTCACTTGGTTCACCGGTCCATTTTCATGTCTACTTCCAACCCTCACATACAAAAGGTATGATGGTTTCCCACAACGAAACCTCAAGGCATGGGGAGGATAGATTCTCTTGGGAACAAAGCTCTTTTTCCTTTGATAAAGTGAAATGAAATATGAGTGGCGTCTCACTAACACATTTTCTCCCATGTCTTGGGAAAGTGGTAGATTTGTGAATAGTAGAATCACGGCATTAGAATCTTCAGATCGGACAGTTCTTTAGATGAAATCTGAGGCGTCTACGTAAGCAACGCAAGGTGCAACCTTGGAAATACCCACGCTTCTGTTCGATTCAATGAATTCATCAGCACTTGTATATCCTTCTCATTCTTGTTCTTTTGGTCTTGGGCACTGCCTATTGACTTTTGTCTGTCGAAATTCTAGTTGTAGTTCGTTGCGGGTTTTCGCTCCGCATGGATTTCGATTCGTCGGACAGTCCTCTACCCATGGATGCCGCCGTCATGTCGTTGTCGGGTGACGGATACGGTCAAGTTGGGCATGTTTTTGAAGGGAGGACTCGCGGCATGGCATTGATGTCAAAGTTATATCCACTCAGCTGGCATGTTGACGAAAACACATGCGATACAAGGATGGCTCTGCAAATTGCACCCACGGAAAGCCTACCGGCGTTGAATTTGTGTGACGGATCAAAAGGAACAAAGAGGAAGAGGCCGAGCAGTGATGCCATCTGCAGCGGGGCCTCTCCGAGCTTGTCTTTGGAAAGCGATTCAAGGTTGATTTTGGGTCTGGGTCGCTCAATTGACCCTTCTGACTGTGGAATGAGTACAGGAAGCGGGACTTCTTCAGAGAGCTTGTTTTCGACAAGAATGGAGGAAGAAGGTTCGCCCATGGAAGTAGGCTTGGGGGTAACTGAACCCAGTCCTCATGGTTTGTTGAATGGCTTTGCATTTTCTGGGAGTGGATCTGCACTGACATCTATTGATTCGGATGTCAGCGTCAGCACATGTTGCAATCAAGGTTCTCGGTCAGTAAATATATTTTCGGAACTGGGGCACTCACGGTGTCCATCGGGTGGGGATAAATGGGATGAAGTTGATGTCGGAACAAGGAAAGGTTTAAGTGCAGCAGGTGCTGAAAATTGTCTGGGAGTGCAGCTGCAGTTGGGCCTATCAGAGAAGTTTGCAGTTGTCACAGACACCGACTATGCCTCAGGTGTGCCAATTGGCTCTAGACATGGCGGCACACATCAGGTGAACAGATCAGAGAACATTTCTTATGAACACATTTCTGTCGTTGATGAAGGTTCCACTTCTGCCCGATCAACGAAGAGTGGAGGTTACATACCATCTCTCCTAATGAGTTGCAAATTTGACAGTGTTATGCCTTCCGCGGCACAAAGACTTGAGGTCACACAGGGAAAGCTTGGAATAGATTTTGCCAGTAGCGATGATATCTTGGAATCTGATTTTTCCATGAATTTCAGAGCATCAAGTGGCACCACATCTACCAGTGGAGCATCTGGTGATCGAGCTTCCAAGATGTGTAAGTTCAGAGGTTGTGGGAAGAAGGCAAGAGGTGCTTCTGGCTTGTGTATTGCTCATGGTGGTGGGAGGCGGTGCAAGAAGCAAGGATGCAACAAAGGGGCAGAAGGTTGCACGGTTTATTGCAAGGCACATGGAGGGGGGCGAAGATGCCAGTGTTTAGGATGTACCAAGAGTGCTGAAGGGAAGACAGACTATTGCATTGGACATGGTGGAGGTTGCCGATGTAGTTTTGATGGTTGTAGTAAGGCTGCAAGGGGTCGATCTGGCTTGTGCATACGGCATGGTGGAGGCAAACGATGCCAAAGGGAAGGCTGCACCAAGAGTGCAGAAGGCTACTCTGGCTTATGTATTTCTCATGGAGGTGGTAGGCGATGTCAATACCCTAGTTGTGGAAAGGGTGCCCAAGGGAGTACCATATTTTGCAAAGCTCATGGAGGCGGGAAGCGGTGTATTATTGAAGGATGTAATAAGGGTGCAGAAGGGAGTACACCTATGTGCAAGGGCCATGGAGGTGGCAAAAGATGTATGTTTGATGGTGGAGGGATATGCACCAAGAGTGTACATGGGGGTACTTCTTATTGTGTTGCACATGGGGGTGGTAAGCGGTGTGCAGTACAAGGTTGCACTAAAAGTGCCAGGGGAAGGACAGACTTTTGTGTGAGACATGGAGGTGGCAAGCGCTGCAAGTTTGAAAACTGTAATAAAAGTGCACAGGGCAGTACTAACTACTGTAAAGCTCATGGTGGAGGAAAGAGATGTTCATGGGGCCAAGAAGGTTCTCCACATAGTGCAGAGCTTCTGCAAGATAAAGCAGGGGACATTTTCGAGGGACCTTGTGATAAATATGCAAGAGGTAAGATAGGCCTTTGTACTGTGCATAGTGCTCTTCTGCAGGATCGAAGAGTGCATGGAGCTGGTACGTTAGGTAAAGCACTTTCTGCAGGGATTGGAGATGGCCTTTTTTGCAGGCTAATGCAGACAGGGCAGTTTTTACAATCTAGCTCTGATGCTAGCAAACAATCTGCTAATATTGGTGATGATTATGAAGGTCACAGCTCTGATTGTGAAGGATCAGACTCGCTCATGCAAGCATGTGCAAGTCATGGATCTGGAGGGGCGGGCATGGAAGATGATACCACTCATCCACATGTGATGGGGCACTTTTTACTAGGGACTGAATTTACTCAAGGTTCTGCTAGGTGTGCTTTGGAATCCTTCAATATGGAAAATCATCCTGTGAATGGAATGAATGCTGAGATATCATATCGAAGCTCAAGTTTTTGGCCAGGCGTTTCAAACGTTGTTCAGCATGCAAGCAATATAACGGATTTGGCAGCTGGGAAGTCATGCTTTCCAAAGTGTACACATTTGCAGCATGCCTCAAAACAAAACTTAGAGGCAGGTTTTGTATTTCATCGACCTTTCATTCCACCTCAGGTATTGGTGCCGTTGTCCTTGCAGAATGGAGAGTTATTTGCATCGCAGAGGAAAGAAGACTTTGGTTTTGTCAGGTCCCCTAATGCAGATGATGATGGCAGTTTCAATATGTCTTCTCTGTCTTTACCTGATGAAAGAGTGCATGGTGGCAGCATAATGGCACGGCTGTCAAATGAAGTTGGCAGTCGAGGTTCCACAGAAACAACTCCCAGATTATGAGGACATGGATGAAATACGATACCCCCCGTGTAGATGGGAGCAAGCTGGATCAGTTCTTTATTGGTCATAGGGTGCTGTGGGTCAGTCTCAGTACACATTGTTGATTGAATGCCATGAAGTCTCGCGGAAGGGTTTTGCTGAACTGTCATTTGAAAGTCCGTGCCTATGTGGGTCCATCTTTTGTAGATATGTATATTACATGTTTAGCCTTCAAAACATGACAGGGTTGTAGCAAGATGGATCAGTTCTCTATCAGTGATGGTGTGATGTGAGCAACCCAGTAATGCCAAGAAGTCTTGCAGAAGGATTTTACTGAATGGTGGATTGGGTTTGTCATCGACCTGGAAGACTTTGTCTATGTGATAGTCCATCTTTTTGTAGTTATGCATTAATAGCCTTCAAAAAATCACAGGATTGTAACATGTATGATGTCTGTCACCAGGCAACATCTTTCTATGACTCGACAAATTTTAAATGGGAGCTTCCTCGGATTGTAACTTGATGACTTATTGCTAGTCTTTTATGATGTTCCGTTTTAGAGGGTTGCTGCTGTTGATCTCTCTCTCCCTCTCTCTCATTATATATATATATATATATGTATGTATGTATTCATACATATTCTGACCTTGGAAATGCCAATCTTGATGGGAGTGCAGGTTTGTGTATGTTAAAATAAAGGTCTTATGGGGGTACAGTGGTATAATGGGGGACAACCTTGAACCCTAACCTTTTTTTTTTGGCCTGCCCTGGATGGGGTAGGTCTTATTGGAGGTTCGTGTCTTTGGTATTATTTATGGTTGGGTTTTTTGGTACCTGTGGCTGGATGGATTGGCTGAGCAGAGAGCGTGCCTCATGGAGTCTGGTAGGAAAGACTAGAAATGCATAGAATTTATGCACCATGACAGAGGTAGAAGAAGTGAAGCAGGTGGTATACTGCGCATCCTCGCTACCTTCCGCAATTTCCATCTAAGAATCCAAATCCAAGACATAATTGCTATCCCCCTCAGCCTAGAGAATGATGGGGGCGTACCTCGAGCTGAAAAGTTTGGAAAAAGGTTTTGAAGCTGCTTCCCATCTGGACTTGCAACATCTTTTTCTACACAAACAACTTGCAGGGAAGGACATTCTTGATTGAGCACGGTTTGCTGATGAACACGAGGCGCTTGCACATGCGATCAGCAATGACGAACATGTTCAACCTTGCTGTGCCGTCCTTATATCTATGAGTAGCTATTCCTGCCGACTCTGAAGAGATTAACTGGTTTCTCGAGATGACTCACGCCATTGCAACGCAATGACGAACATGTTCAACCTTGCTGTGCGGTCCTTCTATCTATGAGTAGCTGTTCGTGCTGACTCTGAAGAGATTAACTGGTTTCTCGAGATGACTCACGCCGTTGCAACGCATTCGAGTGCGGCGTCCATGATGGTTGGCAGAAGAAGTAGAGAGGATGAGGCTACGTCTGGCCATAGAAGAGGGTATGGCAAATTCCACAGTATCTGCTGTTGGACATTGCACAGTGGGAGCGATTGGGCAGCTTGAGTTCTTCTACATAGAGGCTCGGGATCAGTCTCTGTGAACCTCGGGGACCTCTTTCTGTGGCTTGACCTAGGGGCACAATAGTCATCCTTGCTGGAGAAAACTCGTAATTAAAGGCCCAGAAGTTGAGGAGCTACATGGGGCAAGAAGGCCTTGGAAGACCTGCAGAGCTAGGGGAAGGCATTGCTCACAGGTCACAGCAAGTTGCAGGGATCAAAGCAGGTTGCAGAGCTTTTCATTGGGTGGCAGGATGAATCTTCTGCTGGGCTTGTATCAGTGGGCTAGCAAGCACATTTACTTTAACTTTGGACTGGCATTACCATGCTCCTGCTTTCTTGGAGTGAAGGCCTCAGCAACCTGTGGGGATTCTTCTTCACCTGATTTTGCTAGTGCATGTGGGGACATGCTCTCAGCCAGGAGCTTCTCCTTCTAGAGAAGGTCTTTGAATTGCGGCTGCTCAATATGTCAAATACGCAGGGAGGCACAACAGCCAAAGAGTTGTGCAAAGTGAAGATCTGAGGGCACCTCCAACAATTGTGAGTGGCACCCAATGGACTCACAAATTTACCCAAAACTGCCGAGCCTCCTAAGTCAACCCGTGCAAGTTGATCTTGTGAATGTTTAACCTTGCCCAGCCTTTGTCATGGCTGAGTCTGACCTTCACCTCCAGATTGCTGACAGAAACTGAGTACGAAGAATTTGTATAAATGATGCTTAAGTATGTGTGGGGGTGTGGATTTGTATGTGTGAGAGCATATGTTTATACTATGGTCTACACCGCACTATGTTGTGTTTCTAGAGGATGAGTTCGGGCATGTTCATGGACTCATCTAGATACATGTTCATGCTGTATTAGCGGACATGCAAATTTCACCTTGTGAAGTTTTCGTCCATGTTGCTGCTTGTTGGTTTTGCGATAATTCTATCTATCTTAATTGGTGCGTTGCCCTATCAACCAGATTTAGATGCTCGTCTGGGAGAGACTAAAATGAAATCGTTTGGTCTTCACAAGCAGTTGTAGCTTGATTGAAGAGATTTTGGACTACCTTTTGATTAGCCTTCTCCTTTAGTGCTAGCCTTCGACATGGCTGAGTCTGCCCTTCACCTCCAAAGTGTTGACAAAAACTTAGTAAGAAGACTTTGCATTAATGGATGCTCAAGTATGTGTGGGTATGTATGTGTGAGAGCATATGTCTATACTCTGGTCTACCCACTATTGCTAATGACGTCAGTAGGGGATGTCATTGTAGCTAGTCCTTCCTATGCGTGATGGAGTTAATGGTTTTCAACCTTATGAGTGACTATCATGAGATTGAAACTGCACTATGTTGTGTTTTTAGAGGATGAGTTTGGGCATGTTCTTGGACTTATCTAGATATATTTTCCTAGCCAGAAACCGAACTAGCACATGCACTAAGTTCCCTTGTAGGGATAATATAAAGTAGCTCAAAAAAATGAGTAAAATAAATTCTTCCAGGAGGACAATTAGTTGAACCCAACCAATTAACCTTTGATTAAGTCAACCTAACTTGAGTAGGTCAACACATCAAGGTTAGTCAACCCAATCTCAAGTAGGTCACCATAGCCAAGGTTAGTCGACGTAAGTCACCCAACTCTAAAACCAAAATCTCAAGTTGGCTCAACTAGGCGTACTTTAGTTCGATTGTTGCCACATGAAATTTTCCACTTTATTGAAATTAAAAAACCAAATTGAGACCATTGTGCATGAGAATGCAACTATATTTAAAAGGATAATATCTTCATTTTGGATTTTCTATATGTAACACACAATTTCTGATTAGAATTCATCTCTGTGTCTATTCGCCCCTATTTGCAATGTTGACTAAGTCAAAACATTGGGAATAGGCATGTAGGACATAGATGCTATGAATGTTCTAAATAAGTTGTTCTCAACGACAAACTAACTAAAATGAGCTTTGGTATATAAGAATTTGACTTAGACAATCTAAGGGAAGGCAATGGTAAGAAACAATTCAAACACATGCAATAGATACAAGATATGCTTCTAAAGGATCAGATGAAGGTGACACATTTAACACTTAAACGGCAAGTGGGATAATTTAGCCAAATAATTCATTGCAAAGAAGTAGATCAACTTGAGCATAGCATTTCTTGTAGTAGCCAATGACTCTAACAAACATTTGGATTGTGGATTCTAGTGCATCACAACAAGTGTGGTAGGAAGAATTAGACACCAATCAAAAGTTCTTCACCAATACACCGAGTAGACAACCATCCACGTCCAACCAAAGGAATTGGTGACATACTAATCTAATTTCCCAATGGAAAGTTCAAGTAACTTCATCCAAATCAAATGTGTATTTAGTGCACAAAACAATGTAACATCTAACTCGAGAAGTGTAACCTCAAAATGAGAACTCTAGGGCAATCTTTTAAAGATTCCCTTTTTTTCATGTGAATTTTAGATCTTCTTTAAAAAGATGGCCATTTTGCACGATGACTTTTGAGAAATAAAAACCTTGTTTTCTAAGATTTGATGACAATTGTATTTCAAAAATTGGGCATGAAAACCTTTCCTTAGAATACAAAAATTACATAAAATACAACAATTTCTCAAAAGCATTAAAATATTGACATACACATCCAATGTAAGTAAAATAGCCATGACATAGCATATTTCAAAATCCTAGCAAGCTACTAATTGCATTGCTTCACAATATACATGCCATTGATCCTACAAAGAAGAGTACTTATCCTTCGATCCTACACCTTCAAATGCACTAGAGCCAAAGCTTTGGGGTGTAGAAGTTTTAGGGCCTTCCTTCTCCAAGATATCCACTGTAACATTGTTTGAGTCAACCTAGGTAAGTTGAGCCGCCACCCTCTTTCTTGCATGGCATGTCTTGGCTTCAAGTTGTGCACTACATTGAATCAATGTCTATGGAAGCTTTTGAGATTTTATTTGTTGTGTCTCCTTTGCAACTATCCCGCTTGGTCGATGATATCATTCACAGAGCGATCAACGGCAACATAAAATGATCTGTGTTGATGATATCGTGGACGAGCACCTATTAGGTTGATGATATCATCAACTGAGCACTCATTAGCTCGATGATATCATTGACTGGCTCTTGCCTTATCTACTATACTATGCTTCTGTGTTGCTTCTTTGATGATATCATCAACCTAGCACTCGCTCGATCGATGATATCATCAATGAAGCGGTGTCGTCTGAATGGAATTTGGTCATTGCTTTGGATTTTTTTCCTTTGGAATTCACTCTAGAATTGGTTCCTTTGGATTTCATTTTGTAATTCATTTCTTTGAAATTCAATTTGCTTGCATGCTCTTAATTATAATTCGCTTTGAAATTCTACAAATCCTTTCTGTATTTGCTTGCATGTGTATATTTTGATAGTTTTCATACGAGAATTTGCAAAAAAATCTTTACTCATGCTTCAAAACGTAAGGTTTTTTGGTTTCCTTGCATGTGAAGAAAATAGATTCATTACATCTTTTTGTGTTTTTGTATCATAATTAATTGTTTTTGTGAGCGTTTTGGCTTATATTCTATCTATTGATGGAAATATTTGAAGCTATTTGGACAAACAATTCCAAAGTCTTGATTCATTCACTTGCACCTTCATATTTTATTGAATACGGAGCTTTTATCTCATTTTGAATGTACTATGCAAAATATAACGCTTTTTTGAAAAAGTTATAATTTTAATGAATTTTAGGGAATCTTAAAACGGGTACCAATGTTACATACCGAAAAAAGATGTTACACTATTACAATCAAGGGAACCGTATAGAACGGGTACCAATGTTACATACCTAAAAAAAATGTTACACTGCTACACTGTTACACTGTTACAATCATATATATGCAATCAAGGGAACCCTATAGAATGAAGATGCTATGAATATTCTAAATAAGCCATTCCTAATGAAAAATTAGCTAAAATGAGCTTTTCTATAGAAGGATTCGACTTCACAGAGCACATAATCTAGATTTAACCCCCATCATTTAAAGGCCTTAGTGTGGTATTGATTTCCAAAGGAGAAACTATCAAGCTTGATGAACTAATAAGCATACCAATCCAAGAGGAAGACTGAGAAAAAAGTGTTCGGGATGACTATACTAAAGGTGCACTAGTTTCCAAGATGTGTAACATGCACTTCAAATGAAAGAATTCTTTAACAAAATACAAAATATAGTGAAATCCCATGATCCAAACTTAGATCAAACAAGGGTAATTGGAATCAGCAGATACATTAGTCTAATGCAATGCAAAAGTCACCTACCAAAAGTGGTCACATTGCTAGAGAATTTTGTGACAACCTAAGTGAAGGTAAGACAGTGATGATGAGAAACAATTTCAAGCACATGCGATAGATACAAGATATGCTTCTAAAGGATCAGATGACTTGGTGACACATTTAAGACTTCAATGGAAAGTGGGATAATTCAGTCAATTAATCCATGCAAAGAAGTGCGTCAAATTGATCATAGCATTGCTTATAGCATATGACTCTCCAATCAAAAGCTCTCCACTAATACACCTAGTAGTAGACAACCATCCACCTCCAACCAAGGGAATTGGTGACCTACTGATCTAATTCCCCAATGGGTAGTTCAAGACACTTCATCCAAATCAAATGTGCATCTAGTAGACAAAACAATTGGGGGGGTCACTAACAATTGGCTAGCTCTTGCCTAAGCTATTATACTATGCTTTTGTGTTGCTTCTTTGATGATATCATCAACCTAGCACTTGCTTGATCCATGCTATCATTGATGAAATGGCTGCCACCTGAATGGAACTGGGTTATTGCTTTGGAATTTTTGATTTGCAATTCATTCTAAAATTAGTTTCTTTGATTTTCATTTTGCAATTTGTTTCTTTGAAATTTGCTTCATTTGCATCCTTCTAATTAGAATTTTCTTCAAAGTTCTATGAATCCCTCGATATTTGCTTGCATGTATATATTTTGATAGTTTTCGTACAAGAATTTGCAAAAAATTCTTTGCTCATGCTTCAAAATGTAAGGTTTTTTGGTTGCTTTGCATGTGTTGTGTTTTTAGATCATAATTAATTATTTTGGGAGCTTTTTGGCTTATATTCTATCTGTTGATGGAAATATTTGAAGCTATTTGGACAAATTACTCCAAAGTCTTGATTCATTCCCTTGCACCTTCCTATTTTTTTGAATACAAAGGTTCTATATGTAATTCAATGTGGATTGTGTAGAAGCACTTATACATAGAGATTGCGAGCACTTATGCACAAAGATTGTGTAGAAGCACTTATGCATAGAGATTGTGAGCTTCCACAAGTCATTTAAAGTATTGAGGTTAGCACTTGTTAGAAGGAGGAAAAGAAATAGAAGGAAAGTGAGACACTAATACAAGATTTTCGCATTGGTTTCTATAGATGGCTTAGATGATGCATATGGTAGAATTGGTACATAGAAAAATGTCGATTTATAGTGAGTGTTTTGTGAATATGTATGCTTGAATATGGATTTTTGAAGTATTGAACTTGGCCAATATTTTTAAGCAAGGTGCCATTGAGTTTACTTCATTATTGTAACAAAAATTTGGCATTCTTTTTTTATTGGTGAGAAAGTTTTTTCTATTCTTTCTTTATTGATGGACAAAAGCATGGATGATTTTTCCCTATTAGTTTCGTTAAGAAGTGAAACATTTATTTTGGAGTCAAAAGTATATATGCCCTAATAAAAATAAAGGATTGAAACATTCGCCAAGATTTGAAACTTTAATGGGAAAAAATTTAAAGTTTCGTCAGGATTGATAACATTTTATCCAAATTTCAAAAGAACATATATAGAAATTTCATATGTTCTATTGATATTATGAAACTTAAAAACCTAGCTTGATAAACTTTCACTAGGATTTTATATTAATATATAAGTATAGCTTCGATAAAAGATAAAAACATCCCTAGACAAAAGTTTCCTATTCTTTCCTTATGTAATTTCAAAGAGAGTGAAAAGTTCTGTTTGGACAAAAATGAGTAGAACATGCTATTATGTAATAATATCCTCCATATCTTGATTCACCCTCTCTGTTTCCCATCAGATTGTGCATGGTTAACCATGTTTATTTTTCAATTTCTAAAATATTTCTTCAAAGTTTCCAATAAGCTTTGAGTCTTAGTCACACTGAGCAATAGGCAAAACATAAGTCTAAGTTTTTTCCAATAAATTTTTGTGCTCATTCTAGTGCCTTTAAAATTTTCCTAGTAGCATAAATCATGCAAGTTTAATGAGTTGGTTAGAAACCTCCTTCACATTTGTTCTAGTAGGTATAAATTTTGCAAGATAGGTGAGTTGGTCACTATAACCCAAAATGCTTATGTCCTCTATTTTTTGAAGTAGCCCTATGAAGAAATTCATAGATATTCTTTCCCATTTAGCACCAATAATCTTTAAAGGATGCAATATGCCACCGGGTTAAAAGAAATTTTCTTAATTAATTTGCAATTATTGACATGTATTCACTGCCTTGGACATACACTTTCATTTTCATCTAATAAAAGTTTTGCTTGACCAAATCATAATGCCCTTGTATACCATGATGTCTTGCACTAGACATTAATATAAAATCTTTCTCTTTATGTCATCCTTATCAAGTATACATACTTTTCTTTTATATAATAACAATCCATTATAGATTGTATATTGATTTTTAAACTTGATTCTCAAGGTAACATTCTCACTAACTTGAGAATCCTTATGAGACTTGACAAATATACCCAACGATCTTGCATTGGCATTTTTAAACTATGATAGAAATAAATTCATATTCAGCTCCAATACTACTCATTGCATCTAGTACTTGATTTTGGCTACCTTTACCATATCCAATTTGAAATCAAATTCTTGCATCAACTCTGCCCATCTAACATTTCATCCAAGTCAAGTTGATTACAAAATACTTAAGGGTCCATACACCACATATAGTTCTTTCTCTTGCATGTACTATTTTAGTTGAGCATCATTCAATGTCTTACTTTCATAGGAAATAGCTTGGAATTAAGCAACAACTATTGCACAATTTCTTGCATCTACTTTGATCATAGATGGCTTTTTAAAATCTACAATTCTAGCCTAGGAGCAATTGTAACCTACGATGTTTTTTTTTAAAAGACCCCCTTGAAAAAGGAGCTGGTCTATCCTACCATCCTCACCACCACTAAGATATGATAGATTAAAATGGGAGACCATGATCCAAGAACATCACCATGAAGTTGCCCAAATAATGCTAAATATTCAATCGACATTCATTCATGATTTGTTGAAATGTGGCAGAGCAGATAAGACCAAGAATTAATAGTACCCATATCTCATTCTAAACTTAGTTTTATGAACACCCAATTTATCAATATGTATTTTATGGTACACCATAGCTTGGTCTTGTGCAAGCTATTGCAATTAGGTTGGTGAACGTCTCACACAATATGCATGTTTGCATAACTCTTGCACTATAGTAATAGTATGGTAGTAGCTATTCTAAGAAGGCACAACCCTTTGCAAAAGCTCATTGAACAAATTTAGAGTAATGTGTACCTTCTTTTCAAGGGAATTTATACCTTTTTCCCTTCAATGCCTTTTTTGATGAAACAAAGGCTAGATCTATATGAGGATCCTCTTGGAGTACTAGCTAAATAAGAAAGATAGGTTTGTTTAGTGGACACTTTAAAGGGATTCCTTGCTCTGGCATCTAGCACAACCTAGAAAAAGGGGTGATTCACTCTACATAATTGATTCTGTAGCCTTGAAATTTAGACTTTTGTGTTGTGAGCTACCATTGAAGTTGAACTTGCATAGAAGGTAGGTAATATAGTGGGGAGGGACTTGTCTCAAGTCTTCTTTATCATCATCTTCCTCCTCCACCATGGGTTGAATCTTTTTTGTACCCTTGGTGGGATTCTTGGAGATCTAGGAATTAGGGAGTTTCGGACATGAAGGTAGCTTCCTCATTGCTATTATGGATCCCACTAGAAATGTAGCTTTACTCAACGGAGATCCCCCCTTGGAGGAGAACTCATGGTGAATGGTAGTTGCTCCTACTTACATCAGCCAATGAAATTATGACTTTACCTTGTCTTCCCCTTTTCTCACCTCATGGAGTTTGAAAAGGTTGAAAATTTGGAGGGGTGCTACCACTCCTTGTCCTTCCAATTAGGGGGTCATCGATTGGAAGAATATTCTATCTGGGACATGTATGGTCACTAGGATAAGCATCCAGTTATGGGAAAACTCTGGTGTAGGGAGGGGGGCATATTGGTGATCATCCTCTTCCTTGCCATTGCTCTCCACTTTGCATGCTGAGACAATTTTCAAGGATGTTGTCCTAGTGTCAGATTCTACAGTAGCAAAATAGGCATCCCGATAGGGGATGGGCCTTATAGGTTTGAAGGTCTAACTGCACAACTCATTGTGGTGTAGGTAAATATTGTTTGAACACCAATCATGCACCAAAGTAGATGTACATAGGAATGGGCTACCTAGGATCGCTTCGTATCTAGGCTATTGAGTGAAATGCATCACTACAAATCTAACAGGGTACCTGAATCTAAATACTTTGATTTGTATGGGGCCTCTTGAGAACTCCTAGCGGTTTAGCCATTCTACCCTTGGCGAGCTTCACAACTAGATTGCTACATACTAAGGGAGGATTTCCCTAGTTCTCCCAGCACTCCTTAGTGAATACACTCATGCCAACTCCCCAATCTAGTATGGCATCCACATTTTGGTTTTGAAAGGATATGGGGATCACTATGTTATTGTCATCACCCAAGTATTGGTTGAGTTTGTTTATGGGAACCTTGGGAAGGTTTTGGCCCTCTTCATGTGGTGGGTTATCCTCGGTGCTTATAGGCTCAGGAGCCAAGGTTTGCCCATTCATTGAATCAAGGAGGTTGCTCTAGAGGATGGGGTTCCCTTGTAACAATGCTACTATGGGTACTTTGACCTCTGGGTGGAGAGGAAAGCTGCTAACCCCTCAATGTCAAGGGGTTCATTAGAAGGTTCCCGACCAACCGACAATGGCTCTTCAAATCCATAGAAGGTTACATTGTCATCCTCCCTTAGACTTTGCAGAATTGGGTCCTCATCAAACATTCACTGTAATAAATCAGGACCCTCTATAGTAGCGGGACAAGGTGGTCTCTCTTCTTCTATGCTCTCAAGCACTTGTAGTGCCTTTGACCCCTTGAGAGTGGTTAGATGTCCTGGGTGTATGGTATCTGTCCTCTTGCTAAATTGAGCTGTTGCTCAAACCTTTCTTGGCACTCATGTACCAAGTTTTGGGCCTCTAATAAGCATTGTTTTTTCTATGATCGGATTTGGATAAGCTCCTTTGAGCGATGAGTGAATGAAAAGTGGGAGGGGTCAAAATATATAATCTCAAGTCATTTTTGGGGAGCACAAAATTCTACATTTTTTCAAGGAATATGTAAGTACATGTGAAATTTTGATGAATAGAGATAGATATAAATATACCTTTATATAATGTTCAAGATATAAGTATACCTTTATATAATGTCCAGGCGGTGACTTATTTTATGCCTTTCAAATATCCTTTTTTTTTCTTTCACCATGGGATAGATCGTGAAAATTTGAGCAAATCTCCTCTTTACAGTTCCTCAAGCTGAGCTAATTAAAAGATATAACCCCTTTTTAATAGAACCTCCAAGTGTATTCTACTAGAGAAACATGGTTTGAAGAGCTTCCACCAAACCTATTCCACCAATGGAATACCCTTGGAGGGCCTACAAAAAGAAGCCTTGTCTTTATTTTCTTGTCTTACCTAAGGCCTTGGCCTACATTCTAGTTATCATTTTTAAGGGCACAGAGGCCATTTGGCCCTATTATTTGCTCAACAAGTTAAGGCTAGTACTTTGGGTAGGGTAGCCAGTGTGGCTAGCTGAGCAACCCTTGAATAAAAGCTCAACTCCACACTCAGCACACAAGGGGGTTAGGGCATTTGAGGATGGAACCACTAGAGTGGGATCCCTAAATGGGCAATTTGAAGTAGGACACGGAAGGGTTTGTTGGTCCCTTGGACGGATGTTCACACCAGCCCTGTGCAGCCCTTGGCATGTATAGCACTAGATCGGAGGTCTACGTGCCAAGGTGTTCATGACTCTTACCTTTGAGAGACTGGGGCCATTTGATACACTAGGACATGTTTATCGTACTCTAAGATATAATGGCTTATCATGTCAGATCAACCGTCCCCTTCCTTGTAAGAGGGGTATTCTAGGAGGCTGTGTTCAAGGGTCAAGCTTTTCCTAGTCTCACTGGGCAACTCTTCCACTAGTATTTGGTTTACTAGAGTAATATGTGGTGGGGGTGGGTAACGGCCTAGCACTGGCAGCGGTAATGGAGCATTTTTCACCCTATACTAGCCTGTGTGGATGGGTATGGTACCTTGTACTGCCAACAATGTCTGATTGAGATGGTTTGGGGGCGCATTCAATGCCATGAGCCTGATACATGCCTTGGGGTACCATTAGAGGCTATTTGCACTAAGTGGTATCATCCCCATCTAGCATAATGCACATAGTAGAGTGATGGCCTGGGGCGCCAACTCCCTTTAGTAAGAAAACCTATCAAAATCTTGAGTATAAGA
Organism: Dipteris shenzhenensis; assembly: GCF_047967505.1. Classification (NCBI taxonomy): domain Eukaryota; kingdom Viridiplantae; phylum Streptophyta; class Polypodiopsida; order Gleicheniales; family Dipteridaceae; genus Dipteris; species Dipteris shenzhenensis. Next base: position 5,681,929 of record NC_141606.1, read on the forward strand.
TGAATTTAACAATATGACATGAGTACAAATTATTCAAATTAACATGGTTGTGTTCTACACTAAAAGAGCTTCAAATATGTCTTTACACCTTGACATTTGGGTAACATATGAAAAGTTACATTAGTTTGAAAGGAGATGGGTTTTCATATTTTAGTGTATTTTTTGTTGTACCCCCCCCTTGGGCCTCACATATTATGAAAAATATGTACAAATCTTAAAATCTTGTATATTTTTCAAGGTATATACCTTATATTTTGTGGGAGGGGGGACATGAGATTTTCATACTTTTCCCTTGCATATTTGAAATTTTTAAAGGAGATTTATGCATATTGTATATGGACCTTGTCCGCCCATACCCTAGATTTTGGATGAGGGTAGTAACATATTACATATTGAGGGCCACGAATTTATCCTTTTGGGCTTGTACATCATGTTACCACTCAAACATCCAAAGCTCAAAGAATGAAGTGTTCATGGCAAATATATGATCATGAAGCTTTGGATCCGCTAACCCTGTAAGGAAGTGCGGCAATAACCATGCATCGCTCATCCTCTCATGAGGCTTGCAGTAGGAAGTGAGGTGTTTTATCTAGGCAGTATAGTCTCGTAGTGACTCATTTTTCAATTGATTTTGTCTTCAAGGTTAAGACCCCTATACCACTGCCCCACCTTGCCATCTAGGCTAAGACTAAAGGTATTTACCATTTCTAGGTCTCCAGGGGCACCAAAAGTTTCACATATGTGTTCAAATTGCTCCACATGGAGATTGGGTCTCCTTCACCTAAAAATTTCCTCATCATTAGTTTGGATACGGCAATGGATCTACTCCAAGAGGGATTTAGGTCCCTTGTTGGGAATGTTGCGGGTGGAGCAACCCCCCTTCCTAGTGCTTTCACTAAGATTTGCAGGGCCTCATTTGACTGGAGTATTTAGGTTGCAAGCAGAGGATGCGTCATTGTGGGTCTTATAGCATACATTGGCAGCCTTATATCCTATAGGTTTGGACCTAGTGCAGGGGTCCTTAGATTCATGGGCATGGATGCTAGAACTGAGAATCATGCCCTTCCAAACATAGGAGTTGAGACTGGGGGACAAGGGAGTATGGTTCCTTGGTTGGGTAGCCCACTTGTCATTGGCATGTCTATTCGTTATTGTAGAGGCCTATAAGACAGGGCTCGGCAAGGTGCACTACCCATAGACTATGGCCAAGTGGAAAAGTTTGGGGGGACTTGAAAGGTTTGGTGCTTGAAAGGGAGCCCCTCTTGGAAGGATAGTGTGTTTCCAAGACCTAGGTTATGTGGGGCATAGGGGCTTGAGTGATGTACTAGTCTTAGAGCCACTGATCATCATCACAGAATGGATGTGGGTCTAAGTTACTAGTGGATACCGGGGTCTTGAATCCACAAAAAATGGTTCCACATCCACTGGGGTGGAGTAGAGATGAACAGTTGTTGTTAATCCTCCCTTTCTCTTGCCAGGTTTGTAAAAGGGTTTTCCAAGTTGGCGAACTCTATGCATCCCAATTGTTTGAACATATTGGTAAAGGTATCTCTTAGGCGGGAGGCTGCGGAGGGTGCAAGAGAGTGAATACATGTCGAGCTTGTGTGTGAGGGGCCTCTAGAGCTACCAAGTTTAAAGGTTCTCCCATTTCCTTATCGAGGCTCACTGATTCATATGATCTAGATGGTTCACTCTGCCTAGGCCCAATCACAGAATAGGAACTAGGGATGGAATTCTTTGTTCTTGTTTGCTAATTTGAAGCTAGGCTACAGGGTGGGGGTGGATAGAGTGTAATAAGAAGAATTATCCTCAGGCTTAAACTCTCTGGATAGAATCCTAGCAAACCTCAAGGGCATGTATCTAGTTCCTACTGAGAACACACCCTACCTATTTTTAGGTTCTGGAATTGCCTTTCCAAATAATTTTTTTCCCAAAGCTATCCCTCCAAGTCGAGGGGTTAGCTTTCTATTCCCTCGAGTTAATGGGATACGATGACCTAACACGTGTCCGACAGGATTACTGGACAATCCCTTTGGGTTGGTGGGATAGGTGTCTTAGTGGGATAGCAACTTTTGGAAGGGTCGACAGGATAGCTCACCAAGCTCTTTAGCCAGCGGGATAGCATGTTAAGCCCATTAGGTCGGTGGGATAGAAGTTAGGGGGATAGTTGTCTAACTCACGAGGTAAACATTCTTATAAGTCATTAATTAGTTAGGTGCGTTAGGTGTCTAACATGTGTCAGTTGGGGGAAGGGGGACCTATCCCTCCAAGTTGGTAGGATAAGGTACTATCCCTCCGGGTCGGTGGGATAGTATCTATAGTGCTATTCATGTAGTTTTGCCAATGTTTGGGTGATGATTTTTTTGAGTTTTTTTTTCTAGCTTTGAGTATTCTAGGGGGCTCTACACTACCTAAACTAAGCAAAAAATAGGGGGGGTGGAACAAATTTTGGAATACAAATGAGAGATTTCCTCAAGAGGTGACTATCAAGACTCAAAAACCATTTTGAGTTTAGAATGAATCTTCATTATTTGTTGTTTTTCATGATATTTGACCATGCATACACCTTAGTAATCACTCAACTAGCTTCTCCTATGATCTAACCAACAAAAAACATGCTCTATGGATGAAAAATGATAGTTTTTTATTTTCCACTCAAACCACTCCTAATCTCCATTAACAACACCTCTAGATATGCTACAAAGAATTGTGCAATGGGTAGTTTTTGAAAGGAGGCAAATGATAGCAAAAGCATACCTCTATCTCCCTGGCAACAACAACATCAAAGATGTGTAGTCCGGTGATCAATCCACGTGTTGTAAGGATCTTGAAGGGATGCCATTGGAGAATCCTCTCCCATTTAACTCCTTGTGAGAGCTTTGCAAAGCAATAACCTAACACTTGTGTCATGCAAGTGCCTACCAGATTGTGACAATGTGATTCCACAAGAGGGGAGAAGGAGGAGGGAGAGAGGAAAGGAAGAGAAGGGAGGGTAGGGGTAATGGAAGAGAGGGAGAGAGTGAAAGGGGATGAGTGGAAATCACAAGGCAACTCACAATGGAGAGGCAAGAAGACTCAACTCAACAACAATTGAGAGAATGAGAGAGCATGTATTCCCAAAGGGTTACGACACACAATGAAGAACAAAGTCAATAGTTTGGTCTTATATACAGTCCATCTTTTGAAGGAAGGGCCAACCCTCTCTCTCTCTCTCTCTCTCTCTCTCTCTATAAAAGCTCTTGGTCCCATTCGGTGCCAAGGCATGTTTTCACCTATCTTGTCTAGCTCTCTTCTACTATACTAGCTCTTGTACTAAGACGTGGCACCCATGGGGTTAACAAACCACCTTGATATTTTAAACTTATACCCTAAGGTTCTAGAGTTCATAGTTTTGGATTTTCAACTCCAAAAAGGGGGCTTTATTAGTTTGGTTGGCTCCCACACGCATCCCTTTTAGGTTCATCTCAATTTGCCTCCATAGGTATGGAGAAGTGGACACCGATGATGTTTGATGCCATGATGGAGGATCAATTGTATCTGAGGAAGGATGAGTAAATGGGCTCACAAGGGTTGGATTTGTCACTCAATTATGGTGCTTCTTTAGCTTAATAACTAACAAAAAACTATTTTGCAAGAATGTAGACAAATTCATGAAAAATTAACACGACTAGACACATGAAAAGTAACAAAATATCATACGAGCAATGTGTAGATAAAAATGGGCCATGCACAGAAAACACAAAAGCCAGCTCATAGAGCATTTCATTCAAAAATAGGAAAACTAGATGAAACACAATGTTATCACTGCTTTGAAGATCTTTTCTACGATTGGGGTTGGGAATTTTAAAGGATCATTTGCGAAATTCTTTGGATTCTTTAGGAGACTAAGTTTTCATTTCTTTGAGATAGGTTGGAGGAAGCTACCAAGAATAGTGTCATCCAACATGTCTTCTTCTACATAGCTAGAAATTGAAATAGTAGAAATTATTTGCATAGACTCTACTAGCTTATCGAGGCTATCCTATGGGTACTATAGCTATCCTTATGGGTATATTGGTTGTCCTTTAACCATTCTGGGATGTCTTTGACCTAAACATCTATGTCATCGTTTAGAAGCTTCACAACTTCTAATGTAATGGCATCCAATTTCTATGCTTCATCTTCAAGGAGTCACTATCTATGTCTTAGTTTCCCTTGTCTATAGTGTCAATTAAAATCAAGTTATTTTACATTAGGGTTGCAATTGAAATCAAGCACATAAAAGTCTCAAGAATATCCAAATATAACTACATACACTTTTTATTTATTTTCTTTTTGCTATTGCATAAGGACCTTATAAGACCTCTCTTTTTGGGTTCTACTCCTCTCTTCATCGCACCAATAGCCTCATCTTTTGACGTGATTTGATCAGCTCTTTCTGAGCATATGTCAATCTGGTTAGTGGTCTACTTTCCCTAGTAGACCTTTTGAGTTGTTGTGGTTCTTCTCGGGGTGTATCTAGCAATTCTTGCTATTCTTCATTAACCTTTTCTATGGATGACTTTGTAATCGTTGCTTCTATCTCCTGTGTATTTGAGGTTTTCCATTCTGATACCTCATCAAAGATTACATCTCTGAAGATAATGACTTTGCGGTTGATGGGATCATACAACTTGTATGCTTTGCTTTCTTCATTGTAGCCATCCATGATACATTTGTGTGACTTCACATCCAATTTCTTGCGAGATGATCATCATGTATGTGGGCATATGCTATGCAACCAAATATGCGGAGATGCCCAATGCGTGGCTTGTGGGCATTTACATGACAAAATGTAGGTTGCAAGAATAGGGGTAATTTTTAATACATGCTTGCTTGCACATGCTTTATGGGTTTATGAAGAGTGATCCCCAGAGTGTAATTAAAAGGTCAAGGATTTTAAATTTTGGTTTTTTTTTTGCCAAAATAGACAGTGTCTTCTCACTCCCCATTATGGGAAACCTTGCTTTAAACTTGGTGCAAAAAATTGGATAGAATTTCACAAGATGCACAAAATTTTTTTAGATGGTGCAAATGATATTGATCTAAATAATGCCTTGTCATTTGATTTGATATGTAACATTATGCCATTTATATTTGACAATAAAAAGATGTAGGGATGTTAAAACCTCATCTTTTGGGCCAAAAAAATCATATGTTGACATCTTGCAAAAATACAGGGATGTGAAAATGTCCTCTTTTGGGCCAAAACAGGGAGCGCATTAACGCGCTCCCTATTTTGGCCCAAAAGAGGACATTTTCACATCCTTGTATCTTTTGATTTACAGTTAATGCGCTCCCTGTTTTGGCCCAAAAGAGAACATTTTCACATCCTTGTATCTTTTGATTTACAAGTCCAAATAGGGTCATGTTACATATCAAATCAAATGGCAAGGCATGCTTTAGATGATTATCTTGTCTTTGTGCACCATCTAGTAAAATTTAATGCACCAAAGTATGAATTTGTGGTTAATTTTGTTGCATTGGTTAGATTAGTGGGAGGTAAGAATAAATCATTAGGGAAGGATATTTTTCCAATAACAAAGAAACATGGGTTTCATTCCAAGAGTGAACAGAGTTAAAAAAGCTAAGCATTTACATATGCATGATGGAGATCCATCATTGCTCCATGAGTGATTTTGCAAATTATAGTATAAAACATTGTCATAGCATGGGCCATGAGCTTTATATTTCCACTTCCATTTTGAGATACCAATCGGATGGTTCTCCTATGAGAGCTTGTGGGAATATGTTTAAGTAATCTTCCTCCTGTCTTGACGTGTCTCCTAACCATTTTTGCTCAAACAAAGTGGTGAATTCTTCAGGATCACCTCTTCTTGAAAACATAGGTAGATATACAAGTGGATCATGTTGCATGCCAAGGTCTTATGGGATTGACTCCAATTGGTCCATTGTCTTGTTGGTATACATGTCTAGAATTTGATTCCATATGGTTCCATAGCGAGCTTTTACACTTGTCGATGCTATGTCTTGTTGGAGAGTAATGAAGGACAAGGATTGTGCTTTACTAGTTGACCCATAGTTGCCTTCACCCAATAGTGATATCCAAGAGAGTAGTTTGTGGTTCAGCAGAGTGATTGAAAGACCACCATAATTGGAATGAAACTAGAAATGAGCTTGTGTTGATGAAGACGCCATGATCTCATTTGATCTTGATGTTGAAATTTTCCAACTGATGTGCCTGCCTTGTTGAATAATGCCAATTTGGCAATGAAGATTGCCCTTTGAGAAATACTTTCAAAAAATTACTCAATAATCTTTAAAATTTATGTGAAAATGTTGCCTTTGAATGGCTAAAGTTGTTGATGAAGGCTGTAACCAATTCTAATATGTTTTACTGAAGTTATGGTAATTTTTCCTTCAAAAGGAGCCTCAAACTTGTGCAATGATTTGCCTTGGAAACGATGCCCAAAATTAGGTCAATCTTTGCAAAATGTGCTCTTTTAGTGTGTGAAATGTGGTCGTTGACGGGGTCCAATTTCAGCGTCAATTGATTAAGTTATGCTGTGCAAGTTAGGGTACAAATAGATTATTGGCTCAAGTGTGAAGAGACTTCAACATGTAAGACTATGTGTGAATGAACCTTAGTCTTAAGAAAAGCCAACCCAATTCGATTAGGCAAATTAGTCTAGGTTAATGAAGTTTGGTTAGTCTAACTATAATTAGATTGAACTAATCTAAGATGTATTTAAAACCCAAGGTTAGTTGAGGTAAGCCCAGGAGTGCTAACCTACACTTATCTCTAACATGAGTTAGTTTCTATCTACCACATGTCATGCTCTCTCTCTCTCTCTCTCTCTCTCTCTCTCTCTCTCTCTCTCTCCCCCCCCTCGTGCATTGCCTATTTTTGGTTGTCTACTACCTTAGTTTTTGTCACTCAATTCAGCTCCCGGTGCTTGGTTCTGTACAACTTGGATGAGCTTGGGATTGTGAGACATAGGACAACACAACGATGGACTTGAATGACAAGCAAAGCATGCAAACTTGAAGGATGATGAACAAGGGGATGGTTCTAGTCAAAGATTACGAAAAGGATTCGACAAACAAGCCAAGAATGGGCTAGGCAACAAACGATTAGGCAATGCAAAGAGCTAGTGCTACATTCAATGAACCAGAGCTATGCAGATTGGAAGGAAAATCGATGGCCCGGTCCAATTTTAGAATAGCGTCACTCCTAAGAAGAAGGTTGAGTCACGAACCAGTAATTCCAAGTGAGTTAAGTTGGGTTGAGAACATATGAGTGACCATGAGTATTCAAGAAGTGGGCTTTGCGTTAGGTCTTCATGGAGTCCATGGGCAAATTTCTTGGATGATAAGGTCCTGGGTGTCAGTTTGAGCGAGAACTAGAGTAGCATTGTAAATGATTAGGACATTAGAGGGGTGTCAATTGCATAAGGACAGCAAGCACTGAGGCATCGTGCCCAAATCAAGATAGCCTCCCTCATCTCAATGGAATCTCTTGATCTGTTTACTATATGGTGCCCCTTATTTGCATTCAAGCAGTTTCCCAAAGGACTAGAAAGTCTCAAAAGAAAGTAAAAGGCATACGATGAATCAAGCGATTGAAATGATGGGCAACAATTAGATATGCCCAGGCGGCTTGTTTTAGTAACAGAGTTGTTGATTCAAGATTCAATGATTAATGGTGTCTTAATGTAGAGATGCTACTTTGTAATTGAATGGGATTGACAAACAAATTTAGAGAGGAAGCAGAACACAAAACCAATCTCCATTATGGATTGTCATTAACTCTTCAATAATTTGGACTTTTCCTCTACTAGTCTATTGAAATGAGATTTAATACCATCACCACATGGGAGGTTTGAGGGATGACCTTGGATGGTGGATGTTTCATTTGCCAAGAATATATAGTTCCATTACATTTTGACTATGCCCCTTTTTGGCCTTGCAAGTGTCCTAAGGGGTGAGTTGGTTAGTGAGTTGCTAATCAAGGCCATAGTTTTGAAGTTAATTCATTTGGTCAATTTGACCTTGCAAACTATGGTTAGTATGAGGCTTAAATGTGGGTTAGTAGAAGTTTAAGGGCTTCTAATGTGCTTAGGGTTTAAGGTTTTTGTTTGGTTATGGAGGTCTTAAATGCTTTTGTCTTTTATTCCAAAAGCTTTTGTCTTTTATTAGGTATTTCTCTCTAAAGATGGAGGCTCTCTTTGTCTCTTATCTGACACCATAAATAGGCAAGTTCCCACTTTTATTTAATGGCCCATCCACCACACACACACACACACACACACACACACACACACACACACACACACACACACACACACAACACACACACACATACACCTTTTCACCTCTTTTCTCTCCTCTCTTTTGCTCATCTACCTTTCCCAGTATTCCTTCACCTTCACTTGCTTTTTTCTCTTTTCCTTTCCTTCCAATTTACACCTATAGTTTCCTTTCACAAGTTATTTGAAATATTTATGGAGCTACTTACACTTTGACTTATAATGACACTCCAAAAGGTAGGGCCATAGTGGGATCCCCACCTTGTCTCATTATTGTTTTTGGGTCTCACTTGAAGAACTACACCAATCCAGGAGGCTTGAAGTCATTTTAAATATGTTTTAACTACACCAATCAAAGAGGCTTGAGGTCATTTTAAATATGTGTCTCAATATTGGCCCTATTTGAATGCTGAGGATCTTCCTCTTGTTTGTTGAGAGCAAAGAGCTTGGGGCTTTGAGGATAGTAGAGGGGGAAAAGTAAAGGTGGGGGAGGGAAAGAGCATGTAAGGGGGGGGGAGGATATATAGGCTTGCTTAGAGTGATGGGGTTTAGTCTCACATAGGCTGAGTGAGCCTTAGATGCTAGGAAGAGCAAGGAGGTTAAGGTTTGTGGCCGCATACATGGAGTGAGCCTTAGATGATAGGGACAAGGCAAGGTTTTTGATGGGGGAGGAAGAGATGAGGGGGAGGCGAAATGATGAATGGAAAGTGAGGAAGAGGAGATGGAATGGGGGTGGAAAAGTGGGGGCTAAAGAGAATGAAAAGTAAGGAAGAGGGAAGGGAAAGGAAGTGAAGACATAAAAGAGAGAAATGAAGTGGGAAAGGAGATGAACGAAAATGGAAAAACTAGGAGGGAGACTAAAAATAGATAACTAGGGAAAGGAATGATGGAGAAGAGGTGGAAGAGGAGTGGTGAGGAGAGGTGGAGGAGTAGAGGAGGAGAGTTGGAAGAAGTGTTGAACAATGGTGGAGAAGAGGTGAGGTGATTCACACAAAAGTCATGGTGGAAAAGACATGGGGGTGGGATGTTGATGGGCTAAAAGTGAGTTAGAGATCGAGGAGAGGGGGGTTGAAAAAATGGTGGTGGAGGAGAAATGCAAAAGTGAATGGAAAGGATTGAGCAATAAGGGAGACTCTTTTATAGGTGTGGGTGCTTCAAGGGCTAATTTTTGTGATTAGTGGGTTGATACCTTTACAAGTCACCATTGTTTAAGGGGAAGATCTCATAATATAGCAAAAATTGGAAGCATTTTCGTGCTCCTTTGCCTTGAGAGATGTATCTTTGGTGGTTTTCAAAGGGCGCTTTCTTTTCACACGAGCAAACACATGATCCACTTTCGCTTTAGGCACTAACCTCCCTGGCAACGGTGCCAAAATGCTGTCACTTTTTCTCCCATGGCCAAGTTCATAGGGTGTCAGTCACCTACAATCGTGTTGTTGCTCATTGTAGCATACTTGTTCACAAGTGTAGCATAGGTCCTCGAGTCATATTTCGGCGAGAGGTGTAGGCTAAAGCATGGAAAGTGGTTCGCATACTCGTGTAGGAGAGAAAGAGGGCTGCATCACAATGATGGGTGGAGGCTGTCGCCTCCATGGGACTTCAAGGGTTTAGAATGGGGTTGCAACATTCAGAAGGGGGGTAGGGTTAAGAGAGCTAACTAGGATTTCTAGGGTTCAGAGAGGGTTGCAAGGCTTAGGAGGAGTCCAGGGTTGAGGAGTGGAGAGCTAGTCTCCTTCGCAACTTCAAGGGGTAAAGCGTTGAGAAGGAGGATCAAGGGAGGAAGGAGGAGGTGAAGGGAGGAGGAGGAGGATGAGGGAGGAGTGTGGGTGAGTGTAGCCTAAACATATTTAAGAACTATTTACCTTAATGGGAGTTAGTTGTGCAACCACTGATGAGGCGCGGCTGCAAGTTAGCAAGCATCTACCATATGTAGTTAGTTAGTTTTTGACTCATGGATATGTCATGCAATATTCTAAATGCGGATATGGTATTGTTGATCGGACTCTGTTTTTCCTAGTTCTATGCTTACTTTATATGCTGTTGTTATGAAAGCATTTGCAATATAAGAAATATGTAGTTGTTCACTTCAATTGATCATCTCTATGGCACTCAATCTTGAGTTGGTGTATTCTCTTTTGGAAACTCTGAATGTATTCATGAAGATACCATATGATTACTAATAGGTAGATTTTGGGATCTAATCTCTACCTACTACACTAGCGATCCTACAAATAAACTGGGCATTTCGACCGAATGTGGCAAAGGAGTTGAAAGACGAAGTAGATAGGCAACATGTCGAAGCCACAGGTGTTCTAACCCCAAGGGGATGGACAATCAGAATGACTTAATTGAATCCTGAAACAGTTGGTGATCAAAGAGATTAAGTCAACACAATCTGCACCTACAAGCAATTCGACGCTGCAAAGCAATTAGCCATTGTTCATTTGCAAGCATGAGAAGAGAGAGCATATGGCTCCTTCGTGCAAATGCTGTGGAAGCGGCGCGCATGTGGTAGAAAAAGCACATGTAGAGTCTAGTCGGTGGAACGAGAACCTTCAATGCTTGCAAGGAGAAATCAATATCCTCTACCATGCTCTCGAGTTGTTAAGGAGACTCCAACAAACAACTATGAATGGTGGGAATTATGAAGGACTTCAGGAGACTATCAACAATGTGCAGGAACTGATCCGTGATTTGCAGCAAAGGTGGCGACCAGGGAATCAGGGAGTATTGAGGTGGGCGTAGATAATTTAACTTGATGACCGAAGGGAGAAATGTTCATGGAGAGGGTGGTAGCGGATGTCAGACACGGAGGAAACGGAGTCATCTCCTTAGGTATCAGTCATCTCTACTTTACAAGGGCCCAGGCAAGGGGTCGTCTTGATGCAAATGAGGAAGGATCTAGCGAGATGGTTGGAATGCAGGGAGAGGTAGGTGAACCATCCATAATCTAGCTAGAATTGGAGGAAACCATTCCGAGTTTAGAAGATGAAGACTGGGTTACTGGAAACACAATGTTCGGTGAGGATCCCTCCACAAGTTCGGGAGAAAGTTCAGAATACCAAGATGCAGTTAATGCAAAAAATCTCACATGATCTCCATTAGAAACCTCCATTTAGGCAACTCTTGGATACCATGCAGCAGTTGGGTTGTATGTAGGACCGCAAAGGCAATTGTTTGATCCACTCTCAAGCAAACCCCACCCAAGGAGAGCAAAACCAGTAGTTTGAATTATTCTAGTAGTCAATATGTAGAACCCCAGAGTCCGCTCTACTAAATTCAGTGGCAAGACAAAAGAAGACCTTGATAGTCACATTGGGCAATTTAAGACCCGATGGGTAGCAAGTGGTTTTGAAGGTTAGCTTGGCGATGCGATCAAGAAGGAACAATTGGCAGCAACCTTGGTGGGCAAGGCCATGAGTTGGTTCATTCAATATGGTATGAATTGTGGGGGTTAAAGGTCACTGTGCCTTCACCCCGGTTATGTACAATACTCAAACACATATATAAATGAATGAAAAAGAAGATTAGGGTGGTTCTGCACCCACCAAAACTTGTGTGGCTCTCTGTCTCTCTCTCTCCTTCTTCCGCTTTTGCTTCCGTTGAGAGCTCTCTCAACTGGTATCAGAGCCCGGGTGATCTGGCTGAGCGTGTGTGAATGCTTTGAAGCTCAGCAGCTCTGTGGAAGGAAGGAGAAGCTCTGTGGGAAGGTTTGTGGGCGACTTTACTTGCATCTGAGTGTGCAGAGACCTTGGAGGAACCTTTGGAAAAGTCACTTTGGCTTTGCAAAGTGGTTTTGAGAGCCTGTTAAGAGCTTTCAAAGAAAAAGTCGTTTTTTGAGCTTTTCCCTGTTCCGTTCGATGACAAAGACTCCGTATTGACTTGTAGAGGCAACTATTGCTTGCTTTTGGTATCCACATTACTTCAGGAGCCTGGAAACACCTTCATTCCTGAATCTGGGATCATTTCATTGGATTTCTGAGTCACTGTGTCAGTTCCTGCGTTTTTTGCCCGGGTGTTGGAACTCAAGTTTGGAGCAACCATTTGCAGATCTGTCAGTTCCGGTGGACTTAGGAGGTCCTAAAACTTCTATGTTGCTCATCATTCGCACTCCAGTGGAGTTTACAGATAGCTCTGTTTCAAAAAACGTTTTTCAGTCCGTGTGTTGGACCCAGTGATTGAGACCACGGTTTCCAAAACCGTCTATCCCATTGCATTCCGGACGCCCAAAAACCCCTACCTCTATCAGTTCTTGTGTGATTCGGTGGAGGATTTTCAGAGTTATAAATCTCTGTGTATTCGATTTCGTCTCTCTGTTATGCATTTTTCATACTAAGGTTTTGAAACCTTAGATTTATGCCACATGGCAGTGGATAAGTGTTGACTCCCATTTCTCACTCATCGGTTGGGATTTTGGAGTTCTGGCAGAAGAGAGATATTTGCAGATTTTCTTGCTGATTTCAATTATGCAATGGCGCCCATGTTTTGAGGCATCTCAGGTTCTATTTTCAGTAGCGCTCATTACCGTGGGACTATGATTTCTTGAGCATACCTTATGCAGATCACTCTGGTTGCAGTTTGAGCAGTGTAGTTTGAGCAGTGTGCGCTCATTCGTGGTATGCATTGGGTTGCAGTGGATGATTTATAGGCCATTTGGATGCATTGCGGTCCTTGTTGGATGCGCTGATAGGCCCAAATTGCCTTGTGGGATGCTATTTTTTTATGGACGCTTTGCACATGGATGCTATTTTATGCTGAGGGTCAGCTTTGAAACATTGCAGGTGATGCACTGATAGTGCTATGCTCTCTTGGATGAGATATTATTGATGCATATGCCAGTGGACGGTGTTTATGCTTGAGTCATTTGGCACTTATTGGCATTTTCTTTTGGGTCAGATTTGCTCATATGGATGCATAGTATATGCACATGAGTCAGATGCATCTTTTGATGCTTTGAGCTTTGAATTTTGGTGATATTTCACTTTATTGTGGCATACACATTTGGGTGCACCTGGTATTTGGTGTGATTCTCTCTTGCAGGCACTAGCATTTGGGATTTTGCTTTATTTGCATTATGGCATCCTCTTCCATGTCTGAAAAGGAGTTTTTCAGCATTAAAAATTTTGATGGGACAAACTTTTCTTTGTGGAAAGAACAAATAAGGGATGTGCTTATTCAAAAGAAGCAGATTAAACCCTTGGCAGGGATTGAAGCTAAGCCTGCGGATATGTTTGAGGATGATTGGAATGAGTTGGATGCATTAGCAAAGTCTACTATTAGACTTCATCTTGCAGAGTCAGTTTATTTCACAGTAGTAAATGAGCAGACTACGGAAGATTTGTGGAAGAAACTGTGTGCCACTTATGAGAAGGAAACTGCCTCTAATAAAGTTTACCTCATGAAGAGGTTGTTTGAGCTGCAGATGAAGGAAGGGGTTTCCATTGCTTCTCATTTGAATGAATTCAATATTATTTTCAGCCAGCTTCAGGCTCAGAAAATGAATTTTGATGCGGAGACTAAGGCAATATTTCTCTTATGTTCATTGCCATCCTCATGGGATACCTTCCGTATAGCTGTCAGTAACTCTGCACCTGGTGGAGTACTGAAATTTGATGATGTTGTGGGTAGCTTGTTGGCCGAGGAGATTAGACGGAAGTCTATGGATGGCAACAAGCAGGATGCAGCCTTAAATGTGCAAAGGGGCAGATCACAGTTCAGGGGGAAGTCCCAAGAAAGAGGGAAGTCTCGTAGCAAATCCAAGGCACGGAACATTGAGTGTTACCATTGTGGCAAAAAGGGCCATATGAAAAAGGATTGCTACAAGCTGAAAAGAGAGCAAAAGGATAAGAAAAAGAATGCAAATTGGGGTGCAAATCAAAAGGAAGAGAGTCCAAGGGAGGATAAAGGAAAAGTGAAGATCGAGGAGATCAATGCAGTCACACATGATAGTGACAATGATGTTCTCTTCATGTCTACTCTATCTGCAGAGTTGCTTACCACTTCAGATGATGCATATTCCCAGGATTGGATTTTGGATTCTGGTGCTTCATTCCATGTTACTCCCCATAGGGAATGGTTCTCCACTTATGATAGTGGAAAGACAGGTTGTGTGCATCTTGGAAATGACTATGCATGTGACATAGTGGGAGCAGGTGACATAAAGTTTTCTTTTGCAAATGGGTCTGCATTTGTTTTGAAACATGTGAGACATGTGCCTAAGCTGACCAAGAGTCTTATTTCAGTGGGTCAGCTAGATGATGCTGGTTTTCACACCACTTTTGGCTTTCAAAGTTGGAAAATTCAGAAGGGCTCTATGCTTTTGGCCAGGGGTGCCAAGTGTGGGACTTTGTATCTCTTACATGTATCAGGGGTATTTGATCATGTTGTTGTTGAGATATCGAGCTCCACTCGAGATATGCCAGGGTGACCGTTGTGTACTTATGTCATCGACTTGTTAGCTGGAGATGCGGTTGGTACACCGCCCACGAATAATAGCTGGATGACAGCTATCCTTATCTACTATAGTTTGTGGCTCAGTTAGTATGCCACCTTAGTTAGTTGAGTTTGGTTTGAGACCCACATATAGGGTTCTTCTATTTCTTTGTACTAGACTTCTTTTGGCTTACACAACTAAGAAGAGGAAAACTGTTTTCAGCCTCCACCTTTGTGTGTATTCCCCCATTGTGCATGTGAGAAAGCCGCAAGTGAGACTCCTTCCCTCTCTCCCACAATCTTCACATGGTATCAGAGCCTTGTTCGTGGTAAGGAGCTCAAGAAAGCAAGCCAAGTTCGTGGTGTCCTGGTAAGAGGACCAGTGTTGCTTTCCTATTTCGAGTTTGGGAGCAAATCTCTGCAGGTATCACAGCCAGAAGTGCAGGAGTGCACTGTTTCAGATTGAGACACCCTTTGCGGTGTGGCGGAAGTTGTTCGCAGGCACTCAGAGAAAGGCCCTGTTTTTTGCTGTGCGACCACTGCGCGGCTAGTCGGTGGAAAGGTGTCGCAGAAATTGCATCGTATGCCTGTGTGCAGAGATATTGGGAGTTGCAGATTCATGCCTATTGCCTATTGATGCAAAATCGTCACTAGGAAGTGACTGTGTGGTGAAATACCACTCTCGTCGGTTTTGCAGATCTGCCCGTGTGAGGCAAAAGCTGTGTTTTTTGCAATGACAGAATATTTTGCAGTGTTCTGTAATGGCATCTGATTCTCTTTCAGAGATTGTCACTGAAAAGCTTGACAAGAACAACTTCTAGGCATGGAAGTTTAGAATGACGAATTTCTTGATGGGAAAAAAAAATACTTGTCTGATGTATTTCATGTCCCGAACATCACCAAGAACCTGGTTTCTGTTGGTCAGATGGTTGAGCAGGGCTTGCAGGTCAGATTTAATCCTCATGGATGCTTTGTTGAGGATATGAAAAATAATGGTCGCTTGATAGCAAAAGGAAAGAAGAAGGGTAGGATGTTTACGTTGGATGCAGACATGCCTGAATTAAGTGCAGCAATGTTTGCACATGGGACCGGTGTAGTTGCAGATATTGATATCTGGCACAAACGCATTGGTCATGTTAATATACAGCATATTGTTGCAGGATTGCCAAAATTCAAGGTTGCAGAAATGCACAAGATTTGTGAAGCCTGTCAATTTGGGAAACAGGCAAGGAAACCTTTTCCTAGGCATGTTCAAGAGAGTAAAAAACCATTGGAATTAATCCACTCTGATGTGTGGACTACAAAAGCTGCATCTATTGGAGGCTGTCACTATTTTGTCACATTTATTGATGACTTCAGCAGAAAACTGTGGGTGTATTTTATGAAAAAGAAAAGTGAAGTGTTTGGGCACTTCAAAGCTTTCAAAGCTATGGTTGAAAAAGAAACAGGCCTACAAATAAAATGCCTAAGGTCAGATGGAGGGGGAGAGTACCTCTCAAATGAGTTTGCAAGGTTCTTGTAGGAGCATGGTATAAAGCAGCAATATTCATGCAGTCATACCCCACAGCAAAATGGAATTGCAGAAAGAAAAAACAGGCATATTGGAGAGGTATCTCGGGCTATGCTAAATGAAAAAGATCTGCCAGATTATTATTGGGCTGAAGCAGTTGCTACAGCAGTCTATATAATGAACAGGACTCCCACTATAGCAATACATGGCATTACGCCAGAGGAGATGTATATTGGTAGGAAACCAGATATTTCTCATTTGAAGATTTTTGGTTGCATTGCTTATGTCCATGTGCCAGATGAGTTGAGGTCCAAGTTGGATCCAAAAGCTGAGAAGTGCGTCTTTATTGGTTATTCTCTGCAGCAGAAAGCATATAGATGCTATAACCCTTCTACACGTAAGTTCACAGTGAGCAGAGATGTTGTTTTTGATGAGATGAGCAGCTGGTATAAACCAGTAAATGTGATGATTGATGTAGATGCACAAAATGGTAATGCTGCACAGAATGCACAGCAGCAATCACAAAATATCAGTGGACCTGGAGTGTCCTCTACCAGTGGTTCACATACTTCGCCATGGACAGGCAGATTGAGATCAGGAGAATCTCCTCAAAGCAATGCAGATAGTGGTACGCAGGTATCACGAAAAGGAAAAGAGAAGGTAGATCAGCCCATGTTTGATGTGAATGCAGGTCACTCTTATGTGGATGGTGAATCCAGTGGCTCAGAACAGAGCATTGATGATGAGTTGGGTATTCCTTCTGTTGTTACACCTGGAGTAAGGAAGACCAGGGATGTTTTGAGAGCACCTGGAAGTGAGCCTATTTTGCGCAGGTCTACCAGGGTTAGGTATCCTGTGGTTAGGCTGAAATATGATGGATTTACAACCATTCACTATGCCTATATGGTCAAAGTGATACAGGAACCAGAACCCACTTCTTTTGAGCAAGCCATGGGAAATGAAAAATGGGAGAAAGCCATGGATGAAGAAATGGATGCCTAGGATGCTAATGCTACATGGGAATTGGTGCCTTTGCCTAAAGGCAAGAATGCAATTGGTTGTAAGTGGGTTTATAAGATCAAGCACAATGCAGATGGTTCTGTGAATAGATACAAGGCAAGATTAGTTGTCAAGGGGTATGCACAGACATATGGCATTGATTATGAAGAAACTTTCAGCCCGGTTGCAAGGATGGCAACCGTAAGAGCAGCCATTGCTATGGCTGCATCAAAGGGATGGTCTTTACATCAGATGGATGTAAAGAATGCCTTCTTGCATGGTGATTTGCAAGAAGAGGTCTTTATGGAGCAGCCAGCAGGTTATGTTCATGCTACTCATCCTAAGTTTGTTTGCAGGTTGAAGAAAGCCTTGTATGGCTTGAAGCAAGCACCTAGAGCATGGTCTGCTGACAAGATAGGACAGTATCTTGTCACTATTGGCTTTCAGATTTCCAAGGCAGATTTCTCACTCTATGTGAGAAAAACAGAGAAAGGGATTATGCTGCTGGTCATTTATGTTGATGATTTGATCATCACAGGTGATAGTGATGAAGATATCCTTCATGTGAAAATGCTATTGAGGCAGAAGTTTGAGATGAAGGATTTGGGAGAGCTGCGTTATTTCTTGGGCATTGAGGTGATTAGATCACCAAGTGGGATACAGCTCTTGCAGAGGCAGTATGGATTGGACATGCTGTCCAAATATGGGATGACAGGCTGTAAGCCTATTTCAGTTCCTTTGGAGTAGAATGTGAAGCTGAGCACGGATGCAGGTGAGCTTCTGGAAGACCCTACTATGTACAGACGCATAGTAGGAAGTTTGATTTACATGACTATTACCAGGCCAGATTTGAGCTATGCTATTGGGTTGGTAAGTCAGTTTATGCAGGCTCCAAGGAAACCGCATTTGGATGCGGCTAGATGCATACTCAGGTATGTGAAGTCCACATTGCAGTATGGACTATTTTATGAGGCTGGGGTTCAGATACAGTTGCATGGATACACTGATGCTGATTGGGCTGGTAGCATTTCTGATAGACGATCTACCAGTGGATATGTGTTCTCTTTTGGGAGTGCTGTAGTCACTTGGAGCAGCAAGAAACAGCCTACAGTTGCCTTGTCGAGCACAGAGGCTGAGTACAGGGGTGCAGCAATGGCTGCATGTGAGGTAGCTTGGTTGCATAAGCTACTCTATGATATGCATCAGTCTACAGATGGGCCGGTTGTCATTTATTGTGACAACATGAGCAGTATACACTTGGCAAAGAACCCAGTCTTTCATGCCAGAACAAAGCACATTGAGGTGCATTATCACTATGTGCGGGAGAAGGTTTTACTAGGTCTTATTGATCTAGTTTATGTCAGCACAGAGGATCAGGTAGCTGACATATTCACGAAAGCATTGGGCGCAGAGAAGCTGCACAAGTTCAGAGACCTGCTTGGTGTGCAGGATTTGGGATTGAGCTCGAGGGGAAGTGTTGAGATATCGAGCTCCACTCGAGATATGCCAGGGTGACCGTTGTGTACTTATGTCACCGACTTGTTAGCTGGAGATGTGGTTGGTACACCGCCCACGAATAATAGCTGGATGACAGCTATCCTTATCTACTATAGTTTGTGGCTCAGTTAGTATGCCACCTTAGTTAGTTGAGTTTGGTTTGAGACCCACATATAGGGTTCTTCTATTTCTTTGTACTAGACTTCTTTTGGCTTACACAACTAAGAAGAGGAAAACTGTTTTCAGCCTCCACCTTTGTGTGTATTCCCCCATTGTGCATGTGAGAAAGCCGCAAGTGAGACTCCTTCCCTCTCTCCCACAATCTTCACAGCTGTTGCAATAACCGAGCAGCCAAGCACTTCTTTGTGGCATTGCAGGTTGGGGCACATGAGCCAGAATGGAATGAAACTCTTATGCCGTTTGGGTTATGTACCGCATTTGAGTTTCTCTGATTTTGAATTTTGTGAGCATTGTCTCTATGGGAAGCAGACTAAATCAGCCCATAAAAGAAGGGGAAAGAAAGAGTTTGAAAAGCTTGATTTGGTGCATTCAGACGTATGTGGTCCCATGCCTACACGGTCATTAGGTAGGGCTGAATACTATGTGACATTCATTGATGATGCAACTAGGAAAGTGTGGGCTTATGCTATAGCTCGGAAGAGTGATGTGTTCCAGGTATTTCAGAAATGGCTGGCCTTGGTTGAGAATCAGTCAGGTAGAACGCTTAAATGCCTACGGACTGACAATGGTGGAGAGTATCTCTCTCATGACTTTCAGCATTTCTGTGATACATGTGGGATTAAAAGGGAGCTCACATCCCCTCGTACTCCAGAGCAAAATCCAGTTGCAGAAAATATGAACCGTACCATTCAAGAAAGGTTGCAATGCATGCTTTCCAATGCAAGTCTTTCTGGTGGTTTTTGGGCTGAGGCAATGAAGACTGCAGTGCATGTGATCAATAGATCACCTAGTAAGAGTTTGGATGGTGGTATTCCTGAAGAGGCATGGAGTGGAAAGAAGCCCTCTTACTCTCATTTGCGTATATTTGGGTGTGAGGCATATGCACATGTGCCAAAAGAGCTTCGAAAGAAGCTAGATCCTAAGTCTAGGAAATGCATCTTTCTAGGTTATGGTGAAAGTGGAGAGATGGGCTATCGTCTCTGGGATCCAGAAGCAAAGAAGATCATACGCAGCCATGATGTGGTCTTCAATGAGAAGAAGATGCATAAGGCACCCATGAGGGATGTGGAAATGAGGAGAATCACTTTCCAGGATGTGAATCCACCTGCCTATGTTGATAGACAGCAAGCTGTCCATGCACCAAATGTGCAAGAAATGGTACAACCAAGTACTCCCATAGGTATACAATCAAGGGTAGATGATGGATCATCTATTGGTGGAAATGATGAGCCAAATGTGGCTGATATGCAAGTGGGATAGCAAGCTGAAATACCCTTGAGAAGATCATCCAGAGTGTCTAGACCACCTGATAGGTTTGTTCCAGGGGTAGACTATGTGATGCTTACTGATTGCGGGGAGCCTTCTTGCTATAGAGAGGCTATGATGCATGAGGATCAACGCAAGTGGGAGTATGCTATGCAATCAGAGATGAGTTCACTTATGAAGAATAAGACTTGGGACTTGGTTTCTTTGCCACATGGAAAGAAAGCATTGCCATGTAAATGGGTCTACAAAATGAAGGTCACAGGTGATGATGTGCCTAGGTACAAGGCCCGTTTGGTTGCTAAAGGGTTCAAGCAAGAAAAGGGTGTGGACTTTGATGAGATATTCTCTCCGGTTGTGAAGATGACCACACTTAGATGCATGCTTGGACTAGTGGCAATAGAGGATATGGAGCTTATGCAGATGGATGTCAAGACAGCTTTCTTGCATGGGGATTTGCATGAGGAAATTTACATGGTTCAGCCGGAAGGCTTTGAAGAAAAGGGCAAAGAGCATTTAGTTTGCAAGCTGAAGAAGAGTCTCTATGGTCTTAAGCAAGCACCTAGAGAATGGTATCAGAAGTTTGATGCTTTCATTCGGTCCCAGGGTTTTAGAAGGAGTGAAATTGATCACTGCCTCTACACTAAAAGGGCTAAGGATAGTAGCCTGATAATCTTGGCACTATATGTGGATGATATGCTATTGGCTAGCAAGAATACTTATGAGCTAGATGCATTAAA
Organism: Dipteris shenzhenensis; assembly: GCF_047967505.1. Classification (NCBI taxonomy): domain Eukaryota; kingdom Viridiplantae; phylum Streptophyta; class Polypodiopsida; order Gleicheniales; family Dipteridaceae; genus Dipteris; species Dipteris shenzhenensis. The sequence goes on from NC_141606.1 coordinate 5,702,838, forward strand.
GGCCAAGTTGCATGAGGCCTTTGATATGAAGGATTTGGGATTTGCAGGTCATATTCTTGGTATGCGCATCACGCGTGATCGGAGTAGGAAACTCCTTTGGCTTTCACAAAAAGAGTATGTTACAAAAGTATTGCAGCGTTTCAATATGGAGGGGGGGAAGGCAGTGAGTACTCCATTGCCTCCATATGTGAAACTGAGTCATACAGATAGTCCCAAATCAGATGAGGAGAGGGCCATGATGGCCAAGGTTCCTTATGCATCAGCGGTTGGGAGTCTTATGTATGCTATGATAGCTACTAGACCAGACATTGCATTTGCAGTGGGAGTTGTTAGCAGGTATATGGCTAATCCAGGAAAGAGGCATTGGGAGGCAGTTAAGTGCATCATGAGGTACATGAAGGGTACCAAGGAGATGTGCATTTGCTTTGGTAAAGGAGACATGCATGTACTTGGGTACACAGATTCAGACTATGCAGGGCATGTGGATAGTAGGAGATCCACTTCTGGTTATGTGTTCACCTTTGCAGGTGGTGCAGTGTCGTGGATGTCTCGTGCACAGAAGTGTGTTGCTTTGTCTACCACAGAGGCTGAGTATGTTGCAGCCACAAAGGGTTGCAAGGAGGCTATATGGCTTGATCGGCTAGTGGGAGATTTGGGGATTCATACAGGTGTACCGACATTGCATAGTGATTCCATGAGTGCTATTCAGCTAGCACGGAATCCGGTCTTTCATGCAAAGACCAAACACATTGAGGTCAGGTACCATTTCATCAGGGTACTTGAGGACAGGCGCATAGAGCTTGTCAAGGTTCATACAGATGATAACCCTGCAGATATGCTGACGAAGAGTCTACCTAGTCAGCGGTTTGAGTATTGTCGTGTATTGATGGGCATTGGATAGTATGCTCACTGGTTGTTCTCCCTTAAAGGCACATTGTCCTTTAAGTGGGAGGTTGTGGGGGTTAAAGGTCACTGTGCCTTCACCCCGGTTATGTACAATACTCAAACACATATATAAATGAATGAAAAAGAAGATTAGGGTGGTTCTGCACCCACCAAAACTTGTGTGGCTCTCTGTCTCTCTCTCTCCTTCTTCCGCTTTTGCTTCCGTTGAGAGCTCTCTCATGAATCACTTTTTGGACTATGATGATCTGAAACAAGCTTTTCTGTTAAGATTCTGACAAGACAAAAGACCAGAAGCAATCCTCAAGAAACTTCGACAATTGAAATAGAAGGATCTGTTGGTAGAAGACTACACACAAAAGTTTTGAAATCTGAACCAGAGGCTAGCCACCGTGTGCAGAGACTGACTGAGGAACAATTGAGGGATTACTTCTGCAAGGGTTAAGAAAGGAATTGAGAAGTGCTATGGTAGGAATAGACATGTTGGCAAGAGCTCCAACGACTTTGACAACATGGTCGTAGCGGCATAATGGAGATTTGGTATGACCAAAAGCAAATCAAAGAAGGGGAAAAAGAAGGAGTTAGAGGATTCAGATTCGGACACAGATTCAGACGAAGACTCTGACACCGAGAGTGAGAATGATGATATGGAATCTGAGTCCGAGGAAGATGAATCGGATGCTTCGGATGATGAGGACATGAAGTCCAAGAGAAGAAGGAAAAAGGAATCCAAGAAGGGAAAGTCCAAGGGGAGCTCCAAGTCAAAGAAAAAGGCAAAAGCTTCCTCATGGGATGACAAGCTAGAGAAAAATATAAAAAAGCATTTGAAAAGTATGGGGCTATCAGAAGCCAGTTCATTTGAGAAAGCTCAATGTGAGTTTTGCCTCAAACGGAATCATGATAGTGCCAATTGCTGGTACAATCCGAATTATAGGGGGCAGTTGCCTCCTCACATGCAAGCTATTATAGCAGTGGCACAACCACCTACAACCAATCAAGTAGGGGTAAATGAGAATGCTAACTATATAAGAAGACCAATACTATCAAAATTGGGAAAACAATCCTCGACAAGCCAATACAAGTATGGATGCACAAAATTGCACATATTATGGAAAAGTTGGACATAGACAAGGTCCAGGACATGAACTCTGGTGTAAACATCGCAATGAGAGGGGCATCCCAATTGTTCGATACCAGACATGATCACAAATGCAAAATGCACCTTGTCCACCACCTACCTAGGCCAATGCTATGATAATAGACCTCAAGCAAAATGGGATAGGGGAAGGACTAGGAAAATTGAAGCAGACAGAAGCACAAAAGAAGAAGGGTATGGAGCTAATATTGGTTGTTTTATGTGATTGCTTAGGATGTCAGCAGGAAAGTGACATGTCTGAAGGACAAAATGATCCAGCTAGCTGCAACAAGGTCTAAAGGACCAATCCCAAAGGAGGAAAAAATACCAATGGCAGATAAACATAAACACCCAATTGATTGGGATGAGCAAAAGAAAGTTTGACATGAGGTCCTTAAAGCCTTGGATAAGGTGAATGTAGAGAAAAAGGTTAAGTGGGCATTGATGGACACCACACAATCTATACATGCCCAAGGAAAAATGGGTGTATCAATACAACCAGTAGAGAACAAGGTCCAATCTCAATGTGCAAATCCAACAGTGATTGAGGTGGAACCAAAGGAAGATCACGATGATAGTAAAAGGAACATAGTACAACTTGCGGTATCTAGGCCAGACGACAGCCAAAAAGTAGACATTCTGAAAAAGAAAGGGCTTGCAGAGAGGCTCAACAGAGGATTGGTGTGCTTAAGGAATCAAAAAATGAGGTTATAGGGGAACAAGAAGAATTGTTTCACAGCCTGCTCAAGGCAAAGATTAACATCACACCAGATCAGCTTCTCAATCTGGTATCGAAATTCAAAATGCAGTTGTTGACTAAGTTGTTAGTTGACATGGGGAGCCTAACCGATAGGCAAAAAAGGAAGAGGGAGAGCCTTTTGAAGTTGACCCAGCTATGAATGCAGCACATATAAAGGATGTGGATTATACTGTCCCACTTATTCAGGTGGAATATAAGTCACAGATGATACCATAAGTCCTGCTAAATGGTGGTTCGGGGGTAAACATCTTGTCTGAAGACCTTTACATGAAATTCTGCCTCAATGAATTAGAACCAACCCCTTTTCAGGTGAAGATGGTAGACCAAAGAAGGGTCTAGCCTCTAGGAATTCTGTGGAATCAGTAGATTGGAGTTTGTGGATTGACATTTATGGTCAGTTTTGTCGTCCTAAGATTGGAGGGAGATGAGCAATCTTATTCGATGCTACTTGGCAGGCTGTGGTTTCGGGTAGCCAAGATCAAGTAGGATTGGGGGACTAATAGGGTGACTATCAGAAAAGGAAAGAAGAAATTCAAGATGGCAATGGTTCCAACAAGAAATGTACCGAAAAGCATTCAGCCCTTGGCAGCCAGTTGAAGGCATTAACATGGTGGCTGAAGTGGAGGATGATGAGGAGGAATGGTTTCTGAAAAGAAATCCATCTCTTGTGCCAATTTTTGAAGTGGATGTGCTGAGTATTCTTCATCAGTATAAGAGTCTTTCAAGGTGCACTTTTCCAGCAATGGAGATGTCTGCAATTCCGATCTTGAACAGTCTCAGTCCGAAGGAAGCCCAAGAAGAAGGCAAAGAAAAGAAGTCAGATGGAGTTTATGCAAACCAGTGGGATGTTGATGAGGAGAAGGAAGAAGTTTATGTTAAGATTGACATTCAAGCAATCATTGAAGTCGAAACAACATTTGAGGATCACTTAAGGAAGTGTACGAGAATCCAAGAGGATGATTTAACTAAGATGAACCTTGGAACAGAACAAGATCCAAAGTTGGTACATGTTAGTGCTTTGTTAGATGCAACTTTTTATGAAGCTTTGCATAAATTGTTATTGGAATTCAAGGATGTGTTTGCTTGGCATTACACGGATATGAAAGGAGTTGATCCATCTTTTTGCCAACATAGAATTAACTTGAAGAAAGATGCTATCCCAGTGGTTCAACAAAGATATAGAATGAAGGAGGAAATCGATAAGCTACTCAAGGTGGGGTTAATTTATCCAGTTGATAAGGTAACTTGGCTTTCACCTATAGTCATATTACCTAAGAAGAATGGTAAGCTGAGAATATGTGCTGATTATAGAAAATTAAATGCAACAACAATAATCGACCCTTTTCCATTACCTTTTTGTGACACAATGCTTGATGCTATAGCTGGTCATGAAATGTATAGCTTCTTGGATGGTTTTAGTGGCTACAATCAGATAAGGATGGCTCTGAAGGACAAAGAGAAGATAGCTTTCATCACAGAGTGGGGAGTTTTTGCTCTAGTAATGTTATGACTTTTGATCTTAAGAATGCACCTCCCACATTTCAGAAATGGATCCAAGAAGTCTTTGCTCCTTACCTAACTACTTTCATCAGAGTTTTTTTGGATGATTTTTCGGTGTTCGGAAAAAAGAATGAGCATTTGCAGCATCTGAGACTATGTTTGGAGAGATGTAGAATTGCACGACTGATTTAAACCCAAAGAAATGTGGATTTCCTATGTAAAAAGGGGTGTCTTGCTGGGACATATAATTTCTAAAGAAGGGATGACCATAGACTTATGAAAAGTGGAAGTCATTCAAAACGGCCCTACACCTAGAACCTTAAAGTTAAGTGGCATAGTAGATTTTTACGGTATCTATCTCATGTTTGTGTACCTTTGACAAAGCATACCAAGAAGGGGGAATTATTTATATGGGAAGAATCACAACAGAAGGATTTCATTTTATTAAAGAAAATATTAGTGGTAGCACCCATCCTCAAACCACCTAACTGGAAGTTGCCATTTCATATTTTTGTGGATGCTTCAGATGTGGCTATTGGAGCAGTGTTGATGCAACAATTTGTTAAAGGTTGGTTTCAGCCTATATACTATGCAAGCAGGGGAATGACAAAAGCAGAACAAAATTATAGTATGACTCAGAGGGAAGCATCGGGGATGGTGTATCATCTCCAAAAATTTCGACATTATTTGTTGGGAAATAAAGTGGTACTACATGTGGATCATCAGGCACTTATTTATTTGGTGAATAAACCACAATTGTCTGGTCGACTAGCTAGGTGGATACTTTTGCTTCAAGAATATGATTATGACATTTTGCATACACCAGGAAAACAACATGTTATTTCAAACTATTTAAGAAGATTGCTGAGGGGGAGTACAAGATGATCTACCTGATGCTCATTTATTTTCTGTCAGTATGGAGGAAGGGCACGATGTATGATCGGATGTTGCTATTTTTGATAGATGGGGTGGTACCTTAGTCATTATCTCGAGATCAGAGGAAGAAATTTGTACTACAGAGTAAACCATTTTTGGTCATAACTGGGGTGTTGTACAGGTTAGGCATTAATCAGGTGATCCAGAGGTGTGCTTGATTATGAGAGAAAAGCTGTAATGATGGAAGCACATGCTGGAAGTTTGGGAGGGCACTATTTAGGGAACATCACTGGCAAAAAGATACTTTAGGACGGCTTGTGGTGGCCCACAGTCTTGAAGGATGCTCATGCATTTTCCAACACTTTTTTACCATGTCACAGCAAGATGGAAGACCAACTGATGTAGACAGAATGCCATGCCAACTCGTGCTACCTCTAGGTCCTTTCTAGAAATGGGGACTTGACTTTATGGGTCCTATCAAAATACCTACCAAGTATACTGGGAGAACAAGTATATTCTGGTGGCTACAGATTACTGTATAAAGTGGGTGGAAGCAATTGCATTGAGGGATAATACAGCTGCTACAAGCACGGCTAAGTTTCTATATTATAATATCATGACTAGATTTGGGTGTCCAATTGAGATAGTTTCGGATCAGGGAGTTCATTTTCTGAACAAAGTAATGAAAAAGCTAACAAGTTTACATATAATTGTGCATAAGAAGTCCACTACTTATTATCCACAAGCTAATGGCCAGGTTGAAAATTCAAATAAGACATTTAAGAAAATCCTCAGGAGAACACTTTCAGAGAACAAAATTGATTGGGACCAGATGTTACACTCGGCATTATGGGCATTCCGAATAGCATACAAAGTGACTACTAGAATGACACCGTTTCGTCTGGTATATGGGTGTGAAGCTATGGTTCCAATGGAGTTCATTGTACCAAGTCTTCGAATAGCGGCTGAATGCAGGTTGTCTCTAGAAGAGTCGGTTCATCATAGGATTGGAAGAGGATCGGGTTGTAAGCTCATACATTTTAGATGTGATCCAGAAGTGGAGACAAGCATGGGTCAATAGGAATATCAAATTTAAGGTGTTCCAAAAGGGGGATCTGGTATTGATGTTCAATTCTAAACTGGGCCCTTGTCTTGGTAAATTGAAGTTGAGATATAATGGTCCCTACAAGATTGTTGAGGTCTTAGGAGAGGGAACATTCAAATTGGAGGATATGTATGGGAATGCAATTCTGAAACCAATCAATGGGTATCGATTGAAGCCATATCATGCTCCAACACTTTATGTGGAGGTTGTAGTAGAGGTTGCAGTGCATGGCAGCAAAGTTGTGCTCAGTGGCTACTTGCAAGTTTGAAGATCCGAAATTTCAAAGCGATGCAAGATCCGAATGTGGAACAGTGGTTTGAGATCCAAAATTTTGAAGCGATGCGAGATCCGAATGCGAAACTGTGATTTTGGTTCCGAAGTTATGAATCCATACTGGCTGTACTAATGGTGATGTTTCACGCATGTTGATGATGGTTCTTCATGCCCAAGGTGGGAGGTTGATGCGATATTCGGCATGGTCGATTTGTCTAGTCTAGTTACGGTTGGTAACATCTCATCATTATAAAAATTCTCTTCAGTTTGAATTGACGTATGTGAGGTTTAGCTACTTTTATCCCAGTCAGAATCAGTTTGCACTTCAGTTCAAAGTTGTGTTCAAGCCAGTATTTTTTGGAGGATGTACATGGTGAATGTGGATATTCATAACGAAGAACTCCCGAGGTCATGTCTAGAGTTTGATCTACTGTCGACCGTCGGGAAGTGAACATATGGCCCTAAAATTGAAAGTAGCACCTATGCGACGCAGCAAGAGGGTGAAAATGGAGGAGAAGCTGCCAGAGGAGGATTTGTTAGATGTTTCAGAGGATTCAGAAATGGAGTCGGATGAATGACCAAAGCAACAAATGTTGAAGAAGTAGCAGATACTTGAGAGTCTGCCGGTTTTTTAGCAATCCAAGGTATTTCTCAATTTGATGATGACTAAAGCGTGGCTGAAGAAGATCAAGTTGTATGACTTTGCATGCTTACCGTGGTAGATGTGGCAGGATAATCTTGAAGTTTTGAGTTAGTTCCAGACGCTACAACACACAATGGGGGAGAGATTACTTTGGGAGTTAGAATAACACTAGAGTTGATAGCTATAGTTCTTTGTCTACCTTACTATGAGGAAGAGATTCAACTGGACAAGTGTTCGGATGAGGTGATGATGGCAGAGTTTGGGAATCCTTACTCATCTAAGAATTCCTATATGATCAGCAAGGTACGAGATCCTGTCAAGAAACAACAATTAGCTTGGTTCGTGGAGTGAGTGGTTCTGTTGGTTCACAATGACTCTATGGCAAAGGAAAATTACGCTTATTTGGTGGCAACAGAATAAGGAGAGAGGGTGTCATGGGCTACACTCTTGTGCACAAAGCTCTTGCAAGAAATTTCCAGGAAGCAAGTTCACACTCCGAATCAATTTTCGAGAATCGCTCCTTATATCACAACCTTATTCAGTTGTTACTCCTAAAAAGGGAAAAAATCTATCTCATAAGAAGAAGGGCAAGTAGTTGTTTGGTGATGTAGATGGGCTTGTCAATAATACAATTGATGATTTGGTGCAAGCCAGATACACTTATCAGTAGTCAGTAGAGATGGTAACTGCTGGTAAATCACTATCTTCAACTTTATGGAATACACCTATTGTGAGCAAGGAGAAGCTGCTACATAAAGATCAATTTGTTATGAAGTCAAAAATTAGGGCAAGAAAGGGAGCTATGATGGATTTGAAGAAAAGGCTAACCATGTCTCAGGACCCGAGCTTGGAGGGTGTAGATGCAATGGATACACTACTCGTCATCAGTAAGAATTCGATGTTTGCTATTTCATTTGAGCAATTCAACCATGCAATTGAAATTGTACAAAGTTTTGGAAATCAGATGCAGGTAGCCCAACGTCAGGCTGCTATGACATTTTTGATCTACAAGAAGAAAATCGTAAATTGTTCCAACAGGTTCAGAAAAAAGTGAGATGCAGAATATTAAACAAGACTTGGCACAATTACAGAAAAAATTTAAGGTGTATAAAGAGCAAAAGGAAAATGATCAACAGAAGCTCATGCAACAGATAGAAAAATAGCAGTAGAGGCATGTCTTCCTATTGTTAATGGCTAAAGGAGATGCAAGATCAATTTTTTACTGTTTTGGAGGAGGTATCTAAATGTCATATGGAGTTGCAAAGCAATAACTTATGGTTGCAAGCAAGACTAGAGGCATTGTAGAATTTGGAGTAGCACAGCTAAAGGACATTTCAGAAGAGACAAAGTTGGATGGGGTCTTTGTGGCAGCATATCTTGTGGATAATCTTAAAAATGAGTTGGTACTTATATCTCAGGGCATGTGGGATAATTTAAAGGAGAGGCTAGTTATTTTGGCTCAGAGACCTTATGAAGCTTTTGCTTATGAGGAATATACATTAAATATCTTGAAGAATAAGGTTCAGGAACAGGAGAAGAAGATTCAAGAGTTGAAGCAACAACTATTGCAGTTTCAGCAACAATCCCAGGCGACCTCAGCAACAATGTAGGGTACTAATTCTGCAAAATTTTTTTCTAAGATTTTGTTTGTGCAGGTACCTGAAGATATAGCACCAGGGCCAAGAAATCAAAGTAGTGGTTGGGTTGAGCTGAAGAAAGATTTTCAAGAAGAGTTGGTACGACCAGAAGAACTATTTCAAGATTTTAAAGTGGTCAGTGATTTGATTGCTAGAAACGCAGATACACTGATGTTCAACCACCATTCGGAGGATCTATTCAATGAAGTACAAAAGAAAGAGGAGGATATGACCACTATTGATCCAAAGAAATAGATACAGGATGAAGAGGAACAGTTTGAAGATCAAGTAGAAGAATAGTATGAAGACCAGCTTATGGGAGTTTAGCATGAAGATTATGATGTGGATCATGAATTAATTCCAACTAGTTCAGTATCAGTAGACCATTATACTGGGTCCACTACAACGGATAAATGAATGGGTTCAAGTCTCAATAATTTTATGGCACAAAACTGATTGTTCCACCAGGTGTGCCACTGTGGGCGAGTGTAGCCTAAACATATTTAAGAACTATTTACCTTAATGGGAGTTAGTTGTGCAATTGCTGATGAGGTGCGTCTACAAGTTAGCAAGCAACTACCACATGTAGTTAGTTAGTTTTTGACTCATGGATATGTCACGCAATATTCCGAATGTGGATATGGTGTTGTTGATCGGACTTTGTTTTGCCTAGTTCTATGCTTACTTTATATGCTGTTGTTATAGAAGCATTTGCAATATAAGAAATTGTAGTTGTTCACTTCAATTGATAATCTCTATGGCACTCAATCTTGAATTTGTGTATTCTCTTTCGAAAGCTCTAAATGTATTCATGAAGATACCATATGTTTACTAATAGGTAGATTTTGGGATCTAATCTCTACCTGTTACAAGGAGGATAAGGGTGGAGAAGGGAGGAGGAGGAGGAGGAGGAGGAGGAGGAGGAGCAGGAGGGAGAAAGAGGAGAGGGGGGAGGATGGGAGACTGCAAGGTTAGAGCATCCTATCACACGATAGTGTTGAGGGAGCATGAACCCAAGGGAGATCAATCACATGAACACAATAGTGAACTTGAACACTGAGCCTGAAAGAGTGGGAGCTTCATTCCATTGAGAGAGATTTACAAATGTTGGTCTCTACACAATTCGAAGGTACCTCCAAGGTGGGACCTCTTTTATAGGGGACCTTTTCGACAAGAGTCCCTTCACTTTTTGGGGGGACCTCGGGTTTGTACACAAAGTGGGGAAACCTAATGAGTCCCTTCACAAAGTGGGAGGACTTTTTGGGTCTCTACACAAAGTGGGGAACCTCATGAGTCCCTCCACAAAGTGGGGGGACCTCAAAAAGTGTAGGCTTTTAGTATTTCTCTCTCTAGATATTGATTTTGCAAGTATGATTGAGATCTTTTCTAGAGAGGATTTTGTTTATCGTCATACTTTAAAAACCATCTTTCAAGCTCAAGATATTACAAGCAGAACTTTGCTGCTACTCTACACACAAAATGATCTCATCTTCATTGCTCTAGACTTCACTTCTGACCCTTATTGCCAGAGAGTAAACAAATAGTCATGCAAGCTGTCCCATGCTTTTGTGTGAAAGTGCCATCACAATTTAATGTCATAAGTCATAAGGAAGAAGAAAAAATCCATGATTAAAGCTCTAACCTCAAGTGATCTTACTATTTTGTAATATTAAAGATTATTATATAAAGACAATGGACTCTAATCTATAGCCTGCAAGTCATATCTCAAAATGCCAATGTGCCATCCCTCATGAGCCAATAACTAAAAGAAATAGGAGATCTTCTATGGTCTCATGATGGTCCAAAGATGAGGTCCCAAAAATTAAAGATTACCTCACAAGGAATGTCCTACTCAACCCCATGGTGCTCCTTCAATGGTGTCCAAGCAGCTACCTCCAGTCGAATGCATCAATGGATGTGAGTTGTGTACAAGGAAAAGGGCACCTCCTCTACCTTGTCCGAGTGTCCTACTCGAGCTGGCCAAAACCACTCCCCCCAAGTCCCTCTGAATATCATAGAGAGGCCATCCCTCTAGAGCCATAAGCACTAAACTGCTCCCTTTGGGGCTGATAGGACTATATCTTCATCAATGTTCCAACCATGCATCCCACTATCGTAATTTGCTGCCACTCCAAACCATGTAGGGCCACCTTATCCCTACTATCTCTTTGTGTCTTAGCGTGCAACAACATGCCCCCCTACCCCCATCTTGTAAAACTTGTGACAAAAGGATCCAAGGGACTCCCGAAAAAAAAGAACCTTAAGAAGCACCCTTGTCCACTGTGGCAAGAATTATCCAGACCAGCTATGAGGGCCAAGGACTATGTAACCCCTCCCACCAATAAGCAAGGATTTCCACATCATTCTCTACTATCTGTGTACCTCCCCCCCTCAAATGCAAGAGATCTTGCACCATGGTCTATGCATCCCTAGGGAGCTATCTCCATGCCCCAAATGATCTAGCTCGGCCATTGTCCCACCCATCCAATGTGCATTTGCTGGCCTAGCATACGGCCCTTTGCATTCCGAGCCTCTAGATGCCATGTGAGTGGCTATGTCTCAAACTGATCCTTGCAAGTAGGTCTAGCCCAAATGAGCCCCCCAACAAGATGCTGCCAGAGTCTAAAAAGGTTCCTCATAAGGGGGGACATGATCCCTTCCCTATGAGGGGAGCTGCTAAAAGAATCCACCTATGGGATTGTTGCCACTATCCACCTATGCAAGGAGTGTTCGCAAAGGAGCCCTTATTGGAGGAGGAGCTTCTAGGGCTCCACATCTGGGGTGTGACCACATACCACTAGCTTGCCCGAGGGCTCTGCCCTGTATCTCTAGATGAATGATAACCAAACATCCTCATGCTTGTGGCATGATAACTATCTGCCATGCCACTCGGGTTCTCATATTTTACTTGCCATCCAATCTTGCCCAAAGGAAGTTGTGCTCAAGGCATCTCAACTGCCCCATGCACCATTGGTGGAAGCACCATCAAGAAGCTATATACCAGGATGTGGCAAGAAGGACCTAGTTGACTACTAGTGCTCTACCTGCTAGGGTGAGCTTTGATTAGTTTCAATACAAAAGATTCACTAAACACTCTCTAGAACTCGGGCAATTTGTTGCTCTATTGAGATATAAATGCCCACCTGGCACCCAAGTTACCTAGCTATCTGCCCCCTTGGCGGAATCGAAGGAAAGCCCAAAGTAGCCACCCAGTCCCAAACCTCTTGAAACTCCTCTATGCCCACAAAGAAGTCAATAGATTTGGTCCAATCGATCTAGCCCCCAGAGGCCTCACAATAGATAGCCAAGGTCACCCTAACTATCTCAAGGCTCACTACTGTGCTGATCCCTCTACATACAAAGCTGTATCATTTGAGAACTCTGACTATCTCAAGGGTCAGTGTTGATCCCTACACATACAAAGCTGTATCATTTGCAAACTCTGAGTCTAGCAGCTCCTGTTAGATCAACAACCTCATCCCCAACCATCCCTATGTAAGGCCCATTGCCTGAGAACATAAAAAATAGCCCTGTGTCTCCACTACAAAAGGAAAAGAAGGGGGGTTAGCGGGAAACCCTACTGAATCAAGCAAGAAAGAGACAAGGCTTTGCCCATGTGCCCCCCAATGATCACACCTAACTGGAACTCCCTATATACAAAGTTGAGACCCCACTGATCCACCTCTCTGAGAAGCTCAATTGTTGCATGGTACCCTCGAAGAAGGACCACTCCACTCTGTCATATGCCTTCTTAAAATCTAAGAGAAGGACAACAAGAGACTGTGTCTCCTACTTTGCCCAAATCCACTACCTCCCAAAAATTGAAGATGTTGTCTAGGATACGACGTTTTGAAACAAAATTGGTATGCATGTCATCAATGATATCCAAGGGGTGGGGCGTCACCTGCAAGCTCAAGACCTTGGCCAAGATCAAGTAAGAGGTGTCCAATAGAATGATTAGTCTCCAGTACCAGATGCCCAATCTATCTACCTCTTTGGGAATAGGAAAATCCAGCCTCAACTCAAAGACTATGAGAGGGAACTTGAGTCAAATATCTCTTAGCACCCAAAAACATCAAAACAAACTTGGGGTTAATCCATCCTCCCCTGGGAACTTCTGAGGAGGGGGAACTTTGAGGGCCTCCCAGAGCTTTTTGTTCTTGAATGGAGCCTCTAGTTGATTGGAAAACAGCTACCAAAAGAAATATGTGGTCAACTCAAGGATCTCCTGAGGCTTTGTGTGCATCTACCCCTACGTGTCTCACATCCTCTAAAACTGAGTTCTAGCTAACCATGGCTCATTGGTATGAAGAACTTCACCTATGCCAATGTTGCACCCATCTAGCCCTAGAGGAGTGGTAGAAGAACTTCACCCAATGGACCTTCATGGCCTGCAAGTCAAGATGGGCACTTTCATACTTCTCGTTGAGCCATTGGAAACCTAGGTCCTACTTTCTAAGTCTAGTTTTTGGAGTGCACCATGTAGAGAGTGGGATTCTCAGAGAGATGGATCAGAGGGGTCTCTGCCCTTTATGCAGACAGCTACAACCAAGTGACCATCAGTGGGCACATAGGAGAGGCCTTTTCTCTTTCTCATTTGGTGAGGTAGGGCTGCTCTCTTGCCCCCTATCTCTTCCTTTTTGTCGTGGAGCCACTAGGATATTTTTTGCACTCTCAGGCATTATGCCTCACGAGGACGAGGCTCCCAATTGATAGGAGGAGGAGCTGCTTGACTCAAATTTTGCAGATGATGTACCCTATACATGGAGGCTCAACGACAAGCCTAGAGTGGGTTAGAGGGGCCATATCTATCTATGTTAGGCTTCCAGAGATAGCATCAACTGAACCAAGTCTATTGATTTCTTCACAGGCACAAAGGAGGTTCAGGAGGTTTGAGACTGGGGGGCTGATTTTGGCTTTCATTAGATCTCGAGAGGCCAGACAATGAGATACTTGGGCTGCTAGGTTGGCAATGATATCTCGGCACCCAGTTCTAAAGATTCTTTAATGCAAGCTCTTATACTAGAGCTCTGTCAAACTCTCCCTACAGGTAGAGCATAGGTGATCAACCAGGTCCTTCTTTATCATGGCCTAGGACATCACCTCCTCTTAGTGTTTCCATTGAGGTTGTATAGGGTGTATAATTTAATGTGGGTGGGATTGGATGCAGGCATAATACTAGAGCTAGAATCATGGTAGACAGTGATCATGTCACATGCTTGAGGTGGACTAGGCATCACTGATCCAGAGATGTAGAGAAGAGTCCTTCTGGGCAAGTTGATGGTTCGGGGCCTCACCCAAGGAGCGAAACCCTAGAAGCTCTTCCTTCAGCGGGGGCTTCTCAAGAACACTCCTTGCACTGGAGGTCAATGGCAGCAGTCTCACATTTGGATCTTCTCCAAATTACGAGATGCTTTATCAGCTAGATGCTCTCCCATTGGACATGCGTAACTCTTCATGAAGATCATTTTTTGAGGGGCGCATGGAATCTATGTGAAGATCGCAAAAAACAACAAAAGACACATGCAATATGGGAGCTTGATGATGACAAAGCTGAGAAGATGCGGCAAACATATTCTCAACCGAATCATACGTTCATAAACAAGCGTGTATGTTTCCATCAAGTGCTTCAAAGGTACGTAATGGTGTGGGGGGTACCAAGATTTTCTAAAATTGGGATTGGGATTGGGATTGGTAAAGTTCTTGTGGAATAGTGGGTTGTTGATTAAAAAATCAAAAGATGACGATGTAGTCATTCAATAGGAACCTTTCAAATCAAAACAAATTGTTGGGTTTAAAAAAAATTCACGATACTATTGAATTGGCTACCTTCATGATACTCTTTTATGTTTTTTTACATCATACATGTGTAGGATGATGCAGAGTACAATGGGTTAGGTCACCTATATGTACTTATGAATGAGGTTGAAACGTATAATTTTCACCCTACACAAGTGGGGTTGTGGTTGAGGCTTAATGCCCATGGAGGCTATTGGATAAGACGCTATTGCATGGGATAGACTTGTCTCTAGAAACCCACCTCAAACTTGAAACATACATATAGTCCTTGCAGATGATGAAGTTTCATAGGCCATCTTATAGTGTAAAGCATTAGGATAGTTTTCATTAGGATACCACTACACTTGTGGGTGTATTGTATACTCGGCGTGGTGGACTATTTCCCAAATACATGGGTCAATTACATGGGAGTTTCCTACAAATACATGTAGGGTTGTGAAAATTAAATATAGGGCAAGCATGCCACTTCCAATGATCATACAACCATTTGCGTATCCATGGTCATAACCGGCTCTTTAAAATATAATTTCTTGGTGTGTTAGCTTCTCTTATGGAACAGTTGGAGGCTGGTGACTCAAACACTGAGTTGCCTAATATTACCTCTTGCCAAGGACATTAATTTGATCCGATTGGTAAGTGCTTTAGATATTGTGACATCGATAACAAGTGGAGCTCAGCAGCGAAGCCTGCAGTCCCACATTATAGGTTTTTGTTCTTACAGTTTCTTGTTTATGGATGGATGTAGGTGTGGTGCTCCTTCAATTTCATTTGCAACATGTGACAAGCTTATCAAATTGAGTTATCCTTGCTTTTGTATGTATATAATATAGACTCCAAATGCTGAGTTATGTTTATTTTGTAATATACTTTTGAGTAATGTCTTTATTTGAAGAAGTGAATGCAAGTGTGTCTGTCTTTGAAAGTCAACACACACACACACACACACACACACATGCATACATGTATACGACATACATACACACAAAAACACTTACATTCAATTGATATAATGCCACAGTAGTGTGCAGGATCTTTACTCATATTACCATAAGAGTGTTTTACTTGAAACAATTCCTGGTGCATAAGCTAGGAGTGACTAGGGGATTCAGTACCTAAATCGTTTCTTCCAAAAAAATTAAAACCTTGAAAGAATCAAGGCTTTTATTTTCTTCAAAGAAACATTATAGGGCTTGAACTCGATGGTTACATTCTATCCCGTGCCCTTGCATAAGTTCAAGTAAAAAACACGTATAGTTTTTGAAAGTATAATTGAGAAAAAATAACTCTGCAAATATACCATCAGACGAAATGTTTTACCTAAAAAGACATACATGATCTAGAAGGCACTCTCTAGCATTAGGGTAGAAATTAGGTCTCAAAAGGGCCTCATGAGGAATGGAGTAGGAGATGGATTAGGGGCTAATGCAAGCACTTGGTGGGGTCCCAAGGAGTCCTAACCCCCCTACCTAGGGGGGCTAAGCTCAAAATTGAGCCCACCTCCTATCACCTTTCCACATCAATAATGAGAGCAGGCCACCTCTTCCAAATTCAAATTTTCAACATTCAAAATTTGAATTCCCTCCTCCTATCTCCCTCCCTTGCTCTCTCCTTCCTCCTCCTCCCCCTTGCAACCATCCTCCCTCTTTTCCTCCTCCCTTTTACTTTGTCCACACACCTCCTCCTCTGCCAATATTGAGCCATAATCCTCCTCCTCCTCCAGTATTGAGCCACAGTCCTCCTCCTCATCCTTCTTGCCACATGCCTATTCCTCCTACTCCTCCACACGTCTTTGTCTCCTCCTCCTCCTCCTCCTCCTCTCCCTCCTCTCTTGCATCCCCATCCTCCGACCTATGTGCTTTGTAATCTCTTTGCACTTTATATCTACTCATGGCACCATTTGAAGACATCTCATGCACGTACCATTACAACCTCTTGTTGGAGGCTCAATATGCAAGTACACAAAGTTTGTGGGGTAGGAGACTTGTTAAAATTGAGTGCCACAAGCTTGTTAAAATTAAAGTTTGTGTGCAAGGAAAGAAACATATTGACCTTTGGATGGAAGGTATCTTGTATCCTATAGACCCTTCTACAAATGAGACTCCCCCATTTCATTCAATGCATGAGTTTGTTCGCTTCATAATGTTGGTTTTCTTGGTTATTACTCCTGATTGGTAGGCAATGATTGTGCAAGCAAGTGAATTTCTGAAAACCCAAGCAGATTGACAAAGCAAGCGTGTTGACTTTGGAGCTAGACAGATTGCAAGATTTAGTCTCAAATTTAGAGTCATGTAAACATGGTTGGAAAGATCTATAAATTCCCATGTTCAAGAATCCCTAGAAAATGAATGGGAGCAAATGATAGACTTGTTGCAGAAGCTCAATGAAACACCTTTCAAGTTCAAGGATAGGAAAGACTTCACCTTTTGCATGCACTATCAAGAGGTAATGGGGCTCAAAAGAAGAGAATTTGCATTACTAGGTTGGTGTAAAGTCTTCCCAAAACTCTCTACTATGCCTTAGCTACAATCTTACTTTAATTCTTATAACAAATGGATTTTTCTCTTTTAGGAATGTTATGGAGGATATGATGGTGGGAGAAGTGGACATTAGTGATATGTACACATCAAACCCTTTGAGATCTTTGTTGAAGCCATCCCATGTCCTTGCAATGCCAAAGGACCCAAGTCACGAAGGCCTGCATTTATGCAAATTGCTCAAGAGATGATGAAGGACTTCAATGGCATTGTGGATGCAAAGGGGGTGCTTGGATCTTGTGAAGCTATTGATGTAAGCCATGAAACTTAAATTTTTGTATGTATATATGTACGCATACACATATATGTACGTATACCTTTATATATGTATAATGTGGTGTGTGTGTGTGTAAGCCATGAAACTTACATTTTTGTATGTATATATGTATGCATACACATATATGTACGTATACCTTTATATATGTATAATGTGGGGTGTGTGTGTGTGTGTGTGTGCATGTGTGTAAAATTGAATTCCTATGTCATTTTTGAATTCCAAATAAAAAGTCCAATCTTAATGGCCAAGATGAAGGATTCTTCCTTTGATGTACAAGGAAAGTTCATCGAGGGCACATTTTATGAGTTTTCTTCATTCAGATTGTAACTTTTGATCTTTTTCTAGCTAGAACCTAGTACCCTTGTGGCATACCTTGGAGTAGGATATTCGTTCTTGTATAAGCATCACATATGAAAATCTTGTATACTAGACCATTGTATAATGGACATAACCTCTTCTTGACTCAATGCTAGCCCAACTATTAGAGAGCTAGATCTTTTGATATGGAATATTGAGTATAGTTTTTCTCTCCTTGATATGCCATACCATTGTCCTACCTCATTGGTGCTTCAAATCATAAGGAGGGTGACTATCTCTTTGCCAAAATCTAATTAGATGATTAACATCTAACTAGTAGTGCAAATGCTAATTCTCATAATGTTTTTTCCTCCCTCAAACCAAAAAGAGTCTGATATCGAGGAAAAGGTATTCCTCTCCTTTGATAATGACATGGACCAATGCCAAACTATCCATTTTTGGGATGTCACGCATGTTTACAGAGGTGGATGGGGGCTTTGTGCTAGTCGAGGGCCTTGTGCTAGGATCATTCTGGAGCAACTTCAAGGCTTCCAATGCCTTATTCATCAAGCTGGTATGCAAAATCTATATAAAATCTTGTGTGTACTTAAAGAGGACATCCAGGGGTACTTGGATCATCTACCCTTCATGGTGGCACCACTTCAAGGATCAGATGTAATTCTCGGCATGCCCTAGCATAAGCAAGTCAACCAGAGGATCATAAAATTGACATAGTTCCAGGATCTTCACCTCCAAATAGACCCCCATATAGAGTTAGTCAATCTCAACAAGATGAAATCTTCAAGCAAGTCCAAGAACTCTTGGACAAGGGATTGATCCAAATAAGAAAAAAAACTCATTCTCCCCATCAATAAACAAGGTTTGTGAGATAAAATCATAGAATGCTACTCATGTTGAATCCATGGAGGTTGTGGTGACAACTGTAGGGGTGTTGGAGGGACTGGCACGATTAGGGAAATTGTAGTTGTAGAAGAGTAAAAGTGAATAAAATGGGTCTTACGCCCTTATCTAGTTTTTGAAAATCCTAAAAAATGGCAAATTGTAAAAATCCTTTTCTTAATAGTTTAAACAATTAAGATATGAAACCACACAATAAAAACCGCATAGTTAAATACAACAAAATTTTTAACAACATTTCAACCTTTTAGGAAAATTTTCTATCCATAATTTAATGCTCTCATTTCTCAAACACATTGTTTACTATCTTCCTGTCACAAGAAGGATAATGTTGACACTTGGCCCGCTTGCATATTCTTTGGCATTCAAGGTGAAGTTGAAAGGCTCTAACAATCCATCTTCCATCACCAAGAATTGCTCTTGGACATCCTTTAGAGTCCAATGTGATGTTGACAGTCACATTCGTGGCATCTTCCCCATCAAGCGTACCATTGTATTGTCATCATCATTCAAGTTAAGGGGAATCTAGTGGGTTCCTGTTTTCATCCACCTCCTATCTTGCAAGGGAAAATACAATGTTTATCGTGATATATGGTATCTAATAACCACATTGTCCTTAAATGCATGATATTGGAAAAAATCACCCTTTTGTTCCCAAGAAAAGTATCAAGAGACTTTTATCTATACACTTACATGGCCACGTAGTCTTTGTTCTATGCATTTGGATATTTGGAAAACAAGAAACAAATATATGGAGTCACATGTACCAATCCAACCTTGCCCATTAAATAAATGTGAACTTCATGGCCATGCACACATCCTTGACATATTCTCCTTATAAGATTGCATTGTTCTTGTGTCCACCATGTCACATTCCATGTCTTGAAGTTGGGACTGTGGAATGGACTAAAGATGGCCATAGTGTCCTCTCCCCCTTAGAACAATGTAGCTTGCATTTTACCAATACACATTCATCTTTCATAAACAAGAAGGCTTCTCTCCAACTTTCCCACATCCTTATGAAAGACTCCGCTGGTTCTCACTACTCAAAGTCTGAAGGAAATACATTTGTCATGAATAGGCGCTCTTGAAAACCTAACATAGACTTTTCAAATAGATTCATTATAACTATGCAAAGTAAAAACTTACAACGTGATGATATTGTAGCTTGATTGATTGATGGAGGCAAGCCCATGTCCTTTTCCATGTAAACATGTTACACCCTTGCAAGCCACCCTTTCTTCCCAAGATTGAACTTCAAGATGCAACCCTTCCACTGTCTTTGATGCCATGGTTCTCTATCTAAAATTGAAATCTATTATATGGGACAAAAGAAATATTGCCTTCAAAAGGCTTGCCCTTGAGTACTGTCATTGTTGCATCAACACTTTAACAGCATGATGATGTGCCCCCTTCACCAGGTGCTGGTTATCGTTGGTCTTTCCACCTGGATAATCTCATCAACTTGGAAGACTTCTTTAAAGTCTAAGACATAGGCAGGGGGGAACATGCAAAGTGATGTCTCTGAGCATGCCCGATCTGCAAAGTCAATGCGCATGTAAAGATAAGGCACATCCTTTTCTTTGAATGTTCCATATTTCGCAAGTGCTCTCCCCTCGAAAGCAAAGTGATAAGAGACAAACTCTGAGAGTGTACTTATTGGAAATATAGGGAGAGCATTTATATTTGATGCACCTATGTTTGCACCCATATTTTCTCCACTACGCCCCCTCCCATTATTCATTCCAGTTTCAATTTGTGCCTCGTGGGTAGCTCAAATACTCATGAGGAATAGTTTTGGGAATATGCACCCCAATATTTGAACTCGCTTTGGAAAATAAAGAGTATAGACATTGTGGGTGGGAATACATTCATAGTAGTAAAGGAGTACTTATGTTTCTTTCCTGATGTCAACATTTGCAAGTGGCTTAGAAGGGAAACCAAGCATTATGCTTTGCGCTACCAAAGATGAAGATTAAGGTAGATAGTGATTCAATGTAAGCATGTCCCCCTGAAAGAAGACTACAAAAAGCTTACCTCTAGGTTTCTATAGACATACATAGACCTTTTTTTTTTGGGGCAAACTCTTTCGAATAAGTAAAATGCACACAAGAAATGTATATGGAATAAGTAAAATACACAAAAGAAATGTATATGAAATAATTGGTCTCGCAAGGCATGAAAAGGAGGAGTAATTTTTTACCTGGTTTATAAACCATGTTAGACTTTTTTACCTGGTTTATAAACCATGTTAGACTTAAATATGTAAGTGGCTTACAATTGTAATGCAACGAGCTATGTTTATAAGCAATTGGATTTGATTAATCGATATTGCTTGAAAAAAAAAGTTTTGGGAAGGGAAAAAGGAACGTTATCATGTCTACTTGTTTGTGCACATAAAATAAAATAAAATTCCCTATGGAAAAATGTCGGTGTGTTATAAAGTAAAATGGATAATTACTTTTATTTTTTTTTTAAAAATTACACATCCACTTTTGAAAAGAATATAAGGAAGTAACCATTTGCTCTTTGTACAAAAAAAATTATATACGAGGTAAAGTAGATTCAATGATTGCAAATACAAATAGACCAATTTGAAACATTTGTTCGAAGAGATGTGTAAACTAAAAAAGAATTGGAAATATTCTAAGCGTCCAAAACTTTTGAGCCACTCTGCTCCTCAGGAATAGGTGGCCTCACATCAATCAATTTTATGTCGCACCCTTTGTCACGTGTTATTTGGTGAACTGGACCACAAAAAACAATTATGAAAACCTATGGGAAAAAATAAACACCGAAAAAAAAAGAATAAAATTATACCTTCAACACATGCTTGCTTGGCTGTAGCATGGAATGCGGTCTTCAGTGTTGGCTTCAGTTTCGTTTGTATACCTCCCTCCTTCCTTGGGGAGAGATTCAAAGGCATACTTGCAATCGATGATGGTTTTGGAAGCGACGTTTTTATCAAGCAAGTGCCTGAAGCGGATACATACCTTGCTGCGCTAGAGCACGGACTGCATCTCTCATTGGAGGAGGTAGTCCTAGATATAAGATGAAAATGAAAAGGAAGCCTTATAGGGAAACCCATTATTTAATGCAAGAAAGTAACAACTGGCTGGGTCAAACTTAGATTACCTTCCATCGGATTGAAGGGCTCATTGATACAAGCTAAGCTTTCCAGTGGAGTTTTTCGATAGATAATTTGGTGTGTATTAAATGATCTAAAAACATTTCGCTTCATGACGTAACGATCAAAGAGAAAACATATACGACAAATTGGAAAAAATGCTAACTGAGAATCAATTGGAACATGCAACAAATCAACAACTTCATTTGAGAGATTCTCTTTCGGATATTGCATTGCCGCAGGCAACACCTTGTTCTGTTGCGGATGTATATCACAAAGCTGTACCTCCTCTGGCGCACATAGGCGTTCGTCACTTTTGGCCTTTGATTCCTGTATTTCCTGATCCGCGAGAGGGAGAAAACGCTAGGCTATCAAGTTTCATGCATTAGACCGAACAGATGAGATAGAGAGGAGCAGTTCGTTTGAATCGTCACCTCCAGGGAGCAAGCCTAAATCGTCCTTTGCTGGTTTTTTGGATTCATGAGGCCTGGCAACGTAACAAAAACATTAAAATGGAAGCCAAAATTGGATACAGAGTTAGAAAGGAATCACGAAAAAGCATAGGAATTAAAACCTCTTTCAAACTCCCCACTGCTTGTATCCATCGACTCTCCTGATCCTTGCGATTCATTTTCGGAAGCAAACTTCTGTGCGCTTGACACGATCAACAAAAGCTACTTGGAGATAAAATAACAAGCATAGAGAGCAAGAGACGAAACGACAACGGGCGAAGGGATAGAGAGCGAGAGACGAAGCAAAAACGGGCAATGGAAAGCTGCTTTTATAAGCCAGCCTAGCAAAAACGGGCAATGGAAAGCTGCTTTTATAAGCCAGCCTAAGGATCTCTGCTTTGGGAAAGAAATGGGTGTGGCCATGCCTCTCCTCATCCTTCTATCGACGCGATTGACTTCCTGCCTTATCAAGTAGATATGACTCCGTCTTCCACAAAAATCTCCTGGGACTACCTAACACGAGCTTTCATGGATGGAGGTAATAAAAATTACCAAAAGCAGCAAAGACAAAAACAAAGACTTGGTCTGGCATACACAACCAATTCGTCCCGTTTTCCAGGAACCATCCATCACGGCAGAAAAGCATGCAAATCGACTGTCAGCCGAATCTTCCATACAGATATGCTAAGGCTACAATCTAGCGCCGGTGTGTGGCTGGATTTAATCAATCGCAGTATAAGAATGCTTGGACGTCTGTACAGAGAATCATCGCAAGTAGATATCTACTACAAAGGCACTATGTACGAGGGAGAAAGAAGATTTAGAGCTTTTGTGTGATTGCGTTGTCAAGCTTAGGAGTTTTAGTAGCGGGACATGTACCTGGTGTCCCGCCCATGCCAAAGAACTCAATCTCAAGAGGCCTGCTAGGCGTTGGTTCAACATGTACCAAACTAGAATATATAAGATCTCCAGACTCGTTGAGTGAAGCAACGACTGCTCTGCGAACAACTGGATCACGAATCCAGAATTTTGTCTCACACAAACCCTCAAAATCCTCCCAACTGACAATGAGGGCCTTGCTCTGTGATGAGCTGAGATGGTTCCTTACGTTACTGCACATCTCACATATGAAGAGCCGAGCAGCTGTGGCGGGAAATTGGTGGAAATCAAGATCAAAACATTTGATAACGATAGAATGTAAGCACGCAGGCAAATCTTGAGCACAGGAAAAGAACGAGAAAAACAGACCTAAGAGGGGCGATTCTTGATAACGAGGTTTGCATGATAATTATGAATGGCGATAGTCAAGCGCCGCGTGCAACGCTCAAGCGCCACGTGTAAGGCAACCCGAGATCCCTGCGGAAGCCCAAACAGGAAAAGCCGCATGTCAGGAGGCCTTGGAAGACATCAGTGGCAAGAGACCGAGAAAATCACCAAAATTGAATTTCGCTTCTGCCCCCATTGTCTTCACTAAAGCCTCCCTGGGGCAGGCCAAAAACAGATTTTCCCAACCCAAGCTGAGAGGGCCAAAAAATGAAGATGACAGTAATCAAAGAGTTTGATAGTATTCAAAGAGTTGAAAATGAAGGTTGATGTGATTCAACGATGACGGTGAATGTTTGAATTCTGCAGGTATCAACGCGTCAATCAACTCCTTGGAAGAGTCGCAAACCCTCCAAAATCCTTCTCGCTTCTTTGTAATTGCAGCGAGAGGGAGGCGGCTGCTCAAAATTGAGGGAAATATCGAGAGAGAGCTCTCGAAATTCGAGAGAGAATGTATAGACAGAGCGGCGGAGATGCAAGTGACGGCAAAAGTATGGATTCTAGGTAGCGATAGAGGATGTAGTATGGTGGTGAGGAACGAGCAAGGACGAGGATGTATGAACGCGTCGATCAAAGTTCTTCGCTTCTGTTGCATGATACCCTGCAATCGGAGAGATATAAGGGAGGCGGCTGCTCAAAATTGAGGAAAGATCCACAGAGAGAGCCCGGAATTGAAGAGAGAATTTATAGAGAGAGCGACGGAGATGCAAAAGTGACGGCAAAAGAACGTGATTCTAGGTGGCGATCGAGGATGTGGTAAGGAACGGGCAACGAGGAGGATGGGGTGGCGGTGAGGGCGAGGGCGGCATCCCGAGGAGAACGATTTGAGAAATTGACAGGCATATTGGTCCATGTGCTGGTGACACGGGCATTCGCCATCGCCAGGATCTCTGCGCGTCTTTGAAAATTGCGGTCTCCGCGTGAGCTGCTTCCAGCTGTGAAGCTTCCCGGTGTCGTTGGTCGCCCAAAGCCAACAATCACCGGGGCAATCCGCGATCCGCAGGATTGGCAGCAGCAGCAGCGACAGAAACAACAAGAACCATCCTCACGCTCTCTCCCTCTCCAGGTATGCCTCGACGCCCTAGGCTCTAGCCATGAGCTCGCGAAGTCTGATTGGAGGTGGTGCGACTCCAATTGCGAGAAAGGCCGCAAGTAGAGCCAGGAAGGAAGGACTGGGTCGTTGTTGAAGGATGGGGAAGATGATGTTGCAGGTCAGCTATGGTGGAACAAGAGCAAGAAGGAAGGCATGGGTTGTGATTGAAGGAAGAGGAAGGAGACGATGTTGGTGAGCTTTGGTGGTTCGCAGAGCAGCAGCACAGCCGTCTCCTCGTCGATGTTCGTGTTCGTAAGATCTTCTCATCATCTGGGAATCCTTGCAATTCCATGGCTTCGCCTGCAAGCGCTCCTACTTTTGCACCCTCTCTAAATTACCCGCAATCATCCAGTCGGAAGGAAATCATCACGGCAGTGGTGGTTACCGCTGCTGTCACTTTGCTCATCGCTTTGGTCATTTTTTACATATATCAGAAGCTCAGGCCTCGACATAAGCTGACATCTGAGCACTCCTACAGTTCCAAGTACAATAACCCTCTTCTAGATACCAGCATTCGCAGTCACGTTGGGAAAGTCCAGGGAGATGAATCCGCCATCCTTCCCGAATCGTCAGGCAAGGCGGATGGCACTTCAACTTGGTCTGCTATCCCCCAATATAATCATGACATTCAGGCGTTCAAGAGGGAAGGGCGCCAAGAGCTGGGGAACCCGGAATGGATAGGTCCCGTTGGTTTTCGGGCTTTCTCGATGCCAGCGTCTCTAACAAAAGCACTTAAGGTCACCACTTTTACTCTGCCAAGCGATGTTGGAGCTACCGTCACCTCTAAATCAGTTGTAGCTTCGTCTCTGGCAGTCTCATCAACCTTACCACCTCAAAATGCGACTGCCTCTCCTACCCATACACCTCTGTCGTCACCCCAAAGCATTTCTAAGGCATCCGCCATTACAATCCCTTCCAAAATACTGGAAAGTCCTCCACCAAGCTTACCACAATTATCCGAACACCTACCTGCTGGAGAAACTCAGTTTTCTATTTCAAAACAACCATCATCCGGAAGACTTCACCCCCCTCATTCAGCTGCTCTTTCTTTCACAAAGGCTGCTTCCTCGTCAGAACAACTGCCTACTTCAGCAACTGACATTTCTATTTCACATCAAGCATGTTCTATGATGCCGCACCCCGCCATTGCTGCGTTTGCCCCGGGACAACTGCCTGTCAAATCTGAGGTTCACATTTCGCAGCAAGTACCATCCGTGAAAATGCATCCACCTTTATTTACATCGTTTTCTTCTACAACGGCTGCTGAACTTTGTCCTACTGTTGGTGGCCTTGCTTCTATGGGTGAGGCTGAAGTAGCTGCACCATCCATCATTGGTGGCATAATTCCATCCACTGAGCTGTCTGTGTTGTCATTTTCTGCTGATTCCTCCACCTCTAGGCTACGGCCAGCACCCAGAAAACCTCATCTTACTTCCTCAGTCTTCTCTTTTACTACAGCTTCTGTGCCACCGCTCCCTCTTCCTCCTGCACTTGTTTCAGCCGCCATCGTTAAGGCTAGGCGAACATCCCCCTCTCTTGAACCACAGTCTTTTACAACGGTAACTGCTGTTTTGGCTAGTCAAGCTTTTCAAAACCATACAGCACCACCTTCTTCTCCTGTGCTTTCTCGGGAACCCTCCCGCCGACTTGTCTCCAGCGATCAGCAGCTTGCTGCTTTGGTCAACAAGACTGCTCAGATGTCTTTATTACATCCCTCTGGATCTGATATTGCTGTTTTACCTAGTCAGGCTTTCCTGCATACATCTCCAGATTTCACATTTCCCCCCTCCATTACTGGAAAGTCTCATGATCCACCCATGGTTGTTTTCCCTTCTTCGGTTGATGATGTGCAGCTTACTTTGACCACAGCTCATGTGCCACCGCTTCCTCTTCGTACTGCTGTTCCTGAATCTGCTGGTGACACCCATATATCACTGCCTCTCACATCTGCTTTGGCCAGTCTGACTACTCCAACATATAAATTACCACCTCCTGCTCCCATTCTATCTCAAGAGCTTTCACAACGACTGATTGCTCCTAGTCAGATTGATTTCACAGCTTTGCCTAGTGAGACTGCTCAGACATCCTCACGACCTACCCCTCCCTTTGCTAATGATGTTTCCTATAGTCAGGCTCCTCAAGCATGTGCACCACCATTTCTTACATCTGCTGGAAAGTTTCCTGTTGCACATGCTTCAGCTGCCATTGCTAGCAATGCCCAGCAAACATCAGATTATCTTGAGGTAATTCATGCTTCTTCTGCTGGCAAGATGTGTTTTTTACCACCTTTTACATCATCAGTGGCTTCTCACATACGTACAACAGCACCTTTTGCTTCTGTTCTATCTCGTGACCCTGCCCAACAACATATGTCACCTAGTGCGGCTTCTCAAGGACATACATCACCACCTCTCACAGCCCCCTTTGTTTTCACTGATGAGGATTATGCCCCTTCCATCGTTGTTTCAACTGCTTCAGCGGATGAGGCTCAGCCAGTAGTACTACTTTCGGCAGCTGGTCAGGTCTCCTCAGTACCACCCCTTCCACCACTGCGGCCTCCACCTTCCGAAATGAAAACTCATGCCCAGCTAAAGGCAGCATCTGTCGTGTCCGAATCTAATGTCACAAAGGGAGGGCCCCCTCCCCCTCCCCCTCCCCCTCCCCCTCCCTTTAGTGCACACCGTTCACCTCTGCAACCTGTTTCTCCTCCCCCACCTGGCACCAAGGTTGCTACACCTCATACTGATGTTAAAGGGCCATCACCTGCACATCCACCTCCACATCCACATCCACATCCACATCCACATCCACCTCCACCTCCACCTCCACCTCCACCTCCACCTCCACCTTTACTTGGCACAAAGGGCAATTCAAGCTCACCTTCTTCCCCTCCAGTTCCTGTACCTGTCATAAAGGGCCCTCCTCATCCATCTGCTCCTCCTCCACCACCACCTCCTCCTATACCCAGCATGATAGGCTCTCTGTGCCCTCCAATGCCTGCTCCTCCTCCTCCCCCTCCTTTACCTGGCACTTCACGTCCACCTGCTCCACCACCTCTTCCTGGTGAAAAGGCTCCTCCTCCTCCCCCTCCTTTACCTGGCACTTCACGCCCACCTGCTCCACCACCTCTTCCTGGTGGAAAGGCTCCTCCTCCTCCCCCTCCTTTACCTGGCACTTCACGCCCACCTGCTCCACCACCTCTTCCTGGTGGAAAGGGTCCTCCAGTACCACTGGCTCCACCGTCTCTTGGTTTAAAAGGTCCTGCATTTCCACCTGCTCCTCCTCCTCCTGGTGGTTCCAAACCTTCTCAAGCGCCCCAAGTTGTTTCAGTTCAAAATCCTTTAAAGCTTAAGCAGTTGCATTGGGACAAAGTTCGGGCAGATCCATCCCATTCGATGGTGTGGGATAAACTGAGGACAGGCTCTTTTGAGTGAGTATTTGGTTGTTTTAATGCTTGTTCCCTCTATTCTTTCTTACTCCTTATCAGGTATTGTTTGTTCAAACTTAAATATATGTGGGTGTGTGTGTGTGTGTGTGTGTGTGAGAGAGAGAGAGAGAGAGAGAGAGAGAGGCCTATGGGACAAAGTACATCAAGAAAGGGAACTCATACAAGCCTTTGTGGGCTGAAGCAATGGGCATGCTAGGGCCCTTTGTTGAGTGCTATGCTAAGCTAAAGAGCTCAAGAGCTCAAACGCAAAACTGAAAACTGAAAACTGAAACTGAAAATGCAAAACCTAGTGTCGTGGTGACTCTCTGGTGGGCTGCAAAGATGTCCCGAATTTGTGTCTATTGCGTTGTCTCTCGTTGTGGCAGAGGACGTGGTCTTCTCAACCTATGTATCCAATGGGTTATGTCAAGAGTGATGATTTGTCTCTGGCAGTCTCCTCTGAGGAGAGCTGAGATAGACCGGATTTCGATCGTGTGTGCTCTGGTCACTCTCTGTGTTGTGTATGGTCTTTGTGCCTCTAGCTTGGCAGCATCGTGTCATCTTTGATCCACACTACCCCCATGTCAACTAGCTCTTCCTCCATCCCACTATGTCGTGGAGCTGACTCAAATGCATAGCCGTGACATGTTGCTGTGCTCGGTCACCTCCTGCTGCTGTCTGATCTATTGCAATAGTGTCTCTTTGTGCTGTCGCACCTCAATTAGATAGAGCCCCGTGCATACGTGGTCATGGAAGTGGATCAACAGTGAGAGTGGACCAAAGTTGTGCCCCTCTTGAAAGAGACAGTGGTATCGTCCCCGAAACCTCATAGTAGGTGGGCAGGTACACAAAAGTACTCCTATGTCTTGACCTCCCTAGCTTGCGTAACCTACAGATCCCCTGCTCTCTGGGTTGCCTATAGAGATGATTTCCCATTGATGGAGTCCTCATGCGATCACAAACATCACCATGAATTAGCTGCAATTTTCTAGAAGCCCGAACAACACCATCCTTTGGAAAATATAAGCTGTGCATTTTACAAGAAATGCAACCCTCTCAAACATGTTCTTGGGAGCCTCCAAATGTGGGAATTCATCAACCATCTGATATCTTTGTAAAAGAATCGACATGCCCAAACTTGGCATGCCACACCTTTGCATCATGCATGGAAGTGGTAGAAATAGTAGCAATACAAGCATTATGCGACTGCTTCTCAAAAGTACCAAGTTGAAACAGTCCACGACAAAGAGTACGAGACATTACCAAGGAACACTCATTTTCTCTATCGCAAACTATGTAGTTATCATCTTCAAAAATGACACGATATTTCCTATTTGTGAAAGAGGGGATAGATAACAAATTCTTATCGATCCCAAGAACAAACAAAATGTCATGAAGATGGAGATCAGAGCCATCAACGGCTGTGAGCAAGATCTCCCCGATTCCACTAACATGATACGAGGCATTGTTGGCACATAGCATAGGGCAATTTGTCAAATGGGTCCTTTCTAGACGTTATGTGCCTAGTTGCACCATTATCAAAATACCATGATCCTAACAGTAACACTGGGATCCACATACCTAATCTCAGTAGCACTTGGAGACGCCACTTACAAAAGTTCCTCTTTTACCACTACTAGTTGAGTTGACTCCTCTGACTCTGAGCTGGTGACATGACCACAATTGCTCCTGGAAATCGAGATTTGTACACAAGCACAAACCACGAATCATAGAACCACAAAGAGAGGCGCAGGCATGGTCACCACCCAACTGTGACCGTAGAATCCGAGCACCCCTGAGCCACAAGTTGGGCTGCTGGCACGAACGTCTACATCCAACCAATCAATCCACAACCTCTTGGCGTCCCATACCACCAAAAAGAGTTCGTAGGGCCTCAAGACTGTGCTGGGAATCCAGCCTATGCTAGAAAGCAAGTGCGCATCAGGATCCAGACCAACAGGGAAAAGCTAGACCTGCTCTGACTTGCGTGAATGAAAACTGAACCCCCTGGTCCCTTCATATAGGCTTTGGCCCATTGCCTCTAAAAATAGCTGAAACCCTAACTCGTCCAGCGATCTCTGAATAGACAATAGATTCGCCCCCTGATCTCATAGTAAACGGGGCATTTGAAGATGAAATGTTCCTCCTACTCAACCTCCTGTAGGCTACACAGAGTACAAAAGCGCCCCTCCCTGGGTAGACCCTCTACTCGGCCACTCTCAATGCGGAGCCTATGTGAAGAGACCCGAAGTTGCCCAATCGAGATCCTTAATGAATGGGGTAAATGAACCCGTGTATACCCTGGTGAGTCAATAAACCCCTCATTGGAGATATGTAGGCAATGATCTTTGTAGAAGCTAAGCTTCACAGGGAGCTCAGCTGGTTCCAACCAGGTCCAGAATGCGTGTAGCTGTAGAAGATCCTCACGTATGACCTGGTTGACCTCATGATATTGTAGTGGGGAGAATGGCGCATCAATGTTGTACTGGAAAGGAGGAAGTCTATCCATATGTAATGCCAGTTGCTCAAACCATCTCACTGTGTGTGCATACCAGCATCTCTGGTCACCGGCCACAAATAATGCCATGGAGGAGGATAGTGCTAACCACGGTAGTCTGTTGTGACCAGAGGTACGATCTCCGTATGCCCTAACTCGATATAAGTGGGTAATGACCTGGAAAGCTGCATCAAGCTGCAATGGTGAAGACTCAAACTTAGCCTGAATGATCTGGTGAGGTATTGACGGCTTATTCTAAATCATCCGTGATAGCATAAGAACCTGTAGCCGCTCCACACAAGCCCATTCCATAACTGTGAGGCCTGGCCCCCAACAAGGGCTGCCATACATCCCTGCTGGTTGAACCAAGGAGTCAAATAGAAGACATTTGGTCCAAGGGTCCTGAAAATGTGAACGGAAGCACTACCTCTCCAACCTAGCTAAGGAGCACACCCTCTGCTCAGCCGAGCCTACATTGCCAGTCTCATGGTGAAAATGGGTCCGGAAAAGATAACCCCTAAGTATGTATATGCTGAAACAATCTCTACCGGTGACCCGTCAAAGGTAAATCTCTCCTGATGCACACGACGCGAGATTTATTGAAGATCATAACCTTGGTTTTACCAAGGTTGGCCTTCAAATCATGCGACTCATAGAAAGATTATAGTGCATCGAGATGTCTCTGTAGCCCCTCTGTTGAGGATGATAGAAGTATTGCATCATCTCCATATAGCAATATCTGAATCAGAGTGCCAGCAAGAGAGCATCCCGTCCCCCCTAACGTCTGCATGACTGTCTCAAGCTCATCGATATAAAGGCCAAACAAGGTGGGTGATAAAGGGCATCCTTGTTTGACCCCAATCGTACTCGGAATCTCATCTGTCCATCCAGCCCCTGTCCGAACCCTGCTTGAGACTCTCATAAAGTGCCATAACTGCCCAAATGACCTCTTGATCATAACGCAAGTCCTGCATGTGTTTGATGAGGCGGGCCCTGGGAACGCCGTCAAAGGCTTTGCAGAAATCCACAAAGCAACAATAAACCCTCTGTCTCCATGCTTTCGCCTCCTCAATGATACATCTGAGCGGTTTCATGATCATGTTGGAACCCAGCTTGTCCATATGCTCTGAGCCCCCGCATCTCTGCAAATCGGCTGACCTCAGAATCAAGGACGGATGCATAGATCTTGGATATGGCATGCCCAGTCATAATGGTCCTGTAGTTCCTGGGGTTCATGGGATCCCCTGCCTTGTGGATAGGTGAGATAGTGTTAAGAGTCCAAGTGCATGGGAAGCTGAGACAAACGGCTTCATTAAATAGATTTGTTAGGATCGGGGCGAGGATATTAATCCCATCTGCAATGAATTCAGTGCATAGACCCTCATGATATTTCGCTTGGCCATTACGAAGCTTCATCACCACATCCTTAACACCCCCCTTAGTGAAGAGTGTATGAGAAGTAGGGCAAGGAATGTGTGACATGTAAGGAGTGGGCTGATCAGGGATGTCGTATAAGGTACATGCATAGTCCTACCAGTATTTGTGAGGGGTGAAGGGGACCGCTTCTCTAGGAATCTCGCCAAAAGTCCTTGGAGTTTTTACTAAACAAAATGTTTAGTAATTCCTCCTTGTTTTTGCGGATAAACTCCTGTTTCTTCTTGCGAACCAATCGACGATACTCACGTATCGTGTCAGGTTTGGTCGGAAGATTATGTTTGGTCTCGAGTTTGAGTTGGCGGCGTAAAGTCTTACATTCATCATTGTACCAACTGTTGCAAGGGTCGGTCCCCAATGGTGGTGGGCGGGTAGAGCGAGTAGTGTGAGGAAAGGCGTGAAGTGCAGCTTTATGGAGTGAACCGGTGATCAGGGCAGCACGATCCTCTAGTAGGGGGATGAAGTCAATATATGTGAGGAGAGTATAAAGGCGTGCTGTGTATCTAGGTGAAAGACTACGATCGAAATGTATGTCCTGAAAAGTGCTGTGAGTGATTGGAGGAGTGAAGGGTATAGCGAGGTGGGGTGTAGAAACACTAAAGAAGAGATAGGTATGGTCAGCCCCAGGGGGCAGTGGCGCGATGGAAAAGTCAATGATGTGGGAGGCAAAGGCAGGGGATCCCATGATATAGTCAACAACACTGGAGCCCCCTCCATGAGGGAAGCAAGTAAAACCACCCGAGGATGGCCATCTGTCAAGACCATTATAAATAATGAGTTCGTGCATCTTGCCGAGATCAAGGAATGCCTGACCATAAGATGTGACCGGGGCTCACCTATCTGCTAACACTCGCAACAAGCCTGCATCCTCTAGGTCAATATCTGGTAACATAATAGAGCCATCTATGAAGTCAAGGAGTGATACATGACGTGCCCCTGTCGTCGCATTGAAGTCCCCAACCAAAAGGACTTCCCCTCCGCGACTCGAGAAATCAACGATATCCTGATAGAGGGTTGCGAATGGTGATGTCTCAGTCTCCTCTCGGACGTCTCAAGCAAAGTGTGAGGTCTGGAGGGGATAGTAGCATACTACTATAAACAAACACGGTAACATCACACTGTATATGTACTTTTCATGGGTTTTAGATATTGTGCTAGTCTTGGGTGTGGATGCTTGGTTAGGGCCCCACCCCTTCATGTTTTCTCGTCGTATTTGGTTTTTCCGATCTGATAGATCCTTCGGTCTTTCGTAAACTTTCTTGCTTTCTTCTCTCTCTCTCTCTCTCTCTCACACACACACACACACGCGCGCGCGCGCGCCCTGGCGCACTTGCATGCATGCACTTATAAATAGGCAAATTGTTTTACGAATAGTTATTATATTTTCAATGTTTTATGAGCTCTCTAAAAATCATATGAGAATTTCCTAAAAAAAGTTGCAAGAGTAATTTGTTATGTGGGCATGAATTTCATTTCTTTTCTTTTGAGTGTGTAAGTTTTCTCTTCATTGCAGGCTAAATGAAAATGAAATTGAAATGCTTTTTGGCTACACTGTAAACTCTACCTTAAAGAAGGAAGTTGCGAAGTCCTCAATGCTAGCGAAGAAAAAGGGAATTCTTGATGCAAAGAAGTCACAAAACATTGCAATTCAATTGCGAGCTTTAAAAGATATTACAACTCAGGATATTTGTGATGCCTTGCTCGAAGGTAAGTTTTCTTGGACATATGCCCTTGTGAAGCATTAGTTTTTTTGGATGGGCTTGCCAACAAAAGTAGTGTTTGTCATGTGTTTCCTTGGTCCTCTGTTTGATTGGCCGATTTGTTGCTAATTGAAAATAGTGTGTGTGTGGTGTTGCATATATATTTATTAACTAGAATTTCTTCAAGAGGGGTGGTGTGGACCTACTGAATCAAAACCAAACATTTGCATGCTTGATTCACTTTAGTCCACTCAAATTAATTGCATGAATGAGAAATTAGCGCTTGGACAAGATACTCCTAGTTGCTTAATAAACATGATGTCGGAATTAGTGATTAGTGTTCTTATTTTACTCTAAGTTGCCATCCACGTTTTGTATGTAACTAGTTGACTTCTTACTTTGGGATTAGCCGTGATTACGTAGGCATTATTGGTACATATACCTCTAAGTCAGCCAAGTTGGCCTTTTGTGTTATGAAAGCGGAGGTTAAAGTTGTATTATTTTTCATTGGGATCAAGGAGAATGGTTAATTTGAGCTCAATTTATTGCTTCCATTAAGATTTTTAAGAATAATCTAACAAAAGATCTAGTGTATTTATAGAATCCATACCAGTGTGCCACATGGCACGAAGAGAGCACTGTGCATTGACCCTACCCATAAGCCATGTTATGCCACCTTTGAGCTCTAGAAAGTCTTGAAGATGAAACTCAAAGGAGCTCATGTTTGCATTATATATCCAAGGCTATGATATTCACATTATTGTATATGGGATTGCATATCCATGAGTTGACCATCGCCTATGAGCCTCTTTCTGCCCTCTTTTAAAGATTTGGTCCATAGGGTCCGAAGTGCATACCATGCTGTGAGGAGGTGGAAGCATGTGTCCTAACCTATCAAATTGTGATTGCTCACATAGGGCCAGGCCACCAAACACAATGTGAGCACCCACACAAGGCTAGGTCACAAGTTCAAGATTAGTTGTCAATGAGACAGTTGACACACATAGAGATTGAGTTGATCACTGATCACATCAATTGTCATATGCCATTGACGTAGCGAAGCCACATGCGAGGCCACCATAACCAAGTGGAGGTCAAAAGCTCTAGAACAGTCCACCAGCGAGAAACAATTGCCATGAGTCACTTGTGGCTGCCACCAACACATGTGTTGCTAGAAATACCATTGTTATCAAACGTTTTGCCAGAGATTTAGTACATGGCATGCATGTGTGCTACCTCATGTATATGCACAGTCTTGTTGGTACTGCCTGCTTTGATACCACTTGTAGAATCCACACATTATTGTTCCACATGGAATCAAGAGGGCACTGGGCTACACTTCGTCCCTATCCATGCTATGCCACCTTTGAGCTCGCAAAAAGTCACTGGAGGGATATAAAGAGGGGCTCATATTTGCGTATATATCCAAGGCTACGATATTCAGATTATGGTATAGGGGATTAGTTGATCCTCTCGTCCACATGTTTACGAGCGCCTAATGGCTTCTCTCTATCCATTTTTACATATTTGATCGTCCCCATACCATACAATGCCATGAGGAGGTGGAGATTGATATCCCCAACAATAAGCCAGTATTTCAAATGGCAATTTTGATTCTAAGGTGGATTGCCTCCCACATGTTGAAAATGTAGTGCAATCAAGTTGTCTTTTAAACTATTTTTTGCTGTCTAGATCCCGTTGATTTTTTGCCATATGATGCAATTTGCTCACCCCTTAATAGATCCTTTGATGGAGATTTAAAATACTATCTAATAAGCAGTAAGAACGAACATAGTTTCTTTTGAATGTTTCATTTGAAGCTTGCTAAAATCTAAAGTTGAGATTTGTATGGAGGATTTGTGTACTTGATGCTTGGTGTGCTTGAATTTTTAAAATAATTGAATATAGAAAGTTGCCAAATTGCTTATGGATTTGCCATTCCCTGATTTTCTTCATATGTGGATTTTTAATTTGTGATAGTGTTCATAATGGTTGAATCTACCTTGGGTCTTTTGCAAATAGATGAGAATTTTACTAGTAGAGGTTAGTATACATAATGGGCATCAATTAATTCATATTATTTATCCTAATTCATATTAATCTCCCCAAGACTGGGCCATCTATTCTAGGTAAATTGGTCAGGGAGGAGCTCTTTATTAACTTATTCATGGGAATCAAGGCTAGACACCTTAATGGTGGCTACTGTAGTAGATAAGGTCTTTGATTGTTAGGCTTGCAAGAGTTGTTCTCTTGATAGTTGCTTTGTTCATCCTAGCCCATGTGGATGTATGGAGGTGCTTGTTTTTTGTACACTGATGTCATAGATCCATTTTATTTCTGGATTTTGTAAGAGTTAATTACATCCTTGCCAAGCCAAATGCTTATGTGGGAAAGCATAAGCAAATGGATTTAGGACATGAAGGGAGCATTGATGATGCCTTGCATGCATGGCATTCGCACATCTTGACAATTGCATTGTTTGCTAACTATTTGGTGCTTCATAGACCATATATGTCAAGGGGTAGTTTTGAAAGCTTCAGCATGGAAGTGAAAGACAAGCTCATTGTACACAAATTCAAAGGGGGAGCAAGTTTTCTAAGGAGTAAGCCATATTGAAGGATTACTTGAGTTTCCTCGAGATCACTTGTGGAAATGCATTTGTAGATTTGCTTCCAAAATTGTTAGAGAGCAAGATGAGATATCCTATGCAAGACATATGCTGTCTTTATTTTCGAAATCCCATGGTACCCATTTTTGATCCCTCGATGATTCATCCTAAGTTCAAATATGTGAGAGTGTATGATTTGACCCAAAGAGCTTTGTTAGGAGTATAGTAACCATTTTGGAGGCTCTCACACTTTGCTTAGAAGGTCCTTGAAAGAAAAAAATAACAATGCTGCAGTTAGTGATTGCATTCCTATTGCTTGTGAGATGAGTGCCTATTGTTGTCTAAGTACTGGGGAAGGCCGAGAGACTTGCTAAGTTGCAAAAGCCTAAATAGAGTGGCAAGCAACGACTTATTTGGGCAGCATACAGTGCGAACAATTTGTGCATTTAATGGTGACAAGAAAAGTAGGACAACCCTTCTCTTACTATACCTTGAGGTCATCTATGAGATTTAAAATACCACATGGAAGCCCTCTACAAGATTGGATCCAAATGTAATGGAAGTCCTCTACAAGATTGCATCAATACACGGGAAATGTATTTGGAGAATGAAAAAGTTCTTATGAGCAGCCTTATTGGGACCTCATGAAATGGAATTTGAAAATGAGAGTTTTTATTAAACACCTTAGTACAACGGGTTATTTTGTATGGCTGCTAAGCATGAGAATCTGGCCTAGCACTAGAAGCATGGAAAAGAGTTGGATCTATACAAATAGGCTTACAGTTGAGGAACTGGGAGCCAGAGCTCAAACTCCTTATCCAATGTTGCTGATAGAGGTAGGAATGTTAGCTAAAGCACTTTACCAATTTATTCACATCATCTTCAAAGTGAACAAGTTGGACTCAAGTAGGCTGCAATGAAGGGATCTAGAAGCACCAATAGGGAAAGGATGGTACAAAATGGTTTGCAAATGGGGAATTGATGATAGGGAAATACTGGAGGAAGTACATACAAGAAAGGAGCTAGTGAAACAATAATATGATGATAAACGGCGGAAAGGAAAAATGGCCTTGTATTGAAGGGAGTTTGACCGCATGATTGTTTATAGACAAGCTCCGAGATGGAATCTTGATGATATTAGGGTAAGCATCATTTCTCATGATCTAGATTTGAAAACGGTCGATGGAAGAATGCTAAGATGAGAGGATTTGCAAGCTATGAACATGGTAGAGGATGAACCTCACAACTACGTTATTGAAAAACTATGATTATGCACATACTTATAGCCTCTTACTCTCTAGTATCCTTCTAAATTGGGAGCTACATTGTTGTAGTTTGAAGCACAAGAAGAGTGAGTGTTTCATCAATTTGATAATCTGTGCTAAGTGGTGTAGCTAATTAAGAGGTGCAACACGATATTAGCTTCATTTCATTTTTTCCATTGATCATTCGGGGTCTCTAGAGGATATTATTAGAACATGTTATTTCATTTCTATAGATTTCCCAATGCATACATGGTAGCAGTTGGGGCCAAAAGATGATGAGTGGGACAGCATACAAAACGTGTGTGAGAAGTACACACATTAACAAGACTCTATGTAGTTACAAAACTAGGGTTTTCAGTTCTCGTGATGGCATAGCAATGCCATGTGGCAGGCCAAAAAATTTACTGGCTATTGTAATGATAAGCTGCCCTAGCTAACCTTAGCTGATGCTAGATTTTAAAAACGGCCACTGGTGGTCCATCAGAGAATACGTGAATTGAGCACTAACGTCTCACACACTTCCTTAAAGCTCAATTGTCTTGCAGTCCAAGGATGTCTTTGTACCATTCAAACGTCCTTCTACCCAATGGCTATGTGAAAATATCAACAACCTATTGATTTGCAGTGCAAAATATGAGATCCATCTCCTGTGATGCAAACCTTTTCTAGGTGAAATGAAACTGCACTTCAATGTGCTTAATCCTTACACTATTTTTTGCCAAACAGATTTGCTAGTCTGGTTTTCAACCATGTCAACAAATTCCTTAGATCAATTAAGGTCTCAAACTTCTCCTTTAAGAAGTACACGCACGTGTTTCTGGAATAATCATATATGAATGTTACGAAGTAAACCTTACCTCCTACTGATTTGACATGCAAAGGACCACATAGTCAGAATGTATCAGTTCAAGGAGATCCTGTTCCTTGAACCTTTCTTTGGAAGCTTTTCACAGCTGTACTTTCCCATGATACATTCTTTGCAATCCTCTTCTCCTGTCGTTCGCAGATAAGGCAAGCCATTCACAAAACATTTCTTGATCATGAGCACCCATGTATTGGTGGCCAAACCTTCATGCCACATGATTTTGATCTTGCTCACTTGAGAGATGTAGACCTTTAAATCAGGTATAGATGTCAGTTCATAAAGGCCTTTGTCCTGAATTCCCCTGGCTATGATTTTGAAATCATTAACCTTGTCTCGAATGAGATATTCCCCTTCATCAAGTTTCATTTTCTTGTTTTGTTAGTAATGGCACTAACAGATAGAAAGTTTTTCCTTGGATCAGGACCATATAAAGCAAACCATGTATCTTTATTCAGGATGCGTATTGCTCTATTACCAATACTCTTGACTTAATGAAGTCTGGACTCTCCTAGTTCTACATGAGACAACTAAGGCTTTTATAGCTACATTACCGGTGTCTTTACCGCTAGGTTTAGACCCATGTTTAGCTATATCTACCATAAAATCAAGGTTCTTGTAGTGCAGGTTCATGAGAGAGGCTGTTGGTTCTTCTGATCATAACTCTTGAAATTCCCTCTTGCACTTCTTGATATCATTAAAAATGCCTACGACTTTTGAGCTTTAACGATGTTCTCAAGCATGATAGGGGAGGTGAAGGCCAAGCTTGAACGTGATAGGGGAGGTGAGGGCGCAAGTGGTGGACGTTCCATTGAATTAAAAAAATGGAAGAATAAGCCAATTTTTGTGTTCGGATTTATCACCTTTCTTGCCATATCTCCACAAGAAGGGCTGGTAGTGAACAATATGCTTGTGCGCTTAGAATGATCTTGAGAGAAAATATGCTGATGCACAAGTAAAATTTAGGCATGTGGTTGTGTGTTTTTGATAAATTTATTTTGTGATATACTCTTTTTATATGATTGAATTCATAGGGAGTTACAGGCACAAGTTACAACATTGTTTGCTAGTTTAGCTTAGCTAGACTGTTTGTGCTGAGACATTTTGACAGCTTACTAAACATCTCAGTCCAAAATAGTAGTACTACTAGCTGTAATACAAAACGAGAAGGACCTGATGGCCCAAGCATATCCAGATCCTCATGGATTGTGTGGAGGAGGTCATAGAGATCAAATTATAAAGAAGAAGAAGAGAAGGAGGCTCTAACAGATTTAGAAGTCTTGCCTCCATCACCTTGCCTTGCCAGTGTGGCGGGGACAAGCTTGCCAACATCCTAGGCAACGCTTAACTGAGATGCGACTTTGATGGCAGTAAACATGGAGCATGGAGCACAAGATCCATAGACCAAAAACTGGAAACCCTAATGTGCATTCTTTGAAGGAGAGTATGAGAGTGAGGTTTGGGGATGAGATGGGTGCAGAATGATACGTTCAATTTCTAATCTCTCGTTCTCTCCGTCGATTCACGGGCAAATCACAGGCACTGGCATCGTATATTTCCTCCCAGCCTATCTTGTGAATGGCATGCATACAAAGATACGTAATTTCTATTTTTTCGTGCCTATCCATAAGCCCTCAGTTCCCTAGATGGTTCCCCTTGCCACATGTCATCATTTTAGACCTTTAGCTTGGTACACCATTACCCCTCTCTTGGGGCACAATTAAAACATTTGCCCCTTGGCATTCTTACACATTTAGGTACCTAGGCCTGAGCACTCAGAACCACCTAGTCGATGCCAATACACCCTCACCTAGGACCTTGGCAGTTACTTCCCTTGACCATTTTATTTACGCACATAAAATATTACAAAAAGTCGGTCATCTAAGGGAAATTGCCCACCGATCTTTCCGAGGTCATGCTATCTCGGCTAGAGCATAACATTCCTTTCCTCTTCAAGCATCAATGTCCTCGATGATGAAATCTGGGAACACTCTCCGTAGCTGGTATACGGATTCTCAGGTAGCTTCTGATAGAGGTAGACCATGCCATGCAACCAACACCGTGGGTATCTTTCGATTGCGCACTTGCATTGTTCCTTGGTCTAGGATTCCTATTGGTTTGCGTCTTGCATTATCCTCTATCTCCTGAAACAAAACAACACCTTCGATTAGTGAGTTACCTGTATGCAAAAATTTCTTTAAACAAGAAACATGAAACACTGGGTGCACCTTACACCCCTGTGGTAATTCTAATTTATAGGCTACCTTGCCTATTCTTTTTAGAATTAACCATGGCCCACAATATCGAGGTGATAACTTAGCACACTCTCTTACAGTCAAAGACTTAGAGTGCGAAGCAACTCTGAGAAAAACTCTTTCTCCTTCCTTAAATTCTCTAGTGGATCGATTTACATCCGCATACGCCTTAGCTCTATCCATAGCTTGGCGAATGTTAGCTCTCGCAAGTGCTAGCATCTCCCGCATCTGAACCACAAAGTTCCGCGGCAACTAGGCACTTTCTGAGGTATTCCAACTATAGTTGGATTCGCTGGTCTATAACCATAGTTTAGCTCAAATGGACTGAACCCTGTAGAGGAATGTTTTCTATCATTGTAGGCAAACTCTAACAATGGCAACCACTTGTCCCATGTATGTTGCCTCAATGACACATATGCTCTAAGCATATCTTCTAAAATTTTGTTGATTCTTTCTGTCTGACCATCCATTTCTGGATGATCCCCACTACTCATTCCCAACTCAGTCCTTAGTGTCTCAAATACCGCAGTCCAAAAATGACCGGTAAATTTGACATCTCTGTCTGACACTAAGGATTTGGGTAATCCATGCAGACGAAATATATGTCTAATAAACAAATCCGCCACTTGCGGGGCACTAACAGACTCTCTAGTTGGAATGAAGTGAGCCATCTTGGTAAGACGATCAAGCACCACAAGGATAATATCATATCCACCTTGTGTCGTAGGCAGTCCTACAATAAAGTCCATGGAAATGCTCTCCCACTTACTTAGTGGTATCTCCAAGGGCTGTAAAAGTCCGGGTGGCTTCACCTGCTCTGCCTTACTTACTTGACACGAAAAACAACGTCACATATTCATGAATATGCTTTTTCATCTTTGGCCAAAAGAAATCTCGCTTCACGAGATCATATGTCTTCTCGACTTCTGGATGTCCCGCACATGGGCTATCATCGCATTATCGAATGACTCTCTGCCCGAGATCATTCTGATTAGGTACTACTACCTTGCCATTCCTTTTCAGCATACCATCCCTTATGGCATATCTTGCATAAGTTTGGCCTTTTCTGGATGCCAGGTCATCCTTTTCCCCGGGTTTCAATACATGAGCCTTAGGCCATAGACTCTGGACAAACTTGTCCACCTTTTGAGTTTCTCTAATCTCGGCCATTAGAGCACTCTCTAACACTGTGAAACTCATGTTATGCATAATGCGTGACAACGCATTAGCAACTTTATTATCCTTCCCTCTTCGGTACCGAATCGTCAAATTAAACTCCTGCATGAGTTCTGCCCACCTAGCTTGGCGGCCTCTCAAGTCATGTTGTTTACAAAAATGTTTCAGAGTATCATGATCAACATCCAAATAAAACTCTGATCCATACAAATAATGTCGCCATGTTTTCAAAGCATGGACAACAGCATACAACTCTAATTCATGAGTTGGCCAATTTCTTTGAGAGGGAGAAAGCTTCTTGCTTTCAAAGGCTACTGGCCTTCCCTCTTGGAGGAGAACTGCTCCTACCGCAATGCCACTTGCATCGGTTTCGAGGAACAATGGTTTCTGGGGATCAACTATTTTTAACACCGGTCCTGTGACCACAGCTTGTTTTATGGTGTTAAAACTTTCTTGTTGATTCTGTCCCCATATAAAAGGTACTTTATCTGAGGTCAGATCAGTCAATGGCGATACTATTTTGGAATATCCTTTGATATGCCTTCGATAAAATTGGAAAAATCCCAAGAATGATCACAAAGCGGTCAAACTCTGAGGGATTGGCCAAGTCAGTATCGCAGCCACTTTCTTTGGAATTTACATAAAGATTGGCTTCCCTCAAAGTACTGAACACTATTCTTAAGTGTTCGTGATGCTCAGTAATACTTTTACTGAATTCCAGAATATCGTCAATAAAATGTACTACAAACTTTCCGATATACGGACGTAGTAAATCGTTCATAAGCATGACGAATGTAGCTAGAGCATTGGTAAGTCCAAAGGGCATTACCAAAAACTCATAATGACCAAACCTGCTTCTAAAAGCGGTTTTATGCACATCCTCGGCTCTAATACAGATCTGATGGTAGCCACACTTAAGATCTATCTTACTGAAAATTACGGCTCCATGTAATGCATCTAGCAAATCATCGATCCAAGCCATCGGATACCTGTGCTTAATAGTGATATTATTCAGTGCTATGAAATCTATACAGAGGCGAAAAGTATCATCTTTCTTCCTCTTTAATATCACTGGCGAAGCAAAAGGTGAAAAACTGGGTTGAATCTGCCCCAGCTTGAGGTATTCTTCCAGTTGTCTTCGCACCTCAGCTTCCTCTGTAAAGCTTAATCTATAGGGAGGTCTATTTACAGGTCCTGCCCCCGGGATAAGCTCAATTTTATGTTGAACATTCCGCTCTGGAAGTAACCCATAAGGTAACTCATCCCTAAAACAA
This sequence comes from Dipteris shenzhenensis, assembly GCF_047967505.1. Classification (NCBI taxonomy): domain Eukaryota; kingdom Viridiplantae; phylum Streptophyta; class Polypodiopsida; order Gleicheniales; family Dipteridaceae; genus Dipteris; species Dipteris shenzhenensis. The sequence goes on from NC_141606.1 coordinate 5,745,988, forward strand.
TCAGAGAACTTCTCCGATATCTCTTTAGCCAACTCGGCCATTTCCCCATCTTGGGTAACCTCGGTGCTAGCCGATGCATCATCAATCGACTCTGCCGATGCTATACACAGACACATAAACTCTTTCGGAGTCTTCCGAATTTCCATGGCTGAAATCAATGGTCCTCGAGGTAAATCCTTTTCACCTCGCAAAACATATTCTACCTCGTTCATCTTGAACTGGTAAATATGCTTTTTCCAATCAATGGCTGGATTTTTTCAAAAATGCCAAGCCATGCCTAGGGCTATATCTACGTGAGCAAGCTTGGTCAACTCAAAGTCCAGCTTCTCAACATAGTCCTGTATTCGAAGTTCCAACTCGGCAACCCTTTGGTCCCATACTTCAGTTGAACTTCTGTCCGCCATCCTGACCGTATAAGCATAGTCAGACGGACTAGTTTTCAACTTGAGCCTCTTAATAAGCTTCGAGTTAATTACATTGTGTGTTGACGCTGAGTCAAACAATACAATCACATCATGATTGGCTACTTGCCCTTTCATTTTAATCAACTTGGGCTCATCGAAAACCGTATACCCCGTTGTTGCGGGCTTTGAAAGGATGTTATCAGGTGCACCGCTTACTAACTTAGTAACAAACACACTTAACAACACAGGTACTAACCTTTGAGAAGGTCCCACTAATTGCATCTGCATATGTTCCGCATTGGGACTCTCCTGCATTTTCGCGTCGCATTCAGATATTATCATATTGGCCGTGCGACGGTCTTTGTTTAGTGGACAATCTTTCCACTGATGTCGCTGAAGGCAGCCGAAGCACAATCCTTCTTTTCTAGCTTTCTCTTTTTGCTCAGGGGTCAACGAGGACTTTGACCAAGCCCGGGCTGCCATTGGAGTTACTTTTCTTTTCACCCCAATGGTGGTACTTGTCTTTGCTTGTCCCTCAACCGGCTTCACCTGCTTGGTTTGGCCACTTGGCTGCGAGACACTTGTCTTTGAAGTCCATTTCCTCTGAAATCCCCCTTTTCTCGGGTACTCATGCTGAGTCCCTGCCTGCACAAACCCACTAGGTCTGCCTCTGGCATCCTCATAGTTCAAGGCTACTGCAATAGATTCATCTAATGTAGTCACATATCTAGCCCGAACTTCCATTTTAATCTTGTTGTTCAGTCCATAGATATAGTCTTTCAACTGAACCAACATAGGGAGAGGGTCTGTTATTTTCATAACACATTCCTTGAACTTGTCAGTGTACTCTGCCACCGACAAATTCCTCTGGCGAAGGTTTCTATAAGCATCCCAAGCTCGGGACTCTTCGTCAGGTGGAAGGAAGTGCTTCTTAAATTCAGCCTTAAACCCTTCCCAGGTGGTAGGGGCAACCTGATCTTTCTGTTGCTTTATCCACCACCTATCCGTTGCCTCAATAAACAAGTGAGTGGTCTTGAGGATTTTCTTTAGATCAGATCTGATTTCACAAATGGCGAAGGTTTCTTTCCACTTGTGTAACCAAACCTCGATCACATCAGAACTGTGCTCGGTCATCCAACCAGCGTACTTCTCCGGTCTATAGTTGGCAATATTAGGTACCTTGACCTTCGCACGCTCTGATGAGTGTATACTGGGCTCTGGCTCTGCTGGAGCTTTGCCCTTTTCATTTCTAGATGGTCTAGCCGATAAGGCTTGCACCATTTCTCTAATTTCATTTTGACCAGCGTTCACTTGAAGCTGCTGGTTCATGATCTGTTGTAAGGCATCTTCTATTACAGAAATCCTACCCACCAAAGTAGCTGTGGTGTGATGGGACACTTGTTGTGTAGACCGTGCTTTAGATTCACCAGGATTCACCCTAGAATCCTGTCCCTCTGACTCCATTCTTTCAAAAAGGAAAATAGTTTTTTTTTTTTCACTTCGAATTTCCTTTTGTTGTACAGGAATAAATCGACTGTAAACTGGAAACTAAAATTTATATCATAGGAAAAAATAATGCTCCCTAGAAGCTCCACGTAATTTGAGTTCCCGTCAATCTATTTCTCCCAAGACCTTTCGCTTCAAAGCATAGACAACGTCCATTGCGGTGATAGCCTTTCTGCGGGCATGCTCGGTGTAGGTAACAGCATCACGGATGACGTTTTCGAGGAAGATCTTGAGGACACCACGAGTTTCTTCGTAGATGAGGCCACTGATACGCTTGACACCGCCAACACCTCGCTCACGGGCTATTTGCGTGACCACATCCCATCATCGCTTATCGCGTCGAAGGACTCCCCGTTCACGAGCCACTGTACCCTGGCCCTACTCCGATTTACTGTCTTGAGGAGCTGCTAGATGCCCCGTCAACCACGTATCGTCGTTGAGCCACCATATAGTCATAACGCTGCCCGTACGTCGCCCATCGCCATGCCTTCTCTAATTTCCCAGGTCTCTCAGACGTAGTCCCATCCTGCTCTCCTGTAGCGAATCCATCAATGGCTCAGCCGCTCCATCAACGGAAGCCCGCACGAACAGTGCCACCTAAAACACACGTCGTTCGCCTCACACGCCCAATACGTCCTACGCCTTCTTGATACGTAACTCGTATGAGTCCCCTCGTCTAGCTTGAAAGCTAACCTGGCTCTGATACCAAATGATACGTTCAATTTCTAATCTCTCGTTCTCTCCGTCGATTCACGGGCAAATCACAGGCGCTAGCATTGTATTTTTCCTCCCAGCCTATCTTGTGAATGGCATTCATACAAAGATATGTAATTTCTATTTCTTCATGCCTATCCACAAGCCCTCAGTTCCCTAGATGGTTCCTCTTGCCACATGTCATCATTTTAGACCTTTAGCTTGGTACACCATTTACCCCTCTCTTGGGGCACAATTAAAACATTTGCCCCTTGGCATTCTTACACATTTAGGTGCACCTAGGCCTGAGCACTCAGAACCACCTAGTCGATGCCAATACACCCTCACCTAGGACCTTGGTAGTTACTTCCCTTGACCATTTTATTTACGCACATAAAATATTACAAAAGTCGGTCATCTAAGGGAAAATGCCCACCGATCTTTCCAAGGTCATGCTATCTCTCGGCTAGAGCATAACACAGAATGTGACATCCATTCACACGATGGACCCCTCTACTCTAAAAATGTCTAGCAAGACACCAATAACACCTTGAAACCCTCAAATTGGAACACCCAAAAGGACCTTGGTCCTTTCAAGATGCCTCTACTCTAAAAATGTCTAGCAAGACACCAATGACACCTTGAAACCCTCAAACTGGAACACCCAAAAAAACCTTGGTCCTTACATACTAAAAGTCTTTGGCGTGCACAAACAAACCAAACCTTTGTTGTGCTTGCCCTACGGTTGGAGATGCATACAAACAAAGTTGGGTCTACTTGTTGAATGGAAGGGGTGTCAAATAAATATTCGGTTGTGGCCTTTGCTTGGTGTCGCTTGTATGGCATATGTTTTTGCTCTCTGTTAGGGATGTTCGCCGTACTAGGGTATACCCTTCTTCTTATACCCTACGTATCTCCCTAGTCTAGCACATCATTGCATGGTTCACTCTGGTCAGGATATCAGAGTATCTTTGCTCTTTTAAAAAAAGATTGGTTGGGCAAGGTGATGGAGGCAAGGCTTTTAAATCTCTTAGCGTCTCCTCTTCTTCTTGTTCTTTATTTGATCTCTACATCCTCTGTACAATCGAATAAAGGATCCTTGGCATATGCTTCGGCCATCAGGTCCTTCTCGTTTTGTATTACTTCTACAACTACTACTATTTTGAACTCAACATGTTTATTGATCTGTAAAAAAAATCTCTTCATAGATAGTGTGGCTAAGCTAAGGTAAGCTAGCAAACAGTGTCTGTGCTATCATTGTTGGAGAAGCTTTGAAAAAGGCACAAACATTAGAAATGGGTTAGCATGGTGAAAAGACAAAATTGAGGATTGCATTTTGAGAGTTGGCTTCAAATCTTCAATGGCCTTTTTGGATTTTTGGGATTACTTCAGATTCTTATTATGTTCTTTCTTCTTCCCAACATAGGACATGGATTTGCAAAAGGCTGATGGAACGAATCCTTTGAAGGGAGGAAACTTACATGCCTGGGAGGCAAAGAAGAAGCAAGTTTGAACAGAAGGCCCCTTGGTGATGGGAAGACACCATACATAATTGAGGAATGGGTTTCCTTCAACTCGGAGGTCAAGATGTTTTGGTCTGAAGTTAGACCAAACCTTTTCTAGAAGAGGGAGATGTGCACAACTCTGACAGAGAGAGTTCTAGTGGGGACAGGACGCGTGGAGAGCATTGCCTTCATAACTTTGAACTCAAGGAGGAAATGATCCTAGCTGAGGTTAAGCCTCCTTGGCATTGTGTTTCTATGCAGGAACACAACTATAGTGCAGAAGATGTCCTCTGTGCAAAAGATTGCAATTCGCAATGTTTTGTTAATTATACATGGTGTTGGAGCAATCATGCTATGACATCCTCACAACCAAAGGCAGGTTGGTGTTCTTGAGGTAGACTTTGGACAAAACATTTAAGGAAGCCTCTTGTTAAATTTGTTATGATGTCACAATTGGGTAAGAAAGTGCTTCTTATTTTATGCTCATGAAGGCAAGGAAGGTAGATATATGTCAATGTTCTCAAACATGGAAAACACTAGAGGGTGCCAAGTGGATTTCACCAAATAAAATGTCTCCTCCCTTAAGGGTCAGAATGGAGAAGTTAGCAAAGAAGAGGAAGAAAGCCTAGACATTAAGAGGAACATGAAGGCCCAACAAGAGGACGAGAGCGACGAGTTAGGGGACAACAATAAAAGAGGCTTTTGAGATCTTTTTTGATGAGGACATTGTACGCTGGAGTGTTGAAGATGCCTCAGAGGATGTTGGTTCAACGAGCAATATTGCAACAGAAGAAGAATATATGGTTTGGACAAAGTTCCTCAGATAGTTCAACTTAGGACACTTGCACCTTCTTCACATTGTCAAGAATTGAGAAACTTGCAGTATATGAAAAGGAGAGCCATCAGGGATGGAAGGTGCCATAAAGGTCTACAATTTTTGCAAGAGTTTAGATGACCTTTCAAGCTTCTACAGGGAAGTTTGCATTTATTAGAAGTTGGGCAGTCTCCAAGGATCAATTATTCCTTGTCTTATTGACTATGAACGGTATGGGAAAGATTTTAAAGGGTTTTGGTGGTGTCATGTGTGGGAGTAGAGGCGTTTTCGGAAAAGCCTTCTATAAAAGAGAAAGGAAACTTACTCTCAGCATTGCACGCTTCAAGGCTCAGACATTGTACATGGAGATTCACATTTTTCAAATTGACTTCATTCTCAGTTACGAGGTGGATTTGTTTTCATCGATTTTGAGCACAATAAGCTTGCTGCTTCAAAAGAAGAATTGGAGGAAGAGATGCAAGATTTTCCAGCTCTGTTATGCCTTTAAAGCTTAGATTGTTCAGCAAACTCATCTGATTATGTGTAGAACAGCATGATTGGATGAAAAGAAAGCTCAAGTTATGCTTGCAGCGGCTTTATCTATGTAGGAATTGAAATAGGAAGTATTATCATGAATCGGTTTTTATCATTTGGTGACGGACATTAAATTTTCACATGCTTGAAGAACTGTGAGATACAATCATCTCTACTATGCATTGCTATGTGTGTGCTTTTTTGTGTGGATGGATTTATGTGAAGAAAATGCCAGGCTAATGTTGGTTGTATGACAAATGTAGAGACATTATGAAGTTAGAGGCCCACCACTATGTTCTTCTACATCTTGTTAAATTGATGGTGAAAGATGTTGTGAGTAGCAGGTCTGACGTCTCCTCCATCGATCTGCTGCATGCAAGGATGAGCTACAAAGGAGGTCTCATTCCCCCACAGTGCTGGGCACCTATATAGCCTCCATCGATCTGCTGCATGCAAGGATGAGCTACAAAGGAGGTCTCATTCCCCCACAGTGCTGGGCACCTATATAGCCTAACTTATATATATATATATATATATATATAACTTCTAGAAGGTAGGTAGGAACTTGAAAAGGTACTCAAACAAGTAGCTTGTGAATGAGCTCCCTTTGTTGGGATTATATAGGTCACCTCCCCACCCTATGAGCCGCCGAATGAAGACATTGGGAAGGTAGACCAGTGGTAGATAAGGGGACAGAGACATGCCATGTGGGCTGCTAGGAAGGCTGTCACGGGGGCAGATCTGCCAGGGATTGCAGCTGCCACATGGGTAGCATGCAGGCTGCCATGTGAGCAGCATATATGATTGTGTAGAGGGACTGCTTCATAGAGGGTGTCTTCACAAGCCCTCGAAGCGAGGCGGTTATGGATATCAAAGAGCACAAAAAGCGTCCTTGGATGGTGAGGCTAGGGGGAAACACCTGATGATGAGGATAATATTGTTGGAAATATTATAATATTTAAGGTAGTGGCCAATGCATTGGTTAGTTACGAAGGTTAGGACACTTTCTCTTTCTGTGGTTCCCCCCTAACCTTCTTATTGGTACTATTCAAAGAATAGATTCTCATTGATACTATTCAAAGAATAAATTCCGTTAATTCAAAACGGATATATTCAGGCTGCATTTGTGTAGCCAAGTATCAGCTTGTGGAACAATGTTCTTTTGTTGGTGCAACATAATTTCATAGCATCTGACTTGGGACTGTTTGTGCATTCGTCTTTGAAGATGGCTCATAATCAGAGTCGAAATCCGGAGTTGTTTTTGGAGCTTGGCCAGGGGGATAAATTGGATGGCACCAATTATTCCCTGTGGATCTTTATGCTAAATAACCTTTTGGGTGCAAAGAGTCTACGGGGTTTTGTTACAAGTGAAGATGCCCGTCTGGGATATGCAACCATTGCCCCTTGTTCACTTTAGCAAGGATGTAATCCCCGTGTTGACAACACGCAGAAGTGAGGCCAGTTGCACATGTTACCCCTACTCAGGATTACAAGAGTTGGGATGCCATAGATGCCTTGGCTTTGTCACTTATTGCCTTGTGTGTTAGGGGTTTCATCATACTTCATATCCGTTCTAGGACTTCGAAGCAAGCTTGGGATACATTGGAGAATATGTATCATGAGGCCAATGGTCTCTTTCTTGAAAAGACAGCTTGACAATACCAAGATGTTGAAGGGTGAAGACTCAATGTCATATTATTTGACTAAGGTTTAGGATCTTAGAGAATAGTTGCTAAATATTGATGAAGTGATACCTGATAGTCAACTTATATCTAAAACTCTGAATTGTTTGCTAGAGACTCATTTGTCTTTTCTCTCAGGCCACACTCAGCCCTCTCTACGATGTTCCAGATCAGCCAGCCATCGATTTATCCCATACCCCTAGGCCAGCTTCATCTAGTCTCTTCACACCAGAGAGTGTCCGTGCAGCAGTCCACCGATTGAAGAACGGGAGAGCTAAGGATCATGATGGATTGCAAGCGGAGTATGTAATCCATGGGATTGATGCCTTAGATTTTGTTCTTTCCCGTCTCTTTAATGAGTCTGTTTGTACAGGCCTACCACAGTCCTGGTTAGGCAATACCATAGTACCTATCCACAAGTCGGGGGACCCTATGGAGCCGTCGAATTACAGGACCATCATGATTGGCCACGTTATGGCCAAGATCTATGCATCAGTTTTGGAAAGCCGTATAAATGACCATGCCGAGACGACAGGACTCAGAGCCAGAGGGCAGGCTGGATTTCACAGGGATCATTCGACACTTGACCACATCCTCACACTCAAGGCACTGGTAGAGGAGGCGAAGTCACGAAGGCAACGGCTTTATTGTTGCTTCGTGGACTTCAGGAAGGCATTTGACACAGTTCCGCGGTTCAGATTGTTTCAGAGGATTCGTCAGATGGGCTTCAGTGGAGAGATACAGTCGGCTATCATGGCTTTGTATGAGAGGGTCACTGGTCGGGTTCGGACACGTGAGGGGCTCTTAGAGGAGGTATGCAGCACGATTGGGGTGAAGCAGGGTTGCCCGCTCTCTCCTACTCTCTTTGGATTATATATTGATGAGCTAGAGATGTTTGTACAGACGACAGGCGGTGTGGGCTCTACTCTCTCAGGATCCTCCATTCCTATCCTCCTGTATGCGGACGATGTGGTTCTCATTTCCTCTACTGCTCAGGGCCTCCAGGCACATATTGAGGCACTCCACAGGTTTTGCCACGACAGGGGGTTGACCGTAAACCTTGGCAAGACCAAGGTTATGGTTTTCAACACCTCTGATCGTATTTACAGCACGGATGAGTTTTGCTTCACTTATGACGGACAGCCCATTGAGCTTGTTAGAGAGTACACTTATTTGGGGGCAGTTTTTAGGGGACCGGTCTTCACCATGACATATGCAGCACGATATAGGATTAGTAAAGGGTATGCTTCGTTGGCTCATCTTGAGCGTCAGTGTTTTCAGTCCCACTTTCAGCATTCCGATACGAAATCCTTGCTTTTTGATACATTGGTGAGACCAACTGCGATGTATGCAGCTCCTTTCTGGGCAGGAGACCTCGGCGCTGCAGATTGGAGACGAGTAGAGAGGTTACAGATCATCATGTTCTCTCGGCTCATTAGGGCCAAGGCTACAGTTCCGCACGAGATCATGCTAGCAGAGTTTGGAGCTACTCCCCTTGCATTGGATGCAGCGTTTCAGTCGGTCATGTATTTCCACAGGGTTAGGGAGTTTGGAGACTCAGCAGCAGGCAGAGCTCGGTTGCCATGGTTAGCACTTGCATCTTCTATGGAGTTGGCACGACCTGGGCCCCGATACTGCTGGTACTTCAGACTCACTAGGTGGCTCACATCTCTTGGACTAGACATGGATAGACTGCCTCCCTTCCGATACAGCATGGATGCCCCTCATCTCGAGTTGACTTGCCACGAGCTTAGCCAGGTCACGAGAGCAGACTTGCTGCAGCTTCATACGTATCGCACTTGGATTTATCCCACGCAGCTTCCGATGAAGATGGCCACATATCATGACCACTTCCTTCGGATCTCAGAGGATGGGTTTGTCATTCCACCAGGCTATACAGGTATCCACATGTCCCACTCACTGAGGATTGCCCTTGGCCAGCTTAGAGTCTCTTCGCATCAGCTCGAGATAGAGGCTGGTAGGATGCGACGCATGGAGGATGGACGGCGACCAGGCCGAGAGACCAGGATCTGCCCTTGTTGCACCATGGGAGAGGTGGAGTCAGAGGAGCACTTCATTTGCAGATGCCCGCTATATTATGAGCTCAGAGGTAGATTCCACTGTCTCTTCACGGATGGCTTTGGACCTCTCTCACGAGTGATGGACTACGAGGATTAGCATTGCCTAGCTCTTTATGTCAGGGAGGCCACTATGCTTCGACGAGACTACCTCAGAGACCATCAGCACAGATCGGAGCGTGATAGAGCCCAGCCTGATAGAGCTCAGGCACACGCTATACCAGAGGACAGAGACCAGGAGGAGCATGAGGAGGTCAAAGCTCACACAGGACACATGCCTCCACCCTGTGGATGTACATATGAGATGGTTTGTAGAAGCCGCAAGATCTTGTTACATAGGGGACGTACTTGCCGCTTCATCTCCAAACGATCCAAGATGATGGCAGCTTTTCGGAGGAGACGGACTCATGGAGATCTCACCCCACCAGCCGCTCACCTCACCTTTGCTCAGATTTGTACTCTCATAGCAAGAGGCAGAGTCGATGGACAGGATTTCCAGTATTATTTTGGTTCTCAGACTCCGTGACACCTGGACTTGTATCTTTGCATTGGCATATTGTACTCATCCCCCCATTTTGCACCCAGGGGCGGTTTTCTTGCATCTAGTTTACTTTGTGTTTAGGCTCAGATTTGACATTATGTACTTTCACTTGCATTGTATTGCGTAGCACTTAGATGATATTCGACGATGCCTCTGAGAGTTTGAGTGAGAGAGGAGGAGAGCACAGTGACACACAAGTTAGGGGATAAGCAATGAGTAATGTGTGTACCTCCCCAAGCACACGGTAGACCTTTTATATTAATGGATAAGGTTACAACCACTAAGTACACTGTACTTAGTGTACCTAGCAAACAAATGTACTAACTGTACTTAAGTGTACTAACTGTACCAGGGTGGCATTAGTGCCTTTACCCCCACAACCTCCCACTTAAAGGCAAAGTGCCCTTAAGTAAATAAAAAAAACAGCATATACACAATGGAGTACATAGCCCAGTTGGGCTCATCCTATACCCATCAAGTGTCGACAGTGTGCTAACCGCTCTGCAGGCAAACCTTTTGTCAACAGATCTGCTGGATTGTCATCCGTATGAACCTTGACAAGCTGAATCAGCTTATCATCTATCACCTTTCTGATGAAGTGATACTTCACATCAATGTGCTTTGTCTTTGCATGGAAGACAGGGTTATGTGCCAACTGAATAGCACTCTGGCTGTCACAATGCAACAATGGAATATCACCTGTAATGCCCAAATCTCCCACTAGCCGAGATAGCCATAAGGCTTCCTTGCATGCCTCTGTAGCTGCAATATATTCAGCTTCAGTGGTGGACAAAGCTATGCACTGCTGTATCCTTGATACCCACGACACTGCACCTCCTGTGAATGTATATACATAACCGGTAGTAGACTTTCGGTTATCGGGATGACCAGCATAATCTGAATCAACAAAACCATGCACCTTTGCATCCTGCTTGCCAAAGCATATGCACAACCCTTGTGTGCCCTTCAGGTATCTCATAATACCTTTCACTGCCTCCCAATGCTTCTTACCAGGGTTTGCCATATACCTGCTAACCATTCCCACTGCAAAAGCAATATCAGGTCTGGTAGCAACCATGGCATACATGAGACTGCCACAAGCTGAAGCATACGGAATTTTGGCCATCTCAGCCCTGTCAACATCTGACTGTGGGCTGTCCATTGCACTGAGTTTCACATATGGAGGCAATGGAGAACTAAGAGTCTTCCCCTTCTCCATGTGAAACCTTTGCAAAACCTTGCCAATATATTCTGACTGAGACAAGTACAACAACCGCTGTTTCCTGTCTCTCCGTATCCGCATGCCCAGTATGTGATTTGCATCACCAAGGTCCTTCATATCAAAGGCCTCATGCAATCTCCTTTTAAGATCATCAAGCTCTTTACGAGCTTTACCTGCAATAAGCATGTCATCCACATACAAGATAAGGATGAGTAAGCTGCCATTTGCAGCCCTTTCAGTATAAAGGCAGTGATCAATATCACTTCTCTTGAAACCTTGGGACCTCATGAAGGTATCAAACTTTTTATACCACTCCCTTGGTGCCTGTTTGAGCCCATAAAGACTCTTCTTTAACTTACATACAAGTGACTCCTTGTCCTTGACTGCAAATCCCTCTGGTTGCTGCATATAAATCTCCTCTTGAAGATCTCCGTGAAGAAAAGCTGTCTTCACATCCATTTGGCATAATTCCAAATCCTCACATGCAACCAAAGCAAGTACAGTCCTGAGTGTAGTCATCTTGACCACTGGAGAGAAGATCTCATCAAAATCTACACCATATTCCTGCTTAAATCCTTTGACTACCAACCTGGCTTTATACCTTGGCTTAGCATCAGGTGTGACTTTCAATCTGTATACCCACTTGCATGGTAGTACTTTCATACCCTTTGGCAGATGCACCAATTCCCAAGTACCATTTTTATGGAGACTGTCCATCTCGGACTTCATGGCTAGTTCCCATAGCCTTTTATCATGCATTTGCACAGCTTCCTTGTAACAGGAAGGCTCCCCACAATCAGTAAGCATTATAAAGTCTGCCCCTGGAACAAACCTTTGTGGCTGCCTTGTCCTCCGAGTGGACCTTCTGACCCATTGGTCTTGCTGTCCAGCCTGGTTTTCACCTAAAACAGGTGGCTGTTCCATCAAATTCTGTGGCAAAACAATGTCTGGAACATCTTCCACATGTGGTACATCATTTAAGATGTCTTCCGCCATAGCGGGCTGTCCATTTGGACCTGCTGCAGCCTGTTGTGGCTGATTTACAGCTTGCCTGAACTCTACAGAATGTCCCAAATCATCAATGTCAATATCTGACACATGTGAGGGCTGTTTTACAGCTTTAAACATGCATGATTCATCAAATAAGACATCATTGCTGCGTACAATTCTTCTACTGACTGGATCCCATAGGCGGTACCCCATCTCACCCTTGTCACCATATCCAAGAAATATGCATTTAAGAGACTTAGGATCTAGCTTGTTGCGCTCTTCTCTGCGTATGTGCACGTACGCAGTGCAACCAAAGACCCTTAAGTGCTTATAGGACGGAGATTTCCCTGTCCAAAGCTGTTCAGGCACTTCGCCTGCTAGCCTCTTATTAGGCGACCTATTTATGAGATGTACTGCTGTCTTCACAGCCTCAGCCCAAAATCCATAAGATAAAGCAGCATGTGACATCATAGAGCGGACCTTTTCCTGTATAGTTCTATTCATGTGCTCTGCTGTACCATTTTGCGGTGGACTGTAAGGAACAGGGAGTTCCCTTTGAATACCTCTAGCATCACAGAAATCACTGAATGCTTTAGATAAATACTCCCCTCCATTGTCTGAACGCAAAACCTTCAGTGTTTTGCCTGTCTGGTTCTCAACCATGGCAAGCCATTTCTGAAACACTGTAAAGACCTCACTCTTCAGCCGAAGAGGATACACCCACACCTTCCGTGTGGAGTCATCAATGAAAGAAACAAAATACCGTGCACCTCCAAGTGAAGGACTAGGCATCTCACACACATCTGTGTGTACAAGCTCAAGCTGAGCATCCTTATGTCCTATTTTCCTTTTATGAGGGCACTGTAATTGTCTGCCATAAATGCAATGCTCACAAAATTTAAGATCAGAAAATTTGAGAGACGGTAAGTAGCCAAGACGAGCCAACTGCTCCATTCCACTTATGCTCATATGTCCCAACCGGCTATGCCACATAGAAATATTCGGCAGCTCGGTTGCATGAATATCAGCATGATTACATACATTGGCATGAAGAGAATACATAGTGTCAACCTTGGGACCTTTGGCAATAACCAAGGCACCTTTGGTGACCTTCCATAAACCATGACCAAAGCTGGTCACAAAACCTTCATCATCCAACATACCAGTAGAAATCAGATTTTTCTTGACTTCAGGAACATGCCTGACATTGTGTAGCATAAGCTGAGTACCATCGGCAAATACAAGCCTCACATCTCCAATGCCAACAATATTGCATGCATGATTATCTCCCAGAAACACGACTCCATTACTGCCTCCTGTGTACCTGACAAACAACTCTCTGTAAGGTGTAACATGGAATGAGGCACCTGAGTCAATAATCCAAGAGTGCATATCTGCAAGACTGCCTGCATGAAGAGAATGAGCATCCAAAGTAGAGAGAAAGAGAACCTCTCCCTCACTGTCATCACCATGTGTAGAATGAATTTCTTCAATCTTCACTGTACTCTTGCCCTTGCTTACTGGTACTATTGCCTTTGCATCTGCATCAGATTCCTTGGCCTTGTCTCTCTTATCATTCTTCAGCTTATAGCATTGCTTCTTTGTATGTCCCTTCTTGCCACAGTAGTGGCACTCAATATCTTTGTTGGAGCGGGACTTGCTCCTACTCTTTCCCTTTTCCTGGGATTTACCCCTTTGCTGATTTCTTCCCCTTGCATTCAAGGCATTGTTAGGCTTTGACACATTCTGAGCTTTCAGCTTTTGCTCTTCCTGCATAATCAGCCCTGTAATATCTGCAAAACTTATAGAAGCATTTGCATTTGTAACAGCCGTGACGAACGTATCCCAACTCTCAGGAAGGGATATCAAGAGTGCCATACCCTTGGTTTCCTCGTCCACCACATACTTCTGATTTGCAAGCTGAGTTATGATAGAATTGAACTCATTCAGATGTGCATCAATGGAAGTGCCTTCCTTCATCTTCAGGTTGAAGAACTTCTTCAACCAATATATTTTTGTTGCTGCACTTTGCTGCTCATATGTGTCCTGTAACTTTTTCCACACACCCCAGGCAGTATTCTCACCATCAACATTCCAAACAACACTCTCATGGAGTGACAATTCAATGATGGATTTTGCTGACAAATCAGCCAGTGCCCAAGCATCATCTGTCATGCCCGTGGGCTTTACACCTTTGTGCACTATTGGAGCATGAAACTGCCTGAGAATAAGAACATTCAGGACCATCTTTTTCCACATAGGGTAGTTAGCAGCACCCTGCAACTTCTTGATGTTAAGAAGTGAAGACTCCGATGATGAAGCCATTATAATCAGCAAATAAACAATTCAACCCAAGTTTGGGTGCCTGACTCACTGCAAACCAAGTGCACACTTGCACTTGAACTGTGCTCAAATATTTAATTCCCGCAGCGGAATAAATAGGAACTGAAATGCACACAATATCTCCCACTTAAACAGAGATGTATCACTGTTTACTGCTTGCTGCAGTTTCAGTACAGCAACTCTGTTTGCATCATTTAATGCACTTTTGTACAACCAGCTTATCTCTGAAAAATCAGAAGCATTTGCCCTTGTAAAATCAGTAAAAATAGCAATAATAAAAGCTTTTTGTACCGCTGTACGCTGACTGAATTCAGTCAAACCTGTTGACTTTTAACTGTCCTTGACTGTACCAGAAAGTACAGCAACAGATTTTCACTGTTTAACAGTTCAATGTCATGAATTTCAACCTCCTTGACACTCCTAAAACTGTATTTAACAGTTTAGGACAGAAATTGGGCAAAAGCCCCTTGACTGGAGGTAAAAAAAAATCACAATTTCACTGCATTACTGCTCTCCTGACATTTATAAGGCATATGCATAAGTCTCTGGCAAAAAAAAAACATTCCCTTTGCAAAAGCCCCTTGTTTGACTAGCACATTCCGTGCTGAAGTCTGCATTCACTTCCTGTGTACCATTGGTCACAAATGCATTTAAATCTGCAAAATTCAATCTCCAATGTGGAGTCAGAGACGCAATTCCTGCGTACACAAGCCCAATGTAGGCTCTGGCTACAAAAGCCCCCTTGACTCTGCAAAGGAAATTGAGGATTTCCTCACACAGTGGCATACAAGCTCACTGTATTTGCATCTGACACTAAAGATGCTCAGTTAGAGCTCACAGGACCCTGTGGCTGTTCCTGCACCTGCAAGGACAATTTTGTACCTGCTGTACAACTGTACTACTGTCTGTACCTGCTTGCACGCATCCCAATGCAAAAAAAACTTCTGCTTCTATCCTGTCACTTGTTCTCTCAAATCACATTCTTATCCGCAAAGAACAAAGATGTACCTTGCTGTATTTCTGATTTTTCAGACAAAGAATCTGATTTTCATTTTCTTTTTCTTCGTCAGGTGCGCTATGAAAGGGAAAAAGCCTCTATACCAGAGGAGGTGCGCAAGACGAGGATTGAAGAGGGAAGGCTAGTCGGAGGCAGATGGCTGTCGGCCCACAGCCGACAGTCGGCAGTCAGCTGTAGGTCGACTGTCGACCTGTTAGAGGTCGGCCCTGTCGGCCTTGCTCCTGGCCGACAGAGATGCGCGCGACAGCACGCCTGTATTGCGCGCTTGCCTGCAGTAGATGCGCGCGACAGCGCGCTTCGCTTGCGCGCTTATCTGCTCCTCCACACCTCCTGCTGGCAGTCCTTGCGCCCGCGTGCTGCTTCTGACCTTGCCTTAGGCCAAGACTAGTGGCCTTCGGCTGCTCTTGCAGATGTCCAGCCGCAGCTTAGCTGCCGGCTGCTGTTTGCCCTTGCCACAGCAGACGGCTGTTATGCAGCCGACCCCTGCTCAATCCCTCGCACGACCTGATGTGACAGCAAGCTGCACGCCTAGCTTCAAAACGCGCAATGAGGTAGATAGACTCGTGCGCAATGCAGCCGCCTCGATGGCTCCTGGAGAGCTACTCCTTCGAAGAAACAAGGACGAGCTGAAAAATGAGATAGACGGAGAGAAGAGCTAGAAGAACTCGGAGGGAGAAGGGGGATGGGCAACCCGGAGAGGGAGAGATTGTGTTCCTCGCTCTGATACCAGTTGAGAGTTTGAGTGAGAGAGGAGGAGAGCACAGTGACACACTAGTTAGGGGATAAGCAATGAGTAATGTGTGTACCTCCCCAAGCACACGGTAGACCTTTTATATTAATGGATAAGGTTACAACCACTAAGTACACTGTACTTAGTGTACCTAGCAAACAAATGTACTAACTGTACTTAAGTGTACTAACTGTACCAGGGTGGCATTAGTGCCTTTACCCCCACAGCCTCTTCTTTGTGGCAGGTTGATTTTGTGCTATCTTGTATGCAGAGTTCTTGATGTCCCATGGGCCCATTTTGGCCTTCATCAGTGGACAATAATACACTTTCTTTCTTTCTTTCTTTCTCAGCCCTTGCCCTCTCTCACATCCTTGAATGGTTCCCAATGCTCTCTCATTCCCTTTTCCGCTTTGTCAACTCTCTCTGAGTCCCAGCTGCTCCTTCGTTCTCAGCGCTTTGTTAACCCCCTTGCCTCTAGCTCATCCCATACAAATGTACTTTCACGATGACTTCAATCTCTTGTTCTCGTTTTTTTTTTTTGGGCCTTTCGTAGATGTTAACAATCTCTCTCTCTCTCTCTCTCTCTCTCTCTGCTCAAGGCTCAAGGGTCAAGATCCTTAGACAAACCAACAAGCTAAAAGGTACTAGGATTTGAATATCTTAAGAGCTCACTATGACCCAGCTCAAACAATGGGCAAATGAACTCATTAAAGTGAAAGAAGCAAGGAAGGAAGATAAATGGGTGGTCTACCGAGATGGGGAAGCACTGATAAGAGATTTCAAACCTAAACCCAAAGACTCTCAGTCTTAAACTGATGTTATTCAGATCACTCTTATAATACATGAATGTAGTTATGTTATGCTATTATAATAATATGGGGCTGAGTTGTTGTACTCCCCCACAGAGTCTCAGTCTCTAACTGATGTTGTAGTTTTTTGGTGTGTGTATTTTGTCCCATAGACCCGCGAGGTCTTCCGAGGACGCTAATATATCTTTCTTTCTTTCTTTCTTTTCTCTCTCTTTGTCTTTGTCTCTGTCTCTGTCTCTCTCTGTCACCAAGTTGTAAATACTCCAAAGGCAAAGTTCCAGTTGACCATTTATTTGATCATAATTAAAGAGTTCTTCATTTATTTAATATGTTCAAATAGTTATCTTTTGGTCAAAGTATTGACTACGGTCAAAGATACTTAACCCCAATTGAGTAAGCCTAACTTCGGTTAGGGAGACTTGGCTTAGGCCAAGAGAGTTAACTACGGTTAACTACAGAATTATAGAGTTGACTTCAGTCAAAGAGGCTTTGGAGGGTACTCAAGTTCATCCCTGGCACACATTGGCTAGTATCTGGACAGACATCTGGACAGACACCGTACATACTTTGATGGCCCTATGGACGAGTATGCAGGGAGACTCCCGTGTAGCCTCAGCTAGGAGGGCTTCTTTCTTCAGGGAATGGAAGGATTCTCCTTTCTTCTCTGAGACTACTACAGGGTTGAGGTGGCACTTTGAGCCTGGTTATTTTCCTCCTCACTCTGAGAGGGTTTTATTTATCCTCATGATTTCATGATGTATTCCGCTTTGAGCTTGCTCTCGCGGGTTTTTTCTCTTACTTGATAAAAGTCTCTTTCTTGAAAAAAAAAAAAAAAAAAAGAGTGTTGACTTCGGGCAACAAGACTTGGTTTACGCCAAGAGGGTTGACTACGGTTAACCAAGATGTGCCAACTTCGGTTGGAGAGACTAGGCATAGTTAAGGCGCCTCAACTGGCGGTCAAGCCCCTTAATTATTATCAAGAGGGTTGACCTTGATCGACCAGAGAAATTGTTCTATGTTATGTTCACATGTTTGCTTGGTGGGGACACCCACAATGACTAGGATTAGTCCACAGATTATTATTTGTATGCAAAGCGCTAACCATTAATGGGTGCCATGGTTGTGCGCTTTAGTTAATTGTTTGTAGGTACCAAGAGGTATTGAAGACCCAAGCAATATGAAGCTTAGCAAGCATCTAGGAGATCACCAGTGTGACCAAGTGCTTCGAAGACTCCAGAGTTGCCCTTAGGTGACATGTAATTAGGAAAGTAGTTGAAAATTTGACAATTGGCATGTTGCCAAAGAAATAAGCTATGAGCTCTTTGTAGAAAGGATTTCACGTATTGATTTTTGGTAAGTAGCTAGCACGCTGAACTCATGTACTTTGAAATTCTGTTGATAACAAAAACCTTAGGGGGGGTCCCAACCCCTCTCCCTGCTTTGTTGCTCACTCCCCGCCTTGATCCCTCCCTGTGCTCTTCTCCTCACCACCACGCCTCCATCATTCCCCTTGTTGCAGTCTCCTCCACCGTGCCTTTGCCCTTCTCCTCCATAGCTGGTGCTTTGTCCCTTTTGTCCTCCATCGCAGCTGTCTCCGCCTCTTCGTCGTCGCTGCACTCCCCCCGGCTCCTTTCTTGTCCTGTCTCCCCTCTTTTGTTGCACCTTCTTGTGCATCATCCACCCCTTGTTTTGCGACTAGCTCGTTGTTTGCCCCTCCATTTTAGAGTGGCCCTCTGCCTGTCCCTCCACATTGCCTCGCTGCTCGAGCCTGTGATGTGCTTGCCCCCTCAAAGGAGAAAGTGCATGCTCTCGTGCCTCTATCTCACGGAAGGCATCTCCATGCCCCAAAGGGCCTAGCTCGGTTGATGTCCCAGTGTGCCCAGCCAATGTGTGTCTACAGTCCCATCATACGCCCATCTTGATCCCTATGAGTACCAAATGAGTGGCTGTCTCTCAAACTCCTCTGGGCACGAAGGGTATCCTGAGTTAGTCCGCTAGACAAACACTGTCAAACCTGATGAAGGTTCCACATTAGGGGGGAGCCCTTCCAACAGAGCCTTTGAGAAAATTTATCTATAAGACTGCTGCCACTGTCCCCCTGTGGTGCGGGGGGTGTTCTTGACAAGCCCTTGCTGGAGGAAGAGCTTCCAGGACTGAGAGTCTGGGATGAGACCTTATACCACCACCTTGCGCACAAGGGCTTTGCTCTTATCTTTGGGTCGATGATGTCAAGTCCTCCTTGTGATTGGGGTATTATCATTTTTTGCCAGGCAACCTTGGCTCTAGTGTCCCTCATACCATGTGATCCTACCTACAAGAAGTTGCGCACTAGGCGCTTGAGCTACTCTTTGTAGAAGCACCTTCATGAGCTATGTATGATGCCTTCGCTAGGAGGGCGTGATTGACCATGAGGGCCCTACTTGCTTAAGAAAGTTGGTCGAGCTCCAACACAAAATCTTGCGCCACACACTCTCCATTACTGGAGCAATTTGCTGCTTTGCTCAAATGTCAATGCCAACCTGGCAGTCTAAATACCTCGTTTTGTGACCCCTCGCAATCCAACAGAAGCCAAGCGTTGCTTTGCAATCCTGGATCTTTTGAAGATCCTCAGTTGTCGTGAAGAAACCAACTGATTTATCTAGATGATCGTGGCCCTTGAAGCTAAAAAATACATAGCCAAGGCTCCTTGTACCCCCTCTAAGCTCTCCTAGGTGCCCTTCACAAAGAGTGCCGTGTTCTGCAAACTCTGAATCCCAAAGCTGCTTCTCAAGTTGGAAAGCCATATCTCGGTGAGGCGTGTTGTTGCGTACTCAGACAATATCCTGGAGCCTTTGCAACAAAGAGAGAAAAAGAGAAAGAGAAAGGAGGCAGCCCTATCGAACTGAGTGAGAAAGAGCACAGGGCTCACCCCACCCGTGGCGCCACCAATCAACATCTGACTGGTGCTCCTTGCATTGTGATAAGTTGAGACTTCTCTTGTGCCCAATCTATTGCCTCCCAAAAGGTGAAGATATGCTCCAAGATGCTGTGTTTTTTATCAAAACTTGTTTGCATGTCGTGGATGATATTAGTGAGGTGAGGCTCAACTGCAAACTCAAGACCTTGGTTAAGATTTTGTAAGCGGTGTCCAACAAGGTGATCAATCTCCATTGACAAATGTCAAACTGGTCCTCTCTCCTTTGGCATCCTTGACTTTAAGACTGTGGGAGAGAGTGTGCTCGAGATCTACTTTAAGGACCCAGGACATCACGAAAGAAATCAAGACTCCTAGCTTGTTTGCGCATTGGTTCTGGGGCCAATGCGTCCCACCTAGTTGAGCTTCTCACTCCTCTGTAAGTAGATCATGCATATCAATAACCTTATTTGCCTATGGAAAAACCATTTTGAAAGGTGGCATTGTGGCTGCTTAGGCACAATTTTTGACCTGTTTGTCTCAACCACGCCATCATCTTCATCATTTGGACTTTCAACATAAGGTCAAAGCGAACTAGGAACCATGGCTCCTCTCCTTTGTCCGTGAAGTTGAAACCTCAGAATGATGAGAGGAGCTACTTACTGTTCCAATGGTGCGTCCCTCAAGGTGTTGCAAGATTAGAACCAAGATGTCTAGGGCGAGAGGGTAGTCTTCCGGTACGTTCTCTTAGTTTTAAGACCCTGTGTGCCGGAATCCCTCTAGGAGTGGTTGGCTTTGGCGGGGCTTGCACCTTGTAAACTAAAAGAGAGGAGCTGAGTTTGGGGAGGGCAAGACTTGGAGCTGGAGAGGGAGAGCTTGATGAGGCTTGGGTTATGCTTGACGAGGAGGGGGAAGGGGCGGGGGGAGGGAGCAAAGGTGAACCCTGAGTGTTGGGTGAGCTACAAAGCGGGTGATGAGGGAGTCTTCGGGGGGGGGGGGCTTGCGAAATGTGGGTAGGTTTTGACCAAGTGACCCATTTGTTTGCAGAGCGAACACATTGTTGCCGTGGTAGGCTTGAAACCTTGACCTATTGCCCGAAGGCATCTCCAACCAAGGTCTCTAGAAGTATCTCCTCTGGTAGTGTATTTGGGTCATCCACAATGAGCCACACCTTCAAGACTGTGTCGTCTAAGAGCACTAAAGCTATTGTGGTTAGGTAATTTGTAAACGTCCCTTGACAAGGAACCAACCTCTAAATTTAATGCTTGTACAAATTGTGACACTTTAGCATGAAGGTACATATATTGATATATACGTATATATATGTATGATTGTATATATGTGCGTGTGTGCGCGCGCACGTGCATTTGTGTCCATTGAATGCCTACAAGAGGAACTACTGGAAGCATCTAAGTGACTCGGTGCATGTCTTCCTCTTGATTATTTAGATTGATTGAGTTTTGATCATGAAGGACTAATGCTTGCCTGTTTTTCTTGTCTGTTTTATGGTATTTGTATCGTGTACAGGAGATGGTTTGAACGCTGAGTTACTTGAGGTGTTGGTGAAAATGTCTCCAACACAAGAAGAACAAAGAGGGCTGCTTGCTTATCAGGGTGATCGGTCAGAGCTTGGTCCTGCAGAGCGATTTCTAAAAGCAATTTTAGAAATTCCTAATGCTTTTCAGCGGTTAGAAGCCATGAAATTCAAAGCTTTTTTCAAAGAAGATCTTGCTCAAGTTCAAGAATCATTACAGATTTTAGAGGTAAACATCCTAAGACAGCTATATTTTTGTGTGAGAGCATCTGTTTATACTTTGGTCTACACCCACCGTTGGGTGCTAGTGGATGATGTTGGCGGGGATGTCATACTAACTAGTCCCTGCTATGCGTGATGGAGTTTATGGTTTTTCTTTGAACGTGAAGCTTTATGAAAAATTCTTTATGTTATCCTCTGAATAGCAGCATTTAGATTCATGTTAAGAAAAAGTATTGGGAATGTGTTACCCTGGATATGCATGTATTGAAATGCTGGTAGAACAAGGTCAGGTATGCATTGGTGTACGCTCCTGGTGCGACCTTGATAATTCAAAACAGTAGAGATCACATGGAGTAATAATGGCATCTAGAAACCATTGGTACAAAATCAGGATGCAGATTGACACTAAAGCCAGTACTACTTTGACCTCAGTGATTGTCTTTTGTACTTGTTTCTCAGGAACTAGCAGAGTGCAATGTATGGATAAGCATGATCATGTCCTTAAATTTTACAGTCGTATCAACAATTCTTATTTTTCTATTTGTGATTTGTAACATGGAAAGATTTTGTGGTAGCACATGATTCCTTTGTGACTATTTAAGTTAATCTGTCACATTGCTTCTTTGTCAAGGAGATATCTGTCATATTGCTTCTTTTCAAGGAGAGTATTTCAGTACTTGGCTTACAGATTGTGCTGTCATTTTGGCAAATCTTATCCTATCATTTGTTTGGTTCATGGTGAATTGTGTGGATTGGTCCCTTGAATGTTCATCTATTACACTGCTTCTTTCCAGTCCTTCGGGTCTGTCATTTCAACATCGACCGACTCCCCGCCTCCCCCCCCCCCCCCCCCCCCCGGCGCCCTCCTGTGTGTGTGGGTGTGGGCGCCTGCGCTGTTTGGTTGGGGCTTTACCAGTGCAATCATTCTTGGTTGCCAGGCGAATTGCTTCTTTGACTTGTCCCACTTGTTCTCATCCATGAGAGACAGTCGTACATATGTTTTGGACCTGTCGTCTGGCCGAGATTTCCTTTTCAGATTGATGACAGGGGATTGAGCCAGTTTTCCCTCCACTTCGTTTGGCAAGTAGTTTTGGTTGTTTGCAAGACGGGCTGCCATCCTGGAGTTTGATCAATTCTTCTCCCGGTGTCGCTATTTGGCTCTTTGGTCATGTATCGTGCTTGTACCATTCGCCTATATGAGCACTCTTCTGTGAATGTCTTTCCCTACTTTTGAGCTTCTTTGCTTCAGTCTCTTCAGGATGCTCATTCCCTTGGAGACCTTCCTCAGGCCCAGATGGAAGTATTTTATTACTGTTTTCAGTTTTGAGTAGTAGCTTTCCCACTTTGGGACAGCTATGAATGTACATTCTTCTTAATGCAAAGTTTCTTTGAATTAAAAATGTGTGCGCACGTGTGTGCATTTTTGCATGCATACTTGTGTGTGTGTGCGCGCGAGTGTGCGTTTTTGCATGTGTACTTGTGCATCTGTCTGCATGC
This sequence comes from Dipteris shenzhenensis, assembly GCF_047967505.1. Lineage (NCBI taxonomy): Eukaryota > Viridiplantae > Streptophyta > Polypodiopsida > Gleicheniales > Dipteridaceae > Dipteris > Dipteris shenzhenensis. The sequence continues at coordinate 5,769,003 of NC_141606.1, forward strand.
ATATGCACACTTTCGTTCATGCATATTTGCACAAGTATGGATGAGCTTGCCATTGTTTGCAAGGCCCCTACGTAGCAGCTCAACGCACTTTGAGGCTTCAATGATTGCACAGTTTTTAATTCAAGGAGACTAGGACAGCTCTTGGCCATATGTTGCCATGACTTCTCTTCAATTTTTAAGGGATTTAAAGATATGTTGCATCAGCTCACTCTTTGCACTATTGTGTTTGCAAAATAGTAACTTTAGTTGCACAATGTGTGCATGTGAGACAATGCAAATATAGGTTTATCTACCATCTTACATGCTTGGGTGTATGCTTGCATGTGCATGAGTGCACACGCATGTTTCTGTTTGTGCATGCGTGCGTGCTATTGGCCTTGCAGGTGCGTATGTAGCAGGCATGTGCATCTGTGAGAGAAAGAAAGAAAGAAAGTTAATGAAAATTATTTGAAAGATGGAAGGGTCTATGAGACTGAAAAGAAAAGAAAAATGAGCGGACTCGGTGGAGCCTCTAAGTGGGCATCTACACCCAAGACAAATACAACATACTCGTAAAACGGTACATAAAATGTATGAGCCCACGGAGAGGATGGAAGCTATGGTGTGGCATCACTGTCTAGTCCTCTAGAGGGGTCACGTCCAATTGCGAACTAGATGATGTACTAGGGTGTGATGGCATTAGCCCCTAGCTCTAGCCCCCAACTTGTCTATGTACATGCCACACATGGTTGGCGATAACATGCAACCTTGTTTGCCTTACCCCCGATGGTGCTCATCATCTCTGTTGAACTTGTGCCCGTTCGAACGTTGGGTAAGACCTAGACCATACCCCAACTCTTGCAAACCTCTGATGAGGCGAGCTCTCGGCATTGTGTCAAAAGTTTTGCAGAAATCCACAAAACAGCAATCAACACTCTGTCTCTGTGCTCTGGCTTGCTCAATGAGGCCTCTGAGTGTGAGTATGTGATTTAGAGTCGTGTGATCGTATTTATTGCATATGCAATGAATTTAGTATGTAGTCCCTCACAATCTTTTTCTCAGCCATATGTTTGGCACCACCGGCTGTGAAAAGTGTGCAAGAAGTGGGACAGGGTAAGTGTGAGGTGTGGTGATGGATGGTGAGGAATGTCATACAACGTGCGTGTGTAAGAGTGCCATATTGTGATGTCCGTGAGAGATGGGGCTCGTCGCTCAAGAAACTTCCACTAGGTCCTTAAAGTTGTTACTAAGAGAATGTTTATTATTAACTTCTCGTTGTGGTGAACAAAAGCTTGTTTCTTTCTACGCACCAGACAACAGTATTGGCATATCGTCTTTTGCCTCACTTGAGAAGGTGATGCTTGGTCTTGAATTTGAGTTGATTGCGTAGAACCCTCATCATTGTACCGGCTATTGCATGGTACTGAGCCAAGAGGTGGTAGGTGAGTGAACCGACTGGTGTGTGTGAAAGTGTGTACGGCGGCCTCATGGAAAGGCAGATAATTATCAAGGTGGCTCGATCCTATAGAATGTCATCGATTTATGTGAGTATAGTGGAAAGGTGTGTGGAGTCTCAGGTGATATGTAGTATGCTTGGGTGGTATCGCGGTGTGCGTCGTAAGACGGAGGATGGATATATTGAAAAAGAGATAGGTGTGATTTGCTCTTGGAGGTGGTGGCAAGACATAGAAAACAGTGATATGCGAGGCGAAGGCTGGTGATCCCATGAGAGAGTCAAATACGCTAGAGCCCTTGCATGTGAGAAGCTGCTTTGAATCTCATAGACAACGCTCCCCTATGTAGGGGAGCCACTAGATGCCCATTGGGGGCCTATTAACAACCATCCATCTCGAATCATTGCCCACTTGGCATCCTTGTGGAAATATCCCGTTGTTGTACAAGGTTGTGCTAGCACTTAGCCCTGGTATGGCCTTCTAGGCTAGTTAGGACATTTCATCCTAATCTCGATTAACCAGTTGACTTTGGGGCCATATCATTTGCAAGCACTTAGTTTTTCTCTCACATGTTGTCTACTCCCTAGCATTCCACTTGCATTTCCATTGCTCACCGCACCCAACAGTGGTATCAAAGCACTTGGTATACTATTTCTATGAGCATTTGCTTCAGTTTCCTTCTAGCTTCATCTTTCATTCGACGTGTAACTTCATTGCCATAGTCAGTGCCTGCTCAAATGTACTACTCAACATATTGCTTCATGCCTGCTAATACATCGTCGTACAATTGCACGGTTTCTTGCTCAACATACTGCGTCAGCGTTGGTGCATCATTCGTATTGCACATCGTTTGTACAATTTGCATACATGTAGCTTTTTGTGAGATTTGACCATACAACTTATGATTCACATAAATCAGCTGTACCTATGTGTGTCATCCGTATAGATTTGCTGAGGTTTGCCGTACCTTTGTTCCTACGTCGCTTAGCTGCGTCAACCGTACAATAGCAAGAATTGTCGAGTTGTCACACTAGCAGAATCATCAAGCTCACACTTCCTACCGTACTTTCAAATTTGCAGGTTATTGCTACTTTCAGATTTGCAGGTTATTTTGTCACATTTGCCTTGATAGCAGTGACATTTGGGTGCTTTGATTTGAAATTTTGACATTGGCAAGGAATTGCGTAGATTTGGTCACATTTGCAAATTGCAGCTTAATTTGGGGCATTGAACATACATTTTTTTGCAGGTCATTTTTGGGGACAGATTGTGCATTTTGTTCAATGTTTGAGCAGCCTACTTGGCATTTACATTTGTAGAGTTTTTGCTTTCATTTTTGGGTTGGTATTTGCAGATTTGCAGTCAGCTTTGGAGCAGCCAGCTTATGCATTGTAGGCTTGAGGGCTTGACATTTGCAGGCCATTTTATTTTGGGGATTCTCTTTTGCAATGGCTCGCCATCAGTCTCTTGGAATGCTTGCGCATGAAGACAAGCTTGATGGTACCAAATACCCCATGTGGTCGTACTTGGTGCGCCACTTGTTGATATCCCAGAACTTTTGGGTTATTGTAAATGGATCAAAGACTAGACCTATCTCTGCACCACAGGCACCTGCAGCCACTTCTACCACTTTTGGTTCATCTACCACTACTTCCATAGTGCCTGCCAGTAGACCCTCCAACACCTGAACAATTTCGTTGGGATCAGAGAGATGCACATGCACATGCAATGATTGCTATGAATAGCACGACACTTGATGGGCTTCCTGACTCATATCAAGGATTCAATATTGAGGCTAGTGGCCATGGGTAACCCCAACCACTATAGCTTCAATCAGCTTGTTGCCCTACTACTGTAGGAGAAGCAGAGTCGTCAAAACAGGGTTGCTTCTATTCATGCAGATCAAGCTTTAGCTACAAATCACATAGGCAAAGGTGAAGGAGGCAAAAATTTCAACAAGCCCAAACCTTCTGGCACTTCATCTACTTCTGTCCCGTCTGATAGGAATTAAAAATCAAAGCACTGTATTGCAGGAAGTATGGTCATGACATCTCAGAATGTCGCAAGCATATTGCTAAAAAAAAAAGAAAAAACAGCAAAAAGGTCTCGCTGTCACAAATGCTCCTGCTGCCCCTGAACACACTCACAAGGCAGCAAACATGGCTCGTGATGAGTGGGCATTTGTTGTGACATGGCAATACCATCCCGAGAAGCATGCTTCAGCCTTATTTGTTTCAGATTCTGAGTCAGATTGGTATTTTAACAGCGGTACATCTAAGCACATCACTTCCTGCAAATCTCTTGTAATTTTACCAATGTGACCAAATTTGCTGCGATTTCTTGCGAATGTCATTGAAAAACCCCTAATTTCATATGTAGTAATCTATCTGACGTGTGTGTGCGCGCATGCCCACCCACATGCCTGCGTGCGCACATACACACACAGAGTTTGATAGGGAGAAAGAGAGTTTTTTTAAAAGAGGGTACAAGCCAATAGCCGAAACTGCTATTTGGCATGTACATTGACAAGCTGCTCCACATGGTGGCACTGTCACTTGTGCCAATAATGCATCCTATCCCGTGAAGGGGATTGGCCAGGTTGAGGTCACTTCTATGTCAGGGGATATAGTCACACTTCTGGAAGTGCTTTATGTTCTAGGTATAAAAAAGAATGTGATTTCTATCTCAGCCATCTCCCTAAATGGCTTCAGGGTTCTTTTTTATGGTTATCGTTGTGCCGTGAATGACAACCGGTATGATGACTATACTTACTAGGTCACTTTCTAGTGGGCTGTACCATCTTGATGCCTATGAAAAACAGCCAGCTATTGAAGCAAATTTGGTCTCTGAGTCTGTCATTTCAGATTCACATTTGTGGCATGAGAGATTGGGACATTTGAATTACAAAAGTCAGGTGAAAATGCATTCAAAGGATATGATGGTAGACCTCCCGCCCATGCATGCACTTGCCAAACATGTCTGTGATGGCTGCTTATTGGGCAAAATGCATTGGTTCTCATTTCCCAAAGAGGGGGCCGTTGGTGCATCCAGGAAGTTGCATTTCGTGCATAGTGATGTATGCGGGTTGATGCGGACAACATCACTTGGGGGTGACTTATACTTCTCCACTTTATGGATGACTTCATCAGATTCACTTTTGTTTATCGCATGAAGGCCAAGTCAGATGTCCTCTCTTGTTTCTCAAGCACTTTCTTGCCATGACTGAGAATGAAAGTGGAAACAAACTCTTGACTGACAGGGGGATTGAGTATTTGTCTTGTGAATTTTCTGATTTTTTAGCAGCCCGAGGCATAATTCATCAGTGTGCAGTGCCATATACTCCGCAACAGAATGGGCTTGTAGAGCGTAAAAATAGACCTGAAGTAGATGCATGCTTAAGGGCGAGTCTTTGCTAAATAAATTCTATACATATTCACTCCACGAGGGATTCACTGGTTGTATAGCCCCCCCAGCTAGCTGTTAGCCCTAGTACCAGAGATCCCCTAGGCAGTGCGCTGGGTTTCTCTGGAACAGGCTGGTTTTTCTTTCAGCCTTTTCCCAGTTTTTTTCCATACTCGGCACCTTCGGGGCTGCTGTTTTTAGTGAAGTCTTTCAAGCATTAATAGAAGGTTCTTTTCTTTGCAAAAAAAATAAAAATAAAAATAAAGAAAATCTGGTAGGATGCCGCTGTGTGTTCCAGATATGTACTCAAAAGAGTATCCACATGGGCATTGAAGACCATTACTACCTATGAAGTGTGGACTGGTTGGAAGCGTGTGATTTCCCACATGTGGGTATTTGGGTCATTGACATATGCACATGTTCCATCTCAGTTGAGGCATAAGCTAGAGGATAAGGCCATCAAATGCATTTTCATTGGCTACAACTCACGGAGCAAAGGATATCGGCCTAGCACAGGGAAGGCTATCATCAGCAAAGATGTTGTTTTTGCTGAGAATGTTGCTTTACCTTGGCTGGACTGTAAAAAACAGCCATTTGTTGAAGCCTCTGCTGCCCTTCACAACTTCAGATGAGACTTTGCAGAATTCGGCTCCAAATGCTTGTAGCAGCTCACAATTTCCTCCCGTTGCCAATATTCAGCCTGATTTGCGGCCACATGATGATCATGCTATTGAACAAGCAGTTAGAGAGGAACGGGCCGTCATTAGACAGTAGAAACGAGTTCCAAGGGGGCTCTTGGATACTCTACGGGACAGCAAGCAAGCTGAGCCCTTGGCTGCTTGCACATGAGGTGGTAGAAAAGAAATGGATGCCAATTTGCTTCATGTTGCTTTGATTGATACAGTCTGCAATGAGGAACCCCTTTGTCATAAGGATGCATTTGATAGTAGAGAATGGATGGATGCCATGAAAACTGAGCTTGATTCCATTCATTCAAATGGCACATGGAATTGTGTCACTTGCAGGCAAGCGTGCCATCAGCACTACGTGGGTCTACAAATTGAAGTGAAAAGCTGATGGCCGTGTTGAACGCGACAATGCCCTCCTTGTTGCGAAAGGCTATGCTCAACAACATGGCATTGACTTTGAGGAGACTCGCTCCCACTTCACGCATCATGACTATTCGGTGCGTCATTGCTCTTGCATCCCAAGGCATTGGGATGTCCACCAGCTGGACATTAAGACCGCTTTCCTTCATGGGGATTTACTGGAAGAGGCCTATGTCACCCAACCTCCAGGATTTGAGGTAGGAGGTTCTGAAAATAAGGTATGCAGGCCCTCTATGGTTTTAAGCAGACACCGTGAGCATGGTATGCGAATATACATTCCTTTTTGTTATGCCTTGGATTTCAAAACAGCCCTACAGAGGCCACTCTTTGTGTTCGGAAGAGTGAAAGAGAATTTCTGATTTTAATTCTTGATGTGGATGACATGCTTATCACTAGGCCAAACACTCAAAAAATTGCAGATTTCAAGGAAGATTTGCAGAAATTATTTGCAATGTTAGATATGGGCCGATTGCACTACTATTTGGGCATCCAGTTTGCTAATATTGAGGGGGGCATAGTGATGAGTCAATCCAAATATATTGGACAGCTCTTACAACGCTTCCAATTCGAGGATTATGAGCTGGTTTCTACTCCATTGGAACCTGGCTTCCGTTCCTTCTCGGAAGATGGGAGTGCCCCATTTGATGCCACTCTTTACCAGCAGGTTGTAGGCTGCCTTATTTACTTATGTTGTACCTGGCATGATTTGTAGTATGCCGTTTCCTAGTTGAGCATGTACATGAACAAGCCCAGCACGCGGTAGTGAAGTTGGTCTTTTGTTACTCGAAGGCCACGCAGCATTTGGGACTGTTTTATAATGATCATTCACTGGATTTGCATGCATTCACGGACTATGGTTGGCCAGGTTGTTATGACACCCACGTGTCACATAGTGGCAGCTTTTTCATGCTTGGCTCTTCATGCACCTCTTGGTTCAGCAAGAAGTAACCTATAGTTGCCACTTCTAGTTGTGAAGCTATACAGGGCAGCCTTGACAGCTACAATAGAGTGTGTTTGGCTCCGTAGGTTACTCTCAGATCTTCATGTCAGCCAGTACACTTCTACTATCGTCTGCACTGATGGCGAGAGTGCTTTAGGAGTTGCGTGAAATCTGGTGTTTCATGTGCATACGAAGCACATTGAGATCCATTGTCATCATGTTCGAGAGTGACTGTCAGCAGCTGGAGATATAAAGTTGTCCTACGTTCCCACAGTGGATAACTTAGCAAATCTCTTCACAAAGGCTCTACCACAACCTAAGTTTGAGGCTTTTCGTCATGCCTTACACTTGGCACCATTTATTACACGATGTTGGTCTCCCTGTACTATCATAGGTTGCTATATCTATCTTGGATGAATATGTGCAACCATGATATGGTTTCCAGGTCTACTTGAGATTTATCCAAGATACTTCAGCCATACCATAGAGGCGGGTTTGTTAGCACTTAGCCCTGGTATGGCCTTGTAGGCTAGTTAGGACAATTTGTCCTAGTCTTGGTTAGCCGGTTGACTCTTGTACTTTCTTCATTATTTATTTGCAAGCACTTTGTGTTCTCTCACTTGTTATCTGCTACCTAGCATTCCTCTTGCATTTCCATTGCTCCCCGCACCCAACAAGTTGCGCCTCACCTCTCTGTGTAGAGGGGTGAGGTCCTCATCTAAGGAACCCTCATCTACGTAAATCTTGGTGTGATTATGAGGGTTGATCGTTTGTATATTGCTACAAGGCAACCCCGAGTGTCCCTAAAGCAAATTGTTGTTTAACCATTGCTTACATTGTAGTTTTTCAATCGCATTCCATGAATTGACCTTAGTTTGGATTCATCCAGTTTCTCTAGGTCAATGAGTCTTTCTGTGAGAACACTTAACTACTAATTTGTTCTTTAGTGCAATATGTAGGATAGGCACTAAGAATTCCATTGGCACGACTGCCTCTAGCCCAGAAGCCAGAAGCTGGTCACATCCTTGATGGGGATGGAGGACATAAGAGGGAGCCCCCGGAATTTGATGTTGAGAGCCTTACTAGCTCTCTATTGTTGTTCTAGGATGGTGGCTGAAACGGTGGCGTTTGCAGGCTCCTGTTTCGTGACATCCACCCATTTGGAAGTCTTTGCAATAGTCGACTACATTGTGACTTTCTGTGCCTCTACTACTAGCCCATTGCTAGAGGCTATCACTACGGCTGCCACCTCCTTACACGGCTGTAATGTCTCATGGTGAAGGATGTGTATGAAGGCGATCCTACTCCATCTTTTGTGCATGGAGGTGGACCTACATGACGATCTACTTCCAAGCCTCGAGTGGAATCAACTGTTTCTGAAGTGATGAGTATGGTCATGGCATGAATGGGGCTGACTAGTGGGAGATAGGGACATAGGGGCAAAGGGTTTAGAGTGGTGGGGAGAAATATGGAATGTAGTTGAGGTGAGTCCAACAATAGAGGGGAAGGTGGCTGGCTGAGGGGTAGGGGTAACAAGAAGGAGGCATACTGTGGGAGGCATAGAGGGGTACGGTTGCAGTCGGACTAGGAGGTCATGTTGAGGCCATCACTAATGTCGACATCAATATCAGTGTTGATGTCAATATACTGGTATCAGATGTCGATGATGGTATTGCTGTTTTCAGAGATGCTGACCATGATGATGAAGACAACGATGCTGATCATGATGATGCTGAAGTTGGGGCTGAAGCTGAAATTGTTGAGGCTGAGGCTTTGTTGGATGCCTTAGGTACAACCGTGCTATCAGTCTGTAGACCATTGCCGTTGTTGCGCTTATTCATGTCCTTGATCTCTCCTTTTGGATTCTATTTGAGCTGCTTTTGCTAGTCGTGTTCCTTCTTGTCTTCTCTCTCTCCTTTTGTCATGGTTCTTGTTGTCTTTTGGGCTGTTGTTTTCTTGATTCTTGATTTTCTCCCCTCAATCACAGGGGAGGGCAGGACACATTGCCCTCTTTGCCCATGAGTGAAATGGGCAAAGAGGGCAATGAAATAGTAAAGCGGCGACAACAAAGTAATGGCAAGCTTGAAATGGTAAAGCAATGGTTCTGTCCCTTGAATTGAAATGGTGTAACCGGCCTTCAGTTTCCTAAAGGGCAGTAGACCATAACTTGCATTGCACTTTCATTATTCACAGCCACATTGCATCATTTCCAACCACTTAACTTTAAACAATACCACTTAGAAACAACTCGAGAAATAACTGGATGGAGGCTAGAGTGCCCCTGCTCAATGAAACCAAGTACAAGACACCACACTAGCCCCAAACACTTGGCGCCCCTTCTCATATTTATTTATTTCTTTAGGAATGAAGTTGATACATACAACAAGGGCTCTCCCTTGTGCTCTGCCCCACGGGCAATTCCACTGTCCAAGCCAAACCTTGGCTATAAACTGCATTCCGTCCTAGTGCACACACTAGCACCCAAGTGCCAAGGCAAAGCTAAGGCATTCACCATTTGTCCATGACCAACTGTAAAAGTAACCAAGCATTCCACAAAGACTGTAACCAACTGTGAATGACCAGGCATCCAGACACTTCCCAAAAATTTCCAAATGCAATCACATGACAAGGATAGCGACCAGAGGACTCAAACCAGCTTCAACTGACTTCAATCCAGCTCCGAAACACCTCCAGCAGCGACACATCCAGTGTTGATGCTAGCAAGAGGAACTGGCAGCTAGGAGAGGGGAAGGCAGAGAGGGATTACAAGCTGGAATCAGAAAGAGAGAGAAAGAGCAAGAGGATCACGGTTAGGAAAGGGAAGCTGAGCAGGCCATACAGCAGCCTTTGGAATCCGGGCAGCAGCAGCAGCATTAATGACGTCCGTACAGCCAGCAAAGAAACGCCCGTACTGCCAGCAAAATCACTCGTACTAGCAGGAAAATCACCCGTACAGTCCGACTTGGATCCCATACACGTGAAAAGTCCGTACAATCAGCCTAGAAAAACGTGCATCTGTCCGTACAGTCAGCAGATTAACATCCGTACAACCTGCCTTGGGAGTCGTGAAACAGCACGTACAGCAGCGATGGAAACTCCGTACAATCAGCCTTGGGATTCGTGCAACTTGAAAGATCCCGTACAGCATGCGTTGAAAGGCCGTACAATCTGCCTTGGATCCTATACAGCAGCACCAATGGGCCGTACAGTCCGTACGAGGCCTTTGATGAAGCACATGCAGTCCGTACAGCTGCCTCGAAATGCATGACAAACCCTAAGAAATGCGAGGGGGGGGGGGGCGGTGGGGGGGCTTTGGAAAGCGTGCAAAAACCTTTTTCCTTCCAAAAACGTAGGAAGAACCTCGCGTAACGTTGAGGAGAGGAGTAAGGAAAGGAGAGGTGGTAGGTAGTGCATGAGGGAATGCCACGTGGCCCCCTCATTAAAGCTCTAACCCTTGCAAACCAATGGAACATTGGTTTGTCCCTCACACTTAAATTCTAACCCCTTCTAACCAATGAAACATTGGTTTCCTTGGGCCTAACTTTAAGAGCCCTCTAAACCTTGCCTTGCCCCTAGCAAGTAGGCCTAGTGTGTGCACCTAGGGACTTCTGGGAAGTGTCTCTGTCCCTGGGCTAGCCCCCAAAGCCAAAGTTAGTCATGGTTCATATCTTCACGTCCCCGTGACATACCCTCCTCTTGAAACAGCAAACTATCACGTTTGCTGCTATAAACATAAACCACCAGCAATGATGATATGGTCTAGGAGAGCGCGCGTGTCCATCCATATATCAATGCATCATCCGTGTGGAGTGACTAGTACACTCATCATAGAAGTCCCGTAGCAAATGTATTGTCAGCAAACGATACCTCGGGTGAGACATACAGCGTCACCAAGCGACTTCTAGATACCGTGAGCCTGTCTGTTGACAAGGGGGTGGAGGAACTACCCCCCTCTTGAGCATCAGGCAATGCTCTAGACCTATGCTCTACTGAGCCTGAAAGAGCTACAACCGAAGTCAGCTCAAAGCACAACAACTGAGTGGACTACACCACTTAGAGTGAAATCTGCTAGTTCACTTGCCTCCAATAACTTGAACCACAGTGTACACATGGCAATAATGGATCCTAGGAACATAGATCCCGGTACTCGATATCCTTTCAGACTTGCATCACCGCAAGCTGAATCGGTTCAGCCGATCTATGCTAGACTCGGATCCCTGTCTCATGGTTCAAATCAAAAACCAACTAGCATGTACTAAATGGATTTACTGCTCGAGCCATGCCGGGCAACAAGAGCATCCAAAACAGGCATGTGATACATGGATGCGCTGCTCTAGCCATGCCGGGCAACAAGAGAAATCCAACAGTAACAAGGACTACTTATTCTGCAATTTACCATTCAGCCTAGAAGAGGAGACTCTCCATCTTCTGATTGATACAAAAATCAACAAAACTAGCAAGGAAGAACCATCCTGCAAATTACCATGCAAAGCTAGCAGGGAATAAAGATCCTGCAAATAACAAAGCGGCCTAGAAAGAGGAGACTCTCCAATTTCTGGCTGTTACAATTATTCATATCAATATTACTGCTTTTTACCAAAGGAAAACAAATCTCCTAGCGCGCGTGGCTGTCCTTTTTTGCTTCTTGTGCTCCCATAGGTTGTTTCCGTTTATGATTGGGGAAATCTTTGGCTTGATGGCCCTCTTCTTTGCAAAGGAAACACTTTCCAGCTTCAAATAGGGCTTGCCGTTCCTCAGGAGACAATCTCTCTTTGGTACTGGGCTTACTATTAGGTCGCTGGTCCACATCAAACTTGACTTTGGTTGTCTTGACAAATTTCCTTTTTGTGAAAGAGTCATCCTACTGCTTACCTTTGAATCCTGGAGTCATCCCTTGCATGAGAGCATAGGCTGTAGTAGCATTCTCAATCAGTTGAGATATGTTGGAGACCTTTGTCTTGGTGCAATAGTCACGAAGCTCCTTTGGCAGTCCACAACAATACTTTTCCACCTGCTCAGACAATGATACGGTCCTAAACGAGCTGACTGGCAATAAGGTCTCCCAAAACTTTTTGTTATACTCTTCAAGATTCTTACAGTTTGCGGCATCCAGCCTATGCCATGCTGTCATTATATCTACTTCAAAAGTGGTGGTGAGCCAAGTAGATGAGAAAACTTGCTTGAACTCAATCCAAGTGTTAGGGGCTTTACCCTGCAAAAGCAAATTGGTCCACCATTGGAGTGCGTTACCCTTCAAGAAGGTGGCTGCCTTTCGTACCTTGGAAGACTCTATGAAATGACCACCGGAATAGGCAACATCAAACTGTTGCACAAATGTCAGAGCCTTCAATCTATCCTGCATCCCTTATAATCTTTCAGCTTACCTTTGGGAGTAAGATTATCATAAACTGGGGGCTGTAAATATGGTGGAGGTATCATGGATCCCATATTTTGTACCATATCGCCTGTGCCCATGGTGGGGTTGACCATTCCGGATCCCATTCCTTGCATCTGTGGCACACTCCAAGTGTTGCTTATCATTCCTGGCATCCCTGTCTGCATACCGGACTGCATCCCTATGTTTGCATACATCATATTGGCTTTGCAGGGGGCATTCCACCCTCCATATGCTGCTGCAAATTCTGCATTCCTGGCTGGAAACGACCCAAGTATGTACCAGGCATACCAAGCCCTTTGGTGGGCTGTCCCACCATTGACTGAAAAACCGATCCTCCGCCAAAATATCCTGGATGCTTCATGGGCTGAGGAGGGACTTGCTGTCCTTGATTAACTGAATGAAAAGTATTGACATTACCCGCTACAGGGATGACTGTGGGCATCTCTGGTGGCTGTTTACTGAAAGATACACGCCTCTGAGTCTTCTTATGCTTTGTCTGCTTCTTCTCAGCTGGCTTTTTGCTTCCAGGGGGAGCATTACCACCAGAATAAGCTTGCATAATCTCCAAGAAAGTCTGTTGCAGCTGTGACAGGGCTCCCACTGCGCTTTGCATTTGTAACTGAAAAAGGGCATTGGGATCAAGCTCCTCTGTCTCATCATCCTCGTCCTGCGAATACTCAGTGGCATGCTCGAGAGAAACATGCTGTCCCTCATCATTTTGCTCTTCTTCACCCTCACTGGTATTGTGCTCCTCATCAAAGCTGTCTATTTCCTGCTCAGAGATAGTCAGTGATCTCTCGCGGTACGACATGATTGTTGATGGTATGGCTGTAACAAAAAATGCAATGGGGCTTTCTTCACCCACTACTCCCAGGGCTCATCTTTGTAAGAAGATGGTGATGTCCCGGCAACGGAACCACTGTAACCGGCCTTCAGTTTCCTAAAGGGCAGTAGACCATAACTTGCATTGCACTTTCATTATTCACAGCCACATTGCATCATTTCCAACCACTTAACTTTAAACAATACCACTTAGAAACAACTTGAGAAATAACTTGATGGAGGCTAGAGTGCCCCTGCTCAATGAAACCAAGTACAAGACACCACACTGGCCCCAAACACTTGGCGCCCCTTCCGATATTTATTTATTTCTTTAGGAATGAAATTGGTACATACAACAAGGGCTCTCCCTTGTGCTCTGCCCCACGGGCAATTCCACTGTCCAAGCCAAACCTTGGCTATAAACTGCATTCCATCCTAGTGCACACACTAGCACCCAAGTGCCAAGGCAAAGCTAAGGCATTCACCATTTGTCCATGACCAATTGTAAAAGTAACCAAGCATTCCACAAAGACTGTAACCAACTGTGAATGACCAGGCATCCAGACACTTCCCAAAAATTTTCAAATGCAATCACATGACAAGGATAGCGACCAGAGGACTCAAACCAGCTTCAACTGACTTCAATCCAGCTCCAAAACACCTCCAGCAGCGACACATCCAGTGTTGATGCTAGCAAGAGGAACTGGCAGCTAGGAGAGGGGAAGGCAGAGAGGGATTACAAGCTGGAATCAGAAAGAGAGAGAAAGAGCAAGAGGATCACGGTTAGGAAAGGGAAGCTGAGCAGGCCATACAGCAGCCTTTGGAATCCGGGCAGCAGCAGCAGCATTAATGACGTCCGTACAGCCAGCAAAGAAACGCCTGTACAGCCAGCAAAATCACTCGTACTAGCAGGAAAATCACCCGTACAGTCCGCCTTGGATCCCGTACAACAGCACGTGAAAAGTCCGTACAATCAGCCTAGAAAAACGTGCATCTGTCCGTACAGTCAGCAGATTAACATCCGTACAACCTGCCTTGGGAGTCGTGAAACAGCACGTACAGCAGCGATGGAAACTCCGTACAATCAGCCTTGGGATTCGTGCAACTTGAAAGATCCCGTACAGCATGCGTTGAAAGGCCGTACAATCTGCCTTGGATCCTGTACAGCAGTACCAATGGGCCATATAGTCTGTACGAGGCCTTTGATGAAGCACATGCAGTCCGTACAGCTGCCTCGAAATGCGTGACAAACCCCAAGAAATGTGAGGAGGGGGGGGGGTGGGGGGGCTTTGGAAAGCGTGCCAAAACCTTTTTCCTTCAAAAAACGTAGGAAGAACCTCCCGTAACGTTGAGGAGAGGAGTAAGGAAAGGAGAGGTGGTAGGTAGTGCATGAGGGAATGCCACGTGGCCCCCTCATTAAAGCTCTAACCCTTGCAAACCAATGGAACATTGGTTTGCCCCTCACACTAAAATCCTAACCCCTTCTAACCAATGAAACATTGGTTTCCTTGGGCCTAACTTTAAGACCCCTCTAAACCTTGCCTTGCCCCTAGCAAGTAGACCTAGTGTGTGCACCTAGGGACTTCTGGGAAGTGTCTCTTCCCCTGGGCTAGCCCCCAAAGCCAAAGTTAGTCACGGTTCATAACTTCACGTCCCCGTGACAAATGGTAAAGCAGTGGTTGGCTAAAGCAAAGCAATGGCAAGCTTGAAAGGCTGAAGCAAGTAGGGGAGAGAGCAGCAGGGCGAAATGGTGGGTGGCTAGGCGGAAAAGTTGGGCAGCAAGACTACGGGCAGAAAGCAGAGGTATGGTGTGGGATTGAAGTGGGATGAAGGCAGAGAAAGGTAGGGAAAGAAGGCTTGCAGACGGGGGAGCTGTGCAAAGGTGGGTAGGAGCATGTGAAATCTTGGCTATATCTGGCTTGATCAGATGGATGATAGTGTGGTTGGAGAAAACTTTGGCAACCCAACCCGGGGGTTAGGTTAAGCCAGGGGGTTCAACATACAGCCAATTATGGATTGCCCATGCATCCTCTGGTATATCAGCACCAAGCTGCTCAAATCATTTACCCAATTATTCCCCCCCTCCCCTACTCTTCCATATTTCTCCCCCATGTCCCTAGATTCTCTCCTTGCCCCGTCATCACCTCCGACACTACTTGCGCTGCCGTCATCAGAAAATGACACAGTACTTTGAATATCAGGATCCGGATAATCCAATTCATACTCCCATGCCAAATTCCAATGATGGGTATGATTTTGATGAGATACCACTTCCCAGTAACCCCATCAAAGAGTTTTGGAGCAAATATCCTGATATGAAACCTCGAGGTGGATGGACTCTGGACAACTTCCCTACCAACCTTCGTCAGCGTCAAATTAGTGAAGATTGGATAAGCAAGTTGGATCCCCAACCTGATTGGCACCGTCCCAAGCTCTTTGATGTAATCTTCTTGAAAGAGTACCTGCATGCATCTCCAGGTCTCAGAACCCATCAAGTTCTATGCAGTTCCATGACGTCACAGATGGGAAGCCAACATACACAGTTTGGGTGAAGATCGCACACCGTTATACTCCATAATTCCATTGATTTCATCCCTTCTCAGTGCCATCGAGTGGTTTGTGTAGCTTCCAATGCCTTGTGAGGTTTCTTGCTGGCATCCATCTTCTCAAAAAATTGGTGTAATACTTCCCCTCGAGGAATATTTTTTATAAAGTTTCTATTATGTTCAAGTAGGTCTTAAGAGTCCTGGGAGCCCATGCTGGACACCCATAAAGTATGAGTGTTTGTATAAACATGGTGTATAGAAACTTTCTCATTTCCAATTCCACATGTGTGCTGAATCTTCTTTCTACACATGCATTCCACTTGTAGTTGTCAATAAATTCCTGCCCTAGATATTTATGTGAGCTGACTGTTTCCAAAGGCTTTCCTTCGAAAGTGACATCAATTTGTTTATCGTGAGTTCCAATCACCATAAACTTTGTTTTGGCTTTGTTGACTTGCCATTCCTGAGTGTCTACATAAGCTTCCCAGTGCGTTCAAATGTGCTTGCAGTTTCTGCTTGCTCTTTACTAAGAAGGCTACATCGTCTGTATAAATAAGCAATAGTAGAACATATACAATGTGAACGGCTTCTCTGCTGTCTTTTCCATTATTTCTCTGCTTCCCTACATCTTCTTCCATTATGATGTTGTTTACTTCTTTGATGGACAATTTATTTTCTCTTCTCCCTCCATTTTGTAGAGATCTTTGATGAACTGTTTGATTTCTCCCCATGTTACCTTTCTCTCCTGAGGTTTGTTGCCATGCAATGTCTGAAAAAACTTCCTGGGTTTTTGTTTTAACTCCTCAAAAATTTCAAGCTGCTTGCTTTTAAGGAACAATTCTTTTTTATTTTTCACCACCTGTTTGTATATATATATATATATATATATAGAGAGAGAGAGAGAGAGAGAGAGAGGACTGAAATTTTCTGAGATTACAGGCTGCATGCGGGGAAGTGAGAGAGAGTCGCCTTTTCTTGAAACTTTTGGAAGCAGTACTGAAGACAGGAAACCATATGAACAAGGGCACGAATCGTGGTGAAGCTGAAGCCTTCAAGCTGGACACACTGTTGAAGCTTTCTGATGTGAAAAGCTCTGATGGGAAAAAAACGCTTCTCCATTTTGTAGTTGAGGAAATCATTAAAGCTGAAGGTCTCCGAGCGCTGCGTACACATAATGAAGCTGGCCCATCTTTGAAGACACAAGAAAATGTACAGGACTCAGAGGGTCACAAAATCGATCATGAGTTGAAGTGCAAAGGGTTGGAGGTTGTCCGAGGATTATGCACTGAGCTGCCAAGTGTTAGGAAGGCAGCTGGGGTTGATGCTGATGCATTGAATCAATCTGTGGTAAAGCTTGTAAATGGGTTATCCTCTATTCAGGGAAGGTTAAAGACCAGCTTTCAAATGCAATCACATGCTTCTGCCATTTTTGCTTCTGCAGATTCCTTTTGTGAAAACATGGAATCATTTTGCTCTCAGGCAGAGGATGATGTAAAAGAGGCAAAGCGAGAGTTAAGTAGGGTGTTTGATAAAGTAAAGCAAGCAACTTCCTATTTTCACGGGAATCTGAGGGAGACACAGCCATTACGAGTCTTTGTGATAGTCAGGGATTTCCTCTCTATGCTTGAAAACGTCTGTAGAGATCTGGCAAAGCCACTGAAAATGAATGTTCGTGGCTAAGGGCTCAATATGATGTCAGTTTTCCTGGGCTTGTCACCTAAGACAGCTATGTGATACTGCTGCTAATGATTATTTGAAAGTATTACACATCGTTCAAAATGCCAGTGGGTTATGTTGTGGTGCCTAGGTTCCACCTTTTAAGAGAAACATTGATGGTGTCATAACCAATGCGTTGGGGTGCAACGAACGGAGGTGGCTGGATTTTGTTGGATATTCACGATGCTATTCTTTGAGTTCAACAGTTTGGATCGAGCAGAAGGCAGATGTGGTTACCCTGAAATGGCAGGTTTTGCTGCATGCTTGATGAGACTCCAGGTGAAGGAATTTGGTTTGGCGCTGAGTCATGACATAATTACTAAGGGCAGGGCTCTGCAGTACCACAGAGGTTTGCGCATTTTTAAGGCAGGCCACTGCAATCTACAAAAGATGTGCATGCCTGCTAGGTTCATCATTTTGATATCGAAGAGGTATTGGGATGCTTAATGGTCTTGTATGCAATGCTTGGGGGTCTTGTATGCAATCTTCCACTGGATGGAGCAAGATTTTGAGAAGCTCTGGAATAATCAGCGGCTTTTGCCTGATATTACTTGGGAAGAGTCTTGTATTCTATATTTCTCATTTCATGATTCTTTGAAAAATAAAACCAGCAGGCTATTTTATATTTCTTCTGGCTAGACTCTGGCACAGCCTTGTTATACCTTACTGGAGCAACTATGAGCACGTTGGAACGAAGTTACATTGTGGAGATCTAGAAGCACAAAATGTTGAAGGTAAAATTCACTGTGATGTTTCTCTGACTTCAAAACGTGACAAGTGATGCAGCTGTTTAGAGCTGGGACAGGAGATTAGTCTGCTTAGCTCCTATAGTTTGTCCCATTGAACATGTCCTTTCATTTTTAGCTTTCAGTAATTAAAATTAATGAATCCAGGAATTCCTAGATTTAAAGGTCTGTTGGGTTTGCAGGCCTAGCAAGGCTCCTTTGGTTGGATGGTAGTGCCATTTTACTCCAAAAGAAGTTGCTAAGAAGAGATATCCTTGTTGGTGAGACGGCACATTATAACCTATGCCTCACTTATAAATGCTTTTTCTATAAATGTTTATTCATAATCTGGCATGAGTGGGTATATCTAAATCTGAAAGTGATTGAGAGCTTTGAGCGCTCAAAGTTATTGAAGATTATCGAGAATTTCCTTAGTTGTTCCCCTTGTGGTTGAACTCGTTGCCACTTGCTTTGTGCTGTGCACTTGATTAGTACTAATTTATTCCAATCTAATTACTAGCCCATCTTTACATCACCACTAACCTAGAATGCTAATCATATTTATAATTGACTATAGCCCATCTGGGCATTGACCTTTTAAAAAAAAACCATCTTTCCCCGGACCTGGAGAAGGTCCAAAAATATTAGGATCCTAGTGGTCACCTTTGTCCTTCTAGAAAAAATGCAATGCAACTTTCTTTTTTAGTGCCACTTTCAGTTCTCTATAACAAAATAGTATTTTGCAACTAGTGTGAGCAATGGAGCACATGGCACAAAATCAATTACTGGTGTAATGTGCTCTAAGAATGGCACCTTGACATGATGTTAAATAAGAAATGTAATAAGAAGCATTGATTGTAATGAATGTTAGTTTATAGTAAGGCAACCTTGTGTTAAAATTTCACAAATTTTAGTGCCAGCTTTCCTCCACTTCCGTCCAATATTTATTGATATCAGCCATGGACCCAAGGGCCCCTCTTCTAGATCCGACGTTCGGTTTCAGAAGACCCTGTACGGGAATGTACTTAAGGAGTTCTCTTCACCACCCCGTTTGCCAAGCAAATGAATTGTATGGGAGGGGAAAATCCCTTCGAAAACGCAGTCCACAGAGGTGGTGGGCGGAAGAGGTGGACCTTTCCAAGGGGGACGAGCGGTCGACCCCTCTATAGCACTCTGGAAGAAGCTAGAGCCCATTACGCCGAGCTTGAAGTTGAGAAAGAAATGAATGGTACATCCACAAGACTGGAAGAACCTCCTAAGGGAACGGAAACCATAGCTTCAGTCGAGCAGAACACGCAGGGAACGACAAACCAGGGATCACTAAGAGATTCATCTCAACTTCGAACAAAGGGCCGACAACCTGAAGAGAAAACACGCTCAAATCCTCCATGTAAGGTTGTATGTGCCACATGAAACGAAAGCTGCATGAAATCCCAGCTACTCATTGCATATGCAGAAGCTTTGTATATTTCCATGAGGAATTTTGGGACTCGAATCTACACATATTTACTAGGCGACTTACTCTGCATGGAAGGCTTCAATTCTATATGGGCTTCACTTCGGCAGCATATATCAAGAACTTGATTAGAAAAGGATCGGTTGTAACTAGTGTGAGCTTCGTTAGAAAATGTTGTTGTTTAACAAACAAGAGATGGCTTTTAAGGCTCTTCACTTAGACCCCTCACTCTTAGAAAGCAGCCCCTCTATCTAGCATGGTGGTCTCTTGAATTCTCACTTGATAACCAAAGATCAATAGTAATCGTAGAGCTCCTAGATTGCCTTCCTCCTTGTGTAACCAAGCTGCTAAACTGTGTAGCAGTACTAGGAATGTGGTTGGTGATAGGGGACACTTCATTAGTCCTTGTGGAAATATCCTCAGGTGTATGTACAGTCGGACATAGCCTACACATGAATGGAGACATATACAAAGAGCACGCCTTAGTCTTTAAGAACCTCACCCTCCTTTCCCTAAAAAGAAATGGGTGCATAAAAGTAACAAAGCTCAAGAGGATCCTAGCTTACGTGACCATGAAGTGTAGATATTATTTCTTTTCCCAAGCCTAGGGTACAAGAGGACCTTCCTATGACAGCAAAGAATGCTTTTGATGCTTTTGTGGATCAAGAGATGTTTGATTGAGCCAAAATGCAGAAGATGTTGAGGGAAATATAGACAGACCTGGTTGGTCTCGGGAATTCGAATAAGAGCTTAATCAAAGAGATGCAATGATAACAGATTTGGGGGAAGAGGACCAACCACCCTCCACCCCCTCGGGAGTCAGAGGGAGAGCTCCCTCTCCTCCCAATGGCTCAATATCGAAGGATGTTGTGCTAGAGGCCAACCCCTTGGCAACGATTCCCCCTTGGCAATGATTCAAAACAAGAGACGTCTCTCCTAGGTCAAAGGAGACACTCTAGTCCCCAAGAGCGTGCCTCCAAGGCTCAAAAGGGGAATAACAAGAATGGTAAGTAAGCCTATATCCTTTTTAACACTCAATGTGTATCAGCTGACTGCAATAGAGGGCTAGAGCTAGTTGAGAAGTGACTCACTTTCTTCAACCTTTCTTGCCCTGCAGGAGGTTGAGGTTACTGGTCACATGCTGGAACATAGAGGAGGTACAACTATTGGTGCCCTTTCTCACTGTTGAGATATGGTGCTATGAGCACATATTAGAGGCTAATGTATGGTATAGGAAAGAATTAAAGTAGCCACCCTAGGATGTGGACTACATAATGTGGAGATGTGGATCGAGGACCTCCACAAGGAGAGATGTGGATCAGAGGATCCCACGTGTTGACTATTCTAAGGACACTCTCTATATAAGAGGCCTATCATGTATTGTTGAGAACACACATTACAATAGATTGAGTGTTTCATAGTTCATGTCTCTCTTCCCATGGCTTTTCGTACTTAGTTTGATTCTCCGTAATCTTTATGCTCATTAAGTGATAGATTAGGCTAGTACGATCCGCACTTTGACATGGTACCAGAGCATAGGTTTAGCTCTCCTAGTTTAGCTCACTAGTAGTTCACTAGGATTGCTCCCATTCCTAGATTATTTTTAGAATTATTTTTAGAATGTAAGATTAGTTTTAGATCTCGAGAGTTCTTCATTTAGAGAGTTCAATTCATTGTGAGCTTGCATGTTCCTTGCTTCGAGAGAAAGAGAGATTTTTCGTCCCCATTGTTCTTGTAAGAAAAAGATAGGGGGAGAGGACCAGAAATCTGATTTTGAGAGAAAGGTAGGCTTCAGACCTCATTTGTGTGAGAGTAGATTACTTCTTGGGCCTCCATAGCTCTACTCTTGAATCCGCGCCTTAAAGCTTGAGGGCAACGCCATCCTAAGGACCTGAAGATGGAGCTGGACCTTCTATGGTGTGAAGCTGAGAATCCCACAAACTAGGCGAGCATGCACAGGTTGAGATCTCCGTCCACGAAATCTTTACGAAGCTGCTTGGCAAAATTCCTCGTTTAGCGTCAACATATGGTGTTGTATTGCCTCTGCCTTCAACAATGTCTAAGCCTCACGACCCGACCAATGGACTTAATGCGCCACACTTACACCAAGGACAACAACCTCCAAAGTGCATGGAGCTTGAGCCACTCCTAAAGCAAAAGTATCTAGCCTATCTTCATGCAGCGCACAATGAACTCGATTCTATGGCGAAGACGCCAACAAAGCTCCAACAAGTTCTTCTCAGATTCGGTCGGTGCAAAGCATACGAGATAGTCAACAGCCATAAGTGGCTCAATCTACGCTCACGGCTGCCTGCAAGGTAACCAAGCGACGCCATCAACAAACGGGCAACCTCAACTCTCGAGCGACTTCCGTGATTTCTACGCTTCCTCGATTGGAAGCCTCTATGAGGGATGACAACAAGCAGATCTAGCGTGAAGCCAACGCTTATGCATAGCCTTTCTTAATGACATGTATGCATCTTCAAAGAACTGCCTTGCTTCAACGCTAACATAAACGATCACTCCACGACTCTTCTCCAACAACAACTCCTCACACAGCCGCTTCTTCACGGACTTCCACAACGCTCTTCCATGAACTCCCATCGACCAAGCAATGATTTCCTCTACAGCCTCCCTGTGCGCCAAGCTCTCCAGTCGATGGCCCTTTCCAAAAACTTCATCGCCTCCAAGCTCACGGGATCGTCTGCATCACAACGCTCCCTACAAACAATGCCCTAAGTTTCCAACAACTCTCTCCAGCATGCTCACGCTCGCTCTCAAATCCTTCAATCAGAATCCTTAGGACACTTGGCAGATAAGCCATAGTCAACATAACCTTGGATTAAATTGTGGTTAGATTAAATCTTACCATAGTTGAACTATGGTTAGATAAAAGAATACCATGGTTAGGTTTGCTGGCTTGGTTGGGTTAAAATATTACCACGTGGCATAGTGCCACCTCAGCACAATAACCCCTTGCCAAGCACAGCCCTACAAGCAGCATGTGAACAACCAAGCCACATCATCAAAGACCCCTCTTCTTGATCAAAACTTTGACAAGCCATAACTCGCAATCCAGGAAGAATTTGCACAAGCTTCAAAAAGAAAAAGTGATCGTCTTTTCAAGCTCTACGCACCTGACAAGTCAGAATCATTGTTAGCAATTAGACACTGCCAATATTGAAAGAAATCAATTGCTAAGACCTTTGCAACAAATGACAAATCAAAGCATGAATGCACACATCGTTGTCATAAGCATGCCAAAGCACAAGTGCATGAGATGACCATAGCACAAAGCATTGCATCCGCACATAAAGCATTAAGGCACATGAAAGAACAAAGCATCATGCATCATGCTACATTAAGCAAAGAAGAGAACGCCATTGACATCAAGAATTGAGAAGCAACAACCTTGCCATCTTTAGCCCACATGTTTGTAAATCAAGCCTGACCACCTGAGAGTAGCTATGAAAGCACCCAAGGGAGGTATTGACATGTAAAAACCACACTTGACCACCTCAAGTAGCAATGCATGCACTAAGGGGAGGTGATGGATTTGTAACTCACATCTGATCACCTTGCGGTAGCCAAAGAATCATGGTCCAACACTAAGGGGAGGTGTTGAGATATGGTGCCATGAGCACATATTAGAGGCTCAAGTATGGTATAGGAAAGAATTAAAGTAGCCACCTTAGGATGTGGACTACATGATGTGGAGATGTGGATCGAGGACATCCACAAGGAGAGAGATGGATCAAAGGATCCCACATGTGTTGACTATTCTAAGGGCACTCTCTATATAAGAGGCCTATCATGTATTGTTGAGGACACACATTACAATAGATTGAGTGTATACATCGTGTCTCTCTCCCCATGGATTTTTGTTCTTGGTTTGATCCTCCGTTATCTTTCTACTCATTAAGTGATAGATTAGGCTAGTACGATCCGCACTTTGACACTCACCACCAAGAAGGAATCATCAAAGAATTCAAAGAACTCTTCAATGGAGAATGAAAGGTGTGTCTTTTTTCGTTATTTTTGTTTGTGTCCTTACAGGTACTTAAAGGAGAAGGAAAGTGTGGGAATCAGTTCTAGACCTTGATGAGGATGTAATAAAGCTAGGGGACTTCAATATGGTCGAGAATGCTAAGGACAAGTCATTAAAAGCTTCTGTCTTAAGGAGATCAGAACTCCAACATTGGGACCATCTTAAGAACCATTTACAGCTTGTTGATACTGGCAATTTGGGAGAAATTCCATTTCTTGCTCTACTAAAAAATAAATATACTCTTTGCCTTTCAAATCATAAGCATGTGCATACAGTGTGATTTTGGAGTGGGTAAGAGGCCCTCCTCTTGATTCAAGGCAGATCCTTCCCTCTTTCAATTGAAGTCTGCTCATGAGCTCATTAAGAGCATCTGGTGTGATGCTTTCTCTGAATGCCTATCTCTCTGAGTCCATTTGGACATTGTATATTGATTTTGGAAGAGCATTTATTAATGGCAGATGAATTCCCTTTGGACTTTGAGGAGTGGAAAAAAGCCGAGTCTTTCATAGGGAAGTTCACTACCATTATGAGGGTCTAGGGAAGCAAATGGATGTTGCAGAGATATCTTCCTCTTTGTGAGAGAGAAATTTGTATTGGTATAATCCAACACACATTACTCCAAGGATTGTAGCAAGCTAGGCCATCATCAAAGCATAGCAGTACCACAACTTTAAGTAGCATGGTGGATTGAAGGACATTGCAATCACACATAAACAAGACTGCAAAGGATGTAGGCATAGCCGTGAAGTTCACATTCGGCTCCAAATGGGGAAGGTTTTTTTGGTTTATGCCCCACACAGTTTTGCAAAGGATGTGGGCATAGCCCTGAAGTTCACATGTGGGCAAGATTTTCTTGGTTTATTCCTCTACACATTTTTGTTTCAAAATATCTAGATGCATTGGAATAAAACCATGTGGTCATGCAAGCACGTAGATGAAAATGCTCTTGAAGTTTTTCTTAAGAGACAATTTTAAATACCGAGATTTCTCTTAAGACAACCAAAAAAAATAGGGCTACCATTAGAGAAAAAAGGATGGACAGGATTAAGACTACTGTCCAAGAAGCTGAGAAAAGAGCTAGACAAGGTGATATTGGAGCTCAAGACGAGCTCACTAGAGCCAAAAGAGATTTCAAGAAGTAGGAACATATTATTTTAGAGGATTCCAAAGTCTACTTCAGAGATTGGTGGATAGGCAAACTGGATAGATGAACAAAAGAGAGCTAAGGGTTAAGTTGCCCTTCTCAGAAAAGAAGAAAACTCTTATGCCAACTCCTGTGAAGAAAATCTTCAAATAGTACATTCACACTTCCACAGGATACTATGCACTTCAATTGAACCAAATGAAGAAGTATTAGCTGCAAGAATGAAATGTCAACAAGTCAGACAAAGACTTGTGCAAAACTTTGAGTAAACCCACTTGGAAAAACCCTTTACTCTAGAGGAACTAAAGGAGTGTGTAAATGCCATGGCCGATAGTAAGACTCTAGGTGAGGATGGTCTCCCAATTAAATTCTATAAATTCATTTGGGAATTTGTGGGACCTGCTCTTCTAAAGGTATGGCAAGAGAGTTTTAATCCAACAACTTCCTGGTCACATCAATGGAGGAGTTATTTAGTTTAAATTAGCAGGCAACAAAGAGGACGTCAAGAATGAGAGGCCCCTCATAGTGTTAAATTGCAGCTATAAGATATTTGCCATAGCACTTGCACTAAGGATACAAGAAGGAATGGGTACTTGGACTTTACAAGAATAAAAGGGCTTCATCAAAGGCAGGCACTTGCTAAAAGCCATTATCAACATTTGGGAAGGATGTGAATATGCAAATGAAATGGGACAAGAAATTTGCTTCTTGAAAGTAGATTTTGATAAGGCTTATGACTTGATTGACGATTGCTATTACAATCTCTTCTTTAGGACATTGGGTTGGGGCATAGTTATGTTTTTGCAATTAAGCTCTTATTAAGCAATGATTACTCTAAGGTTTGTCTAAATGGTGAAATGACAGAATCCTTCATTTTGAAGAGGTCTATCATGCAAGGCTGCCCTATAGAACCTTTACTTTTTGCCATTGTTGCTGCTTCTATGAGCTCGCTACTTCAAAATCAAGTAAGCAAGGGAATTATCAAGGGCATAAAACTCCCCAAAAGTAAACAACTCTTATGCTACCTTTTGTAAAGCCTCTGGTTCTCTAATCAATCACTCCAAAATAGGTTTTGTACTCTAAAAGGGAGGGATTATGAAACTCTAATGCAGTTGGGGTGCCTCAAAATTTAAAAGGGAACTCTTTTCAGGTTGCTTGGCATACCAATTGGATGTGAAGTTTCCATGAAGGATAGGTGGGACTGGTTGCTCAAAAGATTCAAGGAGACTTGAAAAGTGGAGAGAGGGCTCCAGTCAAATTTGGATGGTGGAAGACTTGTCCTTAACAACACTGCATCTATCATATGATCATTTTCTATCTCTCTTGTTGGTCTCCCTCCAAGTCTTATCTTGACAAGATCATCAAGTTATGAAGATTCTTCCTTTGGGGTGTACTACCATAAAAAGAAGAATCCCTAAAGTCAAGGAGTCCTTCTACACTAGACCCAAAGAAGAAGGGGGTCTGGGAGTAGTTGACATAGAACAGGCCTTTAAACTAGCTATGACTTGGATAATCAAGTCCATTCTCAATTGTGAAAAGGATTGGTCGTCTCTCCTCCTTAAAAAAATCTCCACATTTAGACCCTTATGAGCTCCTAAGTGGAAAAATCACCCTAGCCTTGCTGCTATATGTAACCTTGAACCGTGCATCACCGAAGGGAAGCCAGTTATGGAAATCTCTTTGGGCTTCCTTTGAGGCTATCGAAAGTCAAATTGTCTTCTTAGGAAAAGGTGTCTTTATGGCTTTGCACTCTATCTAGGTTTTAGCCATTTTAAAACATAGTTCCTTGAATGAAAAGGATTTCATATCAGCTAGTCTGATCATCAAAAGGGGATTGCAATCTTGGGGTCAATTATGAGTTAAGGAAGAGTTAGGTTGAAATCTTGGCTAGCAAATCAGAAGGAAATTTAGACTATCAAATCAGGAAAGAACGCTTGTGATGGAGAGAATCCAATTGTGGTAAGAAGAAGTGCAATGGAAAGGGAGCCGCTCCTTAGTTTAGTGGAAGGAATTGAGCTAGGTTGGTTTGGTTGGGAAGGAATTGAGCTAGGTTGGTTGCAATCATTTTCTCCCTATCCCTACCCGAAAAGGGGACTTTGAGGAGGTGTACGTAACTCTAAATAAAAGGCGGGCAACAACGGACAGTAGACACAGATGGAAGAATAGGGTATTGCAAATCTGGGACAGGGGGATCCCAAAAAAAGAGTCCACCTGCTTTGGTTAATCTTATGCAAGGCTGTCTGGACCAACACTAAGAGTTTAATGATTGATGGATGATGTAAAATATGTCTAATATAGGGTATGACACCTTATGAAGCATTCACTAGACACAAGCCACGCATTGGGCATCTCCGCATATTTGGTTGAATAGCGTATGCCCACATACATGATGATCAAGGCTGTCTGGACCAACACTAAGAGTTTAATGATTGATGGATGATGTAAAAGATGTCTAATATAGGGTATGACACCTTATGAAGCATTCATTGGACACAAGCCACGTATTGGGCATCTTCGCATATTTGGTTGCATAGCATATGTCCACATACGTGCTGATCATCATGAATGTGGGCATATGCTATGCAACCAAATATGCAAACTAGTGCGCATGAGCTTCCAACACCTGCAACTCCTATAAGCCGGTAGCTTTAAAGCCCTAGCCTCTTCAACAAATGAGCTCACAAGCTCACGGGAGAGGAGCGATGCCTTGCAACGTAGCACGACTCCTGTGAGAAAGATGATGCCACGTGGTAGATAAGGCCACATGGCTATTCAATCCATAGCCACCCATCAAAAGTTGGTTAAAATAGTGCCACATGGCACCTCATCTACCACATAGGCCCTCGCTACCACACCATGAATGGGGCTGGTCATTGCCACATCATCAGCATAACTGCCACGGTGGTAGACTCTATCCTGCCATGTCAGCAAACTCGGGTCCAGTTGCCATGTTAGCATCGACAAGACACATCAGCACCAACACGTGGCACCATGCCACATCATCATTACCAAGTCAATCGAGCCACATCATTAGGGTTGACCTGTAACCTAGGTTTAGCCAACTTGACCTTGGGTTAGTCAACTTGACCCTGGTTAAATCAAATTGACCTTGGTTTAGGTCAATCAACTACCACCTCACACCAATCAACACCGCCCCTTGCAGGCACACTGTATGTGACCACCTGTGCCACCTCATCACATAGTGCCCTTGTCAGGCACACCCCTACATGTGAACACAATGGCCACATCATCACTTTGCACTCCTTTTCCCCCTCCACCTAGATCAAGCCGTATCTCTTGATCTAGAAAGAATTTAAGGGCGCCCCAAAGGAAAATTGCTCGATTTTTTGTGCTCTATGTGCTCGTCACATCATGCGCACATTTCGGTGCAAGTATCATTCACTTTTGAGCCTCGCCGTCGACAAATCCACTTCCTACATGCACATCAGCCTCTACATCGACGCATCTGACCCAACACATAAAAAGAACAAAAGAAAAAGAAATTATTTGCAGTTCTTTTCTTCCATCAACGGTTAGTCTAGATCTAGATCAGAGTGGACTAGATTGCCATAGAGGAGATGATTTGAATTTCTCTAAATTGCCAATCGAAGACATGCCCAAAATTCTTGACTACGTTTTACTCGGAGTCAGTCCTTATGCTCACATATGGTTTCACATAATCACATTACCTGAAACCTGATGTCATCAGTTCAGTGAGCAAACTTCAGAGTGTTCAGAGGCATTGACAGATTGATCAATGGGTAGATAGCACATGATTTGATTTCTCACACACATGCCATCATTGTAAAGCCTATTTGGCTATTTCACGGCATTGTGCACTTTTTTTCAGTCTTGTAAAGCCTCTTGGCTATTCCCGGCATCATGCCTTGTAATAGATTGGATTATGTATTGCAGTTCTACCTTCACTGACAGTTCAGATTTCACTTGCTCCAGTCAGTGTTTTGCAGTTGATTTAGACAATGATTTTCATGACACTTTAAGTACATTTCTTGCACCATGTTACGACTAGCAACCTCAATCTAGAGGCATCTACTAAGCTAGACAACTCCAATCATAGCACATGGAAATACCGAATGGAGACCATTCTTGTACTTTTGGACAAATGGGAGTATGTCGATGGATCTACACCTAGACCATTGGACGTTCCAGCTACTAGCAGTAGCTCTACTCCACCTATTGTCACAGCACCAGTCTACAGCGGGATCTCCAGCTACACCAAAAGTTTCTGCACTTGTAGAGTAGATCTTGCCATTGCTCGAGTAGAAGTAGAGTGGAACAAGAAAGACAAGTATGCATATCATCTGATCAAGCAGAATGTGCAAGATGTCATGCTAGGACAACTCAACACAGTCAAGACATTAAAAGAAGCATGGGATATGTTCGCAGCTCTCTAGAGTCTAAGAACACTTCCAGGATTCTCATACTGAGAAACCAAATCAAGTGGAGTTTTGCAACAACAGTCAATGAAACCAGTCATGCTTACGTACTTAGTACCAAAGACTATGACAATCAACTCGCAGTAGGAGAGACCATGAATCCAACAAAAATGGTTTAAGTTATACTGAATGGACTAGGAGAGGGATACAAGAATCTAGTCTAGAGTATTGCCATTCAATGGCAAATTTTGACATTGGAAGAACTTCAGTCAGTCTTACTTGGTGAAGAGCTCACGATGCAAGCCATTCATGCATGCAAAGTTCATTTCAATGATCAAGCATTCACAGCTTTAGATAGAAGCAGAGGTAGAGGCAGATCATTCCAGTGAAGTGGTCATCATCAGCAACAATAGAATCAGCATCAAAGTCAAAATCAACATCAGCAACATCAGAATCAGATAAGAGAAAATCATTCCAATCAAGGAAGATTCCAAGGATGAGGAAATGCATCCACCAACATGTCAAACATCCAGTGCAACTACTGTCATAAGTTTGGACACTATGAAAGAGATTGCCACAAGAAGCAATACGACCAAGGCGGTCAATCCAGTAGGGAATTTTCACAGAAGAGGAAATCATCGTGGTGGACATTCTAGTCACAGTCATTATGCAAATGAACATGGGAATATGTTTCTTGCAAACAAGGAAATGCAAAAGATTGATACAATGTACCTAGAAACTAATTGCAATTCAAAAGAGGATTTCAGTTATCAAGTTGACCAAGCAGATTAGGATCCTTGGCACATCGATAGCAGCAGTGCATCATCTCATATGACAAATCATTAAGAATGGTTCAAAGAGATGAAACCATTAGATGGTTAGAAGAATGTCATCTACACAATAGATTGAAACTAGAAGGTAATTCTTTTCACACGAATTCACCACCTTAATCAATTGGAGAAGAAGAGCACAATCACACCACGAGAACAATAGCAAACTGGGTACAATCTCCCCCCCTAGATGAGTGGCTCACGCTTTCTCATCTAGAGTATTTATGATATTCCATAAAAGCACCAAGGAGCCAAAATTATCCCTCATCCAAAAATGAGGGATTTGCTTTACATAGCCATCTTAGGACCCAAAAATGAATTATGTCCACTAAAATATATTGCTCAAACTTGAATAATAAAACAAATACAAAATTGGCCCATGGCCATATATAATGCGTTGTGCGACACCTCGATCGGTACCCTCACACTAACTCCAATCCTTGCTAGGAGTTCCATCACCTGTACTCAAGCCGCCAATTATATTAGTTATTAACAATCGATTGAACGAATCACCGAATCAACTGATCCCAACATAACTGTGCTCAAAGCACAATAATCAAGTACAACACCAATAACACTAGCAACATTAGTATTAACATGGAATCACCCACAATACCGATCATCTAGCATGGCAAAGCACAAGCTAGTCAGGCGTCCCCAACTAACCACACAAAGTATCCACTAGGAGCCCTGCCACGTCCGGTGCACTTCTATGGAGTACTTTGTCATAGTCTTACTCGAGTAAAAATAATAATGTCCAAAGCAAGATATATCAGAAATATAATTTCCGTAACATCCCTCTTGCTTGGATTGCAACTGTCCTCAGTTGCGTGTTTGATTATAGAAACTAAGGAGGTCTGGAAAAGTTTGAAAGAATCACTCAGGCATCCATTGAGCATCATCTCTTGGATGATTCTTAAATTTGAGCAAGTATTTAGTATAGACATTTCCTTTTCGGGTCGAGGTCTATTGATGATCAACAATGCATTCGGGTTCTAGAATTTCTTCTTCATCAATAATTAATGGAGCCTCTTCATAGATAGGATGAATAGGTAAAGGACCTTTGAAGGGCTTTAAGAGGCTGATATGGAAAGCATTATGTATTTTCCAATTATCAGGTAATTCAAGCCTATAAGCTAGATCATTGATTTTTTGAATCACCTTGAATGGTCCATAAAAATGTGGTGACATCTTGATTACTGGCCATTTCTCAACACTCCTCAATCTTCTTTTCTCAATTCGAAGAAGCACATAATCACCTTCTTTAAAAAGCATGTGTTTTCGTTTCTTATTAGCTTGTTTTGTGTACTTCTCTTAAGCGATTGCAATGGCTTCTCGAACCTCTTTGAGAATATTTTGATAGTCATGGGTAAATGCATCTACTGCCTCCACTCTATGAGTCAATTGTGTGATAGGAATAGGTAAAACCTTCCCATAGATAATCTCAAAGGGTGCTCTTCCAGTTGCAAAATGAGGAGTATTATTAGAAGCAAACTGTAAGAGATGAATGTATTTGTCCCAAGTCTTTGGTTGACTTCCCACATAAGCTCTTATCATATCCAGAATAGTACTATTTGTAACTTCAGTTTGTCCATTTGATTCTGGATGAAAAGTTGATGAGAAGTCTAATTTAGTGCCTAGATTATGAAATAATGTGGTCCAGAAATTACTGCAAAACTTTGAATCTCGATCAGACACTATAATCTTTGGCAAGCCATGATGAACAAAGATATGATTGATGAATAAATGTGCAGCATGTTGAGCTATTAAAGTCTTCTTGCATGGGATGAAATAAGCTTGCTTACTAAAGCGATCTACTATCGTCCAAATCATATCATTTTGATTCGCTATAATAGGAAAACCTGTTATGAAATCCATGGATATTTGTTCCCAAGGTTGCATAGGAATAGGCAAAGGCATTAGTAATCCTGGGGTCTTTCCTTTGTAACTCTTGATCTTCTAGCAAGTGATGCATTCGGCTACAAACTTAGCCACATCTTTTCTTATAGTAGGCCAATGAAATTCTCTTGCTATCACTTGTAAAGTGGCAGTCACTCCCCTATGTCCCATATATGGTGGTTGGTGCATTTCCTCCATTACAATTTGTCTAAAGAGTCGAGTGATGCATAATTTCTTTTGATAAATAAGGTATCCATCATTGCATGAATAGTCCAACATAGGATTCCGATTATTATTCTCTAATTTGTTCCATATATCAAAAAAGTCTGGATCCCCTTGATAAGAATTCTTCATACTTTCGAAAGGCTGGGTCTCTACAACAGTGATGTGATTAATACTTGGCTTTCTACTAAGAGCATCAGCAACTACATTCTCTTTTCCAGCTTGATATTGAATCATGGGCTGAAAACTCTATATAAATGATGCCCACTTGATGTGCCTATCGGATATTAGTGGCTGAGTCAACAAATGCTTGATGCTTTGCTGATCGGTTTTGATAAGAAACTCAGATCCCATCAAATAATGTTTCCACATTCATAAGGCATGTAGAACATCGGTTAATTCTTTATCATATGTACTATAATTGCATTCTGCTGGTTTTAATTTTTGGCTCTCATATGCTATTGGATGTCCATCTTGCATAAGCACGACTCCAATTCCATATCCACTAGCATCGGTTACAACTACAAAGAATGGTCTAGAGAAATCGGGTAGTTGCAACACAGGAGCTTGTGTGAGAGCTTCTTTCAAAGCTGTAAAAGATTTATCTTGACACTCAGTCCATAAGAAATACTTAGCTTTTCTAAGAAGGTTTATCAATGGATGTGCAATGTATGCAAAATTCTTGACAAACTTTCTATAAAAGCTACACAATCCCAAGAATTATCTTAATTCATTATATCTCGGGGTTTAGGCCATGTGACTATGCACTCAATCTTCTTTGGATCTACTCGAATCCCATCGATAGATACAATGTGACCCAAATACTCTATCTGATCTTGAAAGAAGCTGCTCTTTTCAGGATTTATGTACAATTGATTTTCTTTCAAGAGTGAAAAGACTGGCTTCAGATGTTCCTTATGCTCCTCAACATCTTTGCTAAACACCAGAATATCATCGAAAAATACTACCACACAATCTTGGTGTTTCAGAAAGATTCGGTTCATCATTCTACTAAAAGTAGCTGGAGCATTAGTTAGCCCAAAAGGCATAACTAGAAACTCATAATGTCCCATTTGAGTTCTAAAGGCAGTCTTGTATATATCCTCTTCTACCATACGAACTTTATGATGGCCAGATTTGAGATCTATCTTACTGAAGACCTTGGCCCCTTTCAATTTGTCCAAAAGATCATCAATCCTAGGGATTGGATATTTGTTCTTCACTATGATTTCGTTTGGTGCATGATAATCTATGCACATTCGATAAGTTCCATTTTTCTTTTTGACTAATAAGACAGGTGCTCCATAGGGTGAACTGCTAGGTCTTATCAATCCTCTCTCTATCAGTTCCTCCACTTGCTTTTGTATTTCCTTTTGCTCTAGCTGGTTGACTCTATAAGGAGCTTTGCAAGGTAGGATTTCTATCCTATGATCTTCAGGTCGAGAACATGGTAGTCCAGGCAGTAAATCCTCTAAGAAACAATCAAAAATTTGAGAAAGAAACTTTTGGTGTGTAGGCTTAATGTTTGACTGAGTAGCCATTACCGTATTCACCAAAATACGATATGTCTTCTCACGTTTTCTAATTGCTCTTTTGGCTTGTGTGGTTGAGTAAAGGACTGTGGCCTCAGATTTCATTGAGCTTTTCATACATATTTCTTGTCTATCCTTCTCTTCTCGAGGCAGTCAATAGAGCGAGCGAGAAAAAGCGAGCGACAATTAATTGAAGTGATTGGAAAATCAAGCAAGCAAAGAAAGAATCTAAGTTTTATATAAAATAATTTCTTGAAGTATAAAGTATTCAAAAGAGTGGTTATGTGACACATTTCTTGAAATTGAGTAGTCTAAAGTTAAGGACTATTGTAACATGACCCCATTTGGGTTTGGCAATTATCCTGGGGGGTCACTCATAAACATGTAACATACCACTTTTGTGCATTGAGGGGTATTTTTTAGTGGGGGGACTTACATGTTGTTTGTGTGCATGAGGGGATTTATAAAATAGCAACTTAATGTAATTTATATATGTAGATATTTTAAAATGTAAACACATACATGGGTGCATTGCTCTAGCACTGTCTACTAAAGTACCATTCTTCCTTTCAGCTCTTGCATTCTACTGAGGAGTATCTGCACAAGTGAATTGTCTTCGAATGCCGTGTCTTGTGCAAAAGTTCATGAATGCTGAAGACATGTATTCACCTCCACTATCTGATCTCATGACTTTGATCTTTTTGCCAGTCTGGTTTTCTACCATGGCTTTGAATTCTTGAAATATGGAAAACACTTTAGATTTCTCTTTCAGAAAATAGACCCAACAATATCTGTTGTAGTCATCGTTGAAAGTCAAGTAGTAAAGTGAACCATTGATGCTATGGGTCGGGGCATAACCCCATAATCTGTATGTATCAAATCAAGAATACATCATGCTCGAGAGGTGTTTCTACCGAAGTTGATTTGCTTTTGTTTATTGAAGCAACATGCTTCACAAACTTTTCCACGAAACTGTAGCTTAGGAATCCCAATTGCCATATTCTGATTCCTGAGATCTGTTAAGCTCTTAAAATTGACATGACCATATCTCTTGTTCCATTTTGCGGATAGTGGCACGTGTTGCAGTTGAGCTGACATGGCATGCAAATCTAGTACTGTAGCTAGCATTCTAAACAAGCGTCCTTCCTTGACTGCTTTTCCTACTACCTGAAATCCTTTGGATTTGTGTCTGATGGTGCATCCATCTCCGTCGAAGGTGACTCGGTAGTTATGTTCCGTCATTTGACCTACTGACAAGAGGTTCTTGCTGAGCTTCGAAACATAGAGTACATATTTCACGAATCCTTTCGTACCAGCAGTGAAATTGTTCATAGGGATAATGCATGTCCCTTGAACTGGATTCGGTTACTCCATAGGAGCGCACCGGACGTAGCGGGGGTCCTAGTGGATACTTTGTGTGGTTAGTTGGGGATGCCTGACTAGCTTGTGCTTTGCCATGCTAGATGATCCGTATTATGGGTGATTCCATGTTAATACTGATGTTGCTAATGTTATTAGTGTTGTGCTTGATTATTGTGCTTTGAGCGCAAATATGTTGGGATCGGTTGATTCAGTGATTCATTCAATCGATTGTTAATAACTAATATAATTGGCAGCTTGAGTACAGGTGATGGAACTCATAGTGAGGATTGGAGTTAGTGTGAGGGTACTGATCGAGGTGTCACACAGTGCATTATACATGGCCATGGGCCAATTTTGTATTTGTTTTATTATTGCAAGTTTGAGCAATATATTTTAGTGGACATAATTCATTTTTGGGCCCTGAGATGGCTATGTAAAGCAAATCCCTCATTTTTGGATGAGAGGGATAATTTTGGCTCCTTGGTGCTTTTATGGAATATCATAAATACTCTAGATGAGGAAGCGTGAGCCACTCATCTAGGGGGGGGAGATTGTACCCAGTTTGCTATTGTTCTCGTGGTGTGATTGTGCTCTTCTTCTCCAATTGATTAAGGTGGTGAATTTGTATGAAAAGAATTACCTTCTGGTTTCAGTGGTATCAGAGCCCAGGTCACGCTCTTGTAAAGGAATTAAAGAGAAGCTCCCACATGCTGGAAGTCAAGGAGAAGTTCTTGTGAAGGACGAAGAAGAGAGAGCTTATAGAAAGAGAAAATAAAAATAAAAATAATAAAAATTTCAAGGTATTTTAAATCACTAAGGGGAGTATATGGTCATCTTGAATACTCTGCAGCAGTGGATTTTCGTGGATGGAACCATAGTGGCCCGTGTATCTTTCTCCTCTACTCGTGCTGTCAATGCAGTCTGGACTCTACAATAGCTATGGCGTCTCATGCGCAGAGGACTCTAGGGGTCTAAAGGGGCCATCGCCATGCTGCCCATGCAGTAAACGATCATGTCTTCTAAGAGATACTCTCGCTGCATGTGCCTTAGTCTCTTGTGGACTACAACAAGACCATGATTTATTTTCTTCTCTTCCTCGGGCACCATAAAGTTCAATCCATCACCTCTAGCCCTCCATGATCGGCGCCAGCCAGTGTTCACGTAGTCAACAACCTCTAGAGACTTTGGGACTTGGGAGTGTTCTTCCACACGAGCCCGTCGGCAGGCCCTCATTGAAGTATTTGGGAGTCTCATCTCTGTTGCGCGCCCGTCTGCAACGTGTAGACCTACCGTCAGGTCTCACGGTCCTATAAATCTTCAATAGCGCCATCGGTTTTGGGAGTTACGCCGATCGTGATCATTGCTTACAAGACTATAAGCTGCCGGCCCGTATCGTTTTTTTTTTTGGGTAATTTTGCATCAAAGGTTCTAAGGCCTTCATAAATTTGTATATTTTTTTTAAAAGAAAAGAAAGAAAGAGATGAAGATGAGAATGCAACAAGTTGTATACGAGGCTCAACAAGGTGATCGGAGCTCAACAAGGTGAAGACCACTGCCAATTTTGAATGCTTGAATCAAGAAGGCGATTGGAACCACGAATCACCAAGCAATTAATTGGAGATCAGTCGAGCGCATAAACGACTATGAGCGACATCATCGGTCACATATCTCCCACTCTAGTCCTTTCCACCTCCGATCAGAGAGCGAGATAAGTGATTTCTTTTGCTTTATATTTCATACACTTAGTATCTTCCGCCATCCATTTCTTACCATACACTCGAATCGCACTTTTTCATCCGTTTAATTCTCATACACTTAGTATCTTTATTTTTCTCTGCTCCGCTTTATTTGCACTTATTGCATTATCATGGCACATCAACCACAACCACCAACGCTCCAAGAGCAGTTAGATGCACTTCAGGCACAGTTGGCCGATGAGCGTGAGCATAGGGAGAGATTGGAAAAGAAAATCAATGGTAAGAAAAGGAAAAGACATTCATCTGACAATGAATCATTCGACGATGATTCCGACGATGATACCATTATCAGGACAATCAAAGCTACATTGAGAGCACAAAATTCGAGGAAGGAGAGTAAGATAAGTAGAAAAGGTTTCTCATTTCAAAATTTCAATAAAAAGAAAGGAGCATGCACTGTCTTGAGTCAGCTAGATGATTATTTTTCAGGGGAGAAATTCTCTGAAAAAGACGAGATTAAATTTGCTGCAAATCATTTAGTAGAGAGTGCTGCACTTTGGTGGAACATCACTAAGCACAGTAAAAGGCAACCAAAATCTTGGAAGTCTTTCCAAAAGCTCATTAAGAGAGATTTTCTTCCCTCACACTTCAAAGCAAAACCAAACAACAGTGGGATACTTTCAGGCAGTTCGATAAGGAAACGATCTCCACATATACTGATAGATTTTGGCAAACATTGATCCAATTACAATCCTTGGTGAAAGTTAATAAGCGAGATCAACACAGAAAGTATGTGGCAGGTCTAAAGTCTAAGTTGAGAGCCGAGATTAACATGTTTCATCCTCGCTCACTGAGCTCTGCAATTTCTCTTGCAATAAATTGTGAAAGGAAGAATGGGATCCCAAAAGAAGGAAAAGATCCGGAACGGCATGTACCCTTCAATAAGAAAAAGAGATTTGATAAAAAGCCCTTCTTTAAATCTAAAAATGGTTTTGCTCCATAGAACACAGATTCTTCTTCAAAGCCAAACGGTGGGAATTTTCCAAAGAAAGAAATAAGGTGTTTCAAATGCAACAAGGTGGGACATATAACCACTGAGTGTCCTGAAAGAAAGAAGACCTTGACGGCAAAAGTGCACATGATTGATGACAAATCAGGCAAGAGGGAGGTAAGTATAATTATCATGCTCTTCTAAAGATGAAAGGTCTCATTAATGGCAAAGAGGTTATTATTTTGCATGACGATGGTAGTACACATGATTTCAGTTCGAAAATAACCTTAGCAAAGCTAAACCTAGAGTCTTTCCCATCTAACTATAAGGTCAAAGCTGCTTTTACTAAAACAAAATACAATTGCACTAGAGAAGTCAAGAATCTTGAAATCTCAGCCAAACCCTACAAGGATACACGAGACTTTCTAGTGGCACCCCTACAGGGAGTGGACATCATCTTAGGAATGCCATGGAGGCATCAATACAATCCTAAGATAGATTACGATTCACATCAGATGTGGATTGAGAAGAGGATTACCAAAAGGCGAGCGAGCCAAAAAAAGCGAGCAATAAAAAACAATAAAAGATTTATAAATCCCCCATTTTAGTAGCAAAAAATAATAACTTATTCAAAAGTCCATATGTTTCCTCAATGCGAGAAGGTAAAATATGCATATAACTTTCTGAGCCACTAACACTAATTTCACATCATCCATGAGATAGTTTGTATGTTCAATTTCCAATTCATTGTTTGTATTAAAGACAAACCCTACAGTAAGTGCAATCAAGTTCTCTCTTTCCACGAGTAATTGAGATCATCAATGCAACCTTCCACACAGGTGGGTGTTTCCAAGAACTCCTTGCATGGATTAGTCTAATTTAGCAATCATGAAAGATCAGACAAAGGGATTCAAAAATTGACAATGCCAAGGGTAATTCAAAAGAATCACGATACTGTGGCAGATTATTTCAACAAGCTAAAAAGGACCATCATAGAGACAAATTTTTCACTAAGAGAGCATCAATTAATCAACTATTTTGTTAAAGGATTGCACGAAGAAATTCACGAGCTAATGGATGACTATAGTTGCAACACTATAGCAAAGGTATATGATGTTGCACTGGGGATTGAAGAATCAATCGAGAAAGATCGAGCAATGATTGACACACAGTTGGAAAGATAAGTTTCCACACCTAGATGTG
Organism: Dipteris shenzhenensis; assembly: GCF_047967505.1. Classification (NCBI taxonomy): domain Eukaryota; kingdom Viridiplantae; phylum Streptophyta; class Polypodiopsida; order Gleicheniales; family Dipteridaceae; genus Dipteris; species Dipteris shenzhenensis. Next base: position 5,807,875 of record NC_141606.1, read on the forward strand.
ATACAAGTGGAGCCAATTCTAAATTTGATGACACACATAGGTCAAAGCCTACACAATCATCAAAGGCATTGGACAGCAATGTGGATTCTCTACCATTGTGTTTAGAGGAATCACCAATCACTAACATGTGCTCAATGGAATATTGACTAGCAAGGAAAAAGAAAAAGAAGAAGAAGAAGAAGAAAGGAGCTAAGAGAGGTACCGTAAATGTATAGTCAACTGACAACCCTGAACCAAACCTAACAAAAGTAGATGGCAAAAAGGGGGATGCAACTCACAGGAAGCACTAGAAAATTCTAAAACTCATCCGTCCAACGATGGAAAAACAAGATGTGGCATTCAAGGGCATGTCTATTTCTTTGGGTACAACAATTTTGCATGAAAATGTTGTAAAAAGTTTTCCTTTTTGACAAGTCTCAAATATGGATGCAAGCCATGGAAGAGGACTTACTACATCTTGGCCATGAACTCAAGGATTCCCCAAGAGCAAATACAAAGATACAACAATTAGACGCAATCTCTTATCGAAATCCTCTTTCCAATATGGTTAAGATTTGTCCACATGGTCAACTTTGAACCGATTCCTTGAAAGTGGAATCCATCCTAAACACCATATTAGGGAATCCTCCCAAGTCCCACTTTTAAATAAGGGTTCAAGTTTTGATGACATGGTCAAATCATAACCCTTTACTTGAAAGTGGGACTTGGGAGATTCCAAAATTCTCCACCAATATAGTGTTAATTATAAGATATGCAACCATTGAAGGACGTATTCCAAGAGCAAGTATGATAATGCATGAATTTCATAATGCTTGGCAGCATCAGGTACTATTGACATAGCTCAGGCAACAACTACAATAGAAGTAGGATCAAAAGAACCAACTTACTTCATGCCATGCAAAGCAAAACAATGAGATACAAGAGTTAAAAGAGGAGGTCATTAAACTCAAACAAATGCTAGCATTTGAGAGTAACCAACATCAAAGATCTACATCATTTATTAAAATTCAAATAGGAGAGTCAACAATATCAAGACGATAAGAAAACTCTCAAGTCAAGATCCATCGAAGAGGATTCCAAAGCAAACCACTCAGTCATATGGCTACCCAACAAAATGTCAATGTGGAGCCATTAATAGAAAAGCACTAGTCCTTTAGCAACAATGAGTATTCCACTCCATACAATCGAATGCAATCCACATAATGAAGGACAAAATCTATCTGGGTACAAAAGAGAGATGTGCACTGCTTTCTACCTGATAGATATCAACACTTGGATAGAATATTAAAGTGGGCATGGATCCCCAAGAATGCATCAAGAAAGGTGAGAATCCCCCTACCCCAAGAAAACTTGGAATTCTTGATAGACCATCCAATGTGCTAAAAGAAGTGTAGGTACCTCGACGATAATGTGCATAGCTATAAGGAGTGACTCTATGACCACAAAATGGGACACACACCAAGCATGAAGTCATCGGTTATAGAAGTTTCTCAACATAAATATCTCCAGCCCATTTGAGCCACAAATGGATTTCTTTTAACATAAGAAAAGAATCAAAGCCAAGAGATTGAAAGCAAAGCAGATACAGATTTGCATGCATCACCAAAGATAGACAAATCAGTAGAGGCACAATCCAATCATCCACCTTACAAAATGAAGAGGTCATTTACCATGAACGAGTTAATTTGGCACCACTTAGAATCTCCCTTTGGACAAATCATTGGCTCCCACATAGAACATAGTGTTTTAACTTGTTTACTCTTGTAGTACATGACAAGGATTCAAGTGGTTGATAGATGGGACATTCACCTATGAGACATGGACAACTATCTCCATGAGCCAATGCTCCATTAAGATCACATCTCAAGTTGTTCAAAGCTTGCCAAGTCTGTGGCAAAGTCTAGTATGTGTGTTTTGTAATAAGACACATTCCTATCTTTGAGTCTCTTGACATACCAAGGTTTTCCATTCTCAAAGCTACTCTGCCCAATCCTTATGTCAAGGTTCTTAGCCTTAAATCTCAGGTAGACCTCCATCTTCTTATCAAACAAATTATAGAGAGTACATTAAAAACCTATGCAAAAACATGGTATCTACAAGCTACAACCACCAACAAGGTGGTTTCAGCTAGCATAGTGGTGGTTATTGTTTCAACCATCGTGATAGTCTCTCTCTCTCTCTCTCTCTCTCCCCCCTCTTAATTTTATAAGATGTAAAAGAAAATTAATCAACATTATGATTGGAGAGGTAAAAAAAACAAGTGGACACAACTAACACGATGGTTGTCACTTGCAAAGAAAATTTTGATTCTCTCTCTCTCTCTCTCTCTCTCTCTCTCTCTCTCTCTCTCTCTCTCTCTCTCTCTCTCTCTTTCTCTCTCTCTCCCCCTCTCTCCCTCTCTCTCTCTCTCTCTCTCTCTCTCTCTCTCTCTCTTAGTTCCTAATTGATTTTGGTTTCTTTAGTCTCTTAGACCTCTCAAGTCTTCTGTAGACTATAATATACTTTCTTTCTTTCTTTCTCGCTCCCTCCCCCACCCTAATTTCATAAGAGGAGCTTTAAAAATTTCTAACAAGTGCTAAAAAGTGTTAGAAGTGGCTAGAAGTGAAATAAATGGTTGATGCATGATCAAGTGTACCCAATCGTGGTACTATTTTTTAGGGCTTTCGGAGTCACGATGCGATGCACTGGTGGGCGATATTTTGAATTCAAGGCAAACTCGCGCTCTTGCCAAAATCTTTCTCAACATAATGATTGCCTTACCAGCATAATAATGGGACACAATCTATCAAAACTTGCTATTTTGAACACTACAGAGCTTGACATGTGTCACTATACTAGCAGTTCTGCCCTCCTTCAGGCAGTTTCTGTGCTGCATCTTTGTACATCAAACTATCCACAATCTATCCTATCATCTACCTGCCATCTCGTTGCTAGCCACTTGTCATCTACCCATAGCTCGCCACTTGTAATCTACCCATAGCTCGCCACTTGTCATCTATGCGCAACTCTCATGCGCATTCACAACCATCATGCTGACGTTGGCTTAGTGTGACCACCATGCTGGTTCCTGGAGGTGGTTGTAGCTACTCGTAATTAAATAAAGGAAAAATTATTTATGTTAATTGGTCGGGTCACGTGAAACCTACATTAGAGTCGCACAATTGTTCATATATTTCGCATCAAGTTTAAATCAAGTGGTTAAAGTTAATTCTAAATGAAGGAAATGTATTTTCTTGTGCAACCACTGCATTGGTTCTATCTTAGTATGGGTTGCAATTAATCCTAAACCAAGGAAAATTAATCTCATCGCAACAATCTCGCTGATTCTATTTTAGTGCGGTGGTTGCACAAAGTTAAACATTTTCCTTCATTTAAAAGCTAATCCTAAATGAAGGAAAATGTGTTTTCTTGTTCAACCACCACGCTAGTTCTATTTTAGTGGGGGTTGTAGTTAATTCTAAACCAATAAAAATGTATTTCCTTGTTGTAACCACCATGCTGATTCTTGCAACTATTTTAGTACTGCTTATAATTAATCCTAAAACCAAGGAAAATGTATTTATGTGTGCAACCACCACACTGGTTCTATTTTTATTGGGTTGTAGTTAATCCTAAACCAAGGAAAATGTATTTCCTTGCAACCACCATGCTAGTTCTTGGAACTATTTTAGTGCTGCTTGCAGTTAATACTAAAACCAACAAAAATATGTTTTCTTATGCAACGATTGCAACTAGCAATGACTGCTACCAACCAATGAGTGCAATAATAGTATTATTTATATTAAAGCAGAAACTTTAAAGAGATTACACCTGGCAAGTATAACAACTCAACCTACTAAGAGCAAAAGTTGAACAAAGAGATTAAATCCAAAGACAACTTATAACAACTTAACAATTGCTGAGAGCCTCATCGAGCAAAAATTGAACAAAAGAGATTACATCCACATCCAAAGACAATTTATAAAAATTAACAACTCAGTAATTGCTAAGAGCCTCATGGAAAAAAAATTGAACAAAAGAGATAACATTTTAAAAAGCTCAACAATTGCCAAGAGTATTAGAGCCCCCCTAACAACACAAGAAGGAAATTGAGCTGAAGCATTAGTGAGGTAGTCTCCCCCTAGATAATCTAATCTAGACCAGCCTATCAAACGGTGTGCATACCTTTGCCATTGACCTTTAACAAAACCAAAAGTATGAGAAAGCACATAGCATGTACTGGCAAGCTGAGCTAACTCAGAGATGAATCCTTGAATCAATGATCCACCCACATAAGTCTAAAGGTCACCATACCACGTTGCTCATAGGCCAATGCGGCCTAAGTTGAGCAAATGTTGCAACAAGAAACTTGTCCTCTATTTGAGTCAGTAGTCCACATATTAGGGTAATTCTAAACTCTTGACTATTTCAATGACCTCTCTAAAGCAAGCCAATGACAGATCTCGTGGCCAGTCTCTTGCAGTCTTGCAAACCTCCTCACATAGTTTCACCACCACCTTCTTACAATTTTTTGACTCCTAATAGGTGCACAATAACTCCTCCTTGTGCTCCTCGCTTTCCTTATCTTCTCCTTCTCTCTCAATATACCTTCAAGCCTATGCCATATCCTACAAAAAAACTTAAATCATAAGCCAGCTTATGGCTGGTTGACATGATTTATGAAACCCAAAAAAAGGGTAGACTTGTCCACGATGTTCATATCAAACAACCAGGTATGTAACATGTTCTCCTTGTAGCCCCTTTCCATGGGATCAAGTTCTTGACTTTGCTCATCTAGAAGGTAGGTTAGATAAGGAAATATGGAAGGTTCTTGGATAGTAGGCCATGGTCTATAGGAAGGAGAGGTTACTAGGAAAAGAGGATGGCGAGGGAAGGTTTGGGGTAGAGAGACCGTAGCGAAAGAGCAGAGTAGGGGTGGATAAGAGCAAAGTAGCCAAATCATGTTTGGGGCCACAGTTAAATACACCTTAAACTAATCAAAATTCGAGCCACTATCGTGACTGGAGGCCTAGTTGTGCCATCCAAATAATCATGAGCCATCTTAATAAGCTACCTTAAATTAATCAAAATTTGAGCAACCATGATGGCTGAGGGGCTGATTGAGCGATCCAAATAATCATGAGCCATCTTAATAAGCTACCTTAAACTAATCAAAATCCGAGCTAGCACGATGACTAGTAATTAACTGCACTAAAAATATTTTTCCCCAAATATAATCGTATGCAAGCCCGACAAATGCATGCAAGCGTGGCATGCAATCATATTCCACAGCAATGACTAGTGATTAATTGTAATAGGACATCCAAATAATCATGAAGAAGTTGCCATGCAAATAATCATGTAGGACCATAGGAACGAAAATATTGCCCACGACGTGGGCAATCTTGGGCAAGATTTCCCATGTTGCAGATGCATCCAATGTACCCTTAGAACGAATGGCAAGCCTGGTGGTGCCATCCAAATAATCATGAAGGAGCCGCTATGCCAATGACTGGTAATTAAGTGGTGGTAATTAAATCTCATGCAAGCCACTACAGAGTGCACTCTCCCTTGGCTATTAGTTCTCTCTCTGGTTGCTTCCTTTTAGCCACCTTTTCGCTTTTCTTTACTACTACTCATAGCCATCCCTTGCGGACTCTCTTTAGTGACTAGTCACTGTGTTTGGTGATGGGGAAAACCATGATAGCAACAAGACTTCTTTTGATTGTTGTCTTGTGAAAGATGAAGCCCTTTCTAAATGGGTTCCTCAGTGACCGAAGATTGTCTCTCACAAGATGGATCACTTGGAGGAGGAAATTTGTGTTCCACAACGTCGACCCAATATTGTCATTCGCAAGATGCATCACTTGCAAAACTTTGGGAAGGCCTTCAATATTATAAGAACCCCCAGTTTGTGAAGTAGTTGTTGAAGGCTCCCATTGTGCTCTGTGTCAAGCCTATGTCCTAGAAGCCTTGCCTACATCACAAGTTCTTAATAAATATAAGAGATTTTAGACTTGCTGTCTTGGAATCATGGCTACTCTATTTTCTTGTATTTATCCTTTTTTTTTGCTTTGACTCAACCTCAAAATCACTTTTCGATTTTGAGTGAAACTAATTTGAAATGTATGAGTTAAACTTGGATATATATTACCCGGGTCTTTTTTAGGAGCTAACCACCCCTCTAATACATTCAGCTTTTCTATATAACTTGAGTTTTAAGTAATAAATTGTCTTTGAATTTATCCAACCTTGGATGCGATGGTTGTCTCTTTTTGAAATGTAGAAAAGTAAAACCTGAATGTATATTACCCGGGTCTTCTTTAGGGGCTGACTACCCCTCTAATCCATTTGGATTTTCTATATAACTTCACTTTTAAATTAGTAAATTGTCTTGGCATTTACCCATCCTTGGATATGATGGTTCTCTCTTTTATGACTGCTTCACTCAATTCAACTTTATAATTTGACGAACATTTTCAAATCCTACAGTATGATTCTCCATATCATCACATCTAAATTATAAGTACTAAGATATGATCTAACAAAGAAGATCATAAAAGGGGCCTAGATTGCCTCATTAAATCTCTACCTCCCAACAAGTAGTTAAAAAAATATCACTATGGACATCCCCTCCAAAACGTGTCACCCTGCTCCTCCACCTCTGCACAATCCAAGACCCCGTCTCACACAATCTGTCCTCCCCCAACAGGCTTGAAGAGAGCTTCTCACACAATTACTCCTCCCTTAATCTTGAAATCATGGCATATGAGAGCTCCTCACACAGTCTTCATGACGTGCATAGTCTCCTCACATAGCTCTTGAAAGAAATAACGAGGTTATTTTGAATACAATCCTGGTGAAGCAAGACTTGTTTTGGACATATTCGGTTATAGCTAGCATAGATTTTCTAATTCCATCCCTCCCTCTTTACCCTTGGGACTAGAATTGCATGCACCTGCCTACATACAATTCCTATCGCAAGGGTTGATATCTCATTTCTCTTTATATGTAATATGGCATACTCTTTCTCAATGTGAGAACAAATGAAGACAAAAAATGAAGCAAATGAAGATAAAATAATATTAAGAACATAATTAACCCTATACTTAAGAGCATTAACCACATGTTTAACTACACAACTAATATGGCAATATACTCACGACATCCACCCTCATTAGCAAAAAACCATCCCAACTCTCCATAGACCCTTAGCAAGGCCAGAAAAAAGAGAACTAAACATTTTCGTAGAAAGAAAGTCCAAGATAAAGGAATAAATGGAGGAGTTACTTTCAACATGGGAATGAAGCCCTGCTCCCAACAAAAGCATGATATCAACTCCATGCTTCATTATCTCCAAATACTGGCTAAACAAAGACTCCAAGTACTCTACTTATTTCTTGTTTTTGCATGCCAACAAGTATTGATGTGAGTTTTTGGTGAGGAGAGCTATTGGGAGAAGGAGATGCTTGTGATAAACAAATTCAATGAGCTGCTATTTAATGACATGCGACTTGTAATTAACTATACTAAAAATAATCAAAAAAATCTCAAGGATAAAAAATCGCATGAAGCTACCATGCCAGTGACTGGTCATTAACTGGTAATACCATGTAGATGACATCAAGGATCTCAAGATCACATCCACCACTCCTCACCATCATTGAGCTCTATGATCATACTGAGTTTGGTTGTCTCGACTTCCACCATTCCTCGTTTTCCATACCCCCTATGATTGGGGGTCCATGAGTAGCTAGGACAATATGAGCACCTTATAATTGAGCATAAATTTTCTTCGTTGCAGCTTCCTTCAAGGCAGTGGAAGAACTCAACCGAGGTAAATAAAGCACACATATAGCTCCAGAGATGCTTGAGTGTCTTGGAGCTGAGAGTAGTAGCTACTCTCAGCTCCAAGATACCCAAAATCTCGTGAGCTGCTATAAAGTGTGCTTCTCTTACCAAGGCTAAAACAGCTTGGCATGGATCCTACTAACCTTTCTCAAAACCAAAAGAAGGTCTATTGGTGCCTTGGCTAAATACCTCAAATGGTATGAGCCATGATGGTGGGAAAGCCTTGGCTACCCCTGGATGGGCTTGATGAAACCACGATGGTATGAGAGATGCCCAACATCTTCTAACCTTCCATTTCCCTTATCTTTAGGCAAAGGGAAATTTATAGGAATGGAACGGCCTAGTGACCTTCTAGATATACTGGGTCTTTGTTGTTCAATTGTAGTTGTTGATCGCTTCGCTCAACCATTCCAAAAAATGGAATGGTCGAGCCACGCGATCGATAACTATGATTAAACAACAAAGACCCAACCTATTTGGAAGGTCACCATAACATTCCCTTTTGGAATGGTCAAGCCTAATGATGGATCCATAGGAGAAGTAGAAGAAGGTCATTCCTTGTGTGCTCTGCTAGGAGCTGGTTCTCCACCTCTGTATGGAACCAATTCTATCCATCCTTTTCTTGAAGCCCCTCATTAAGATTCTTTCCCTTGCATGCCCATCTTGCAACTCCCCGGACCCCTGGTCATGGCTATGGCTGGTGGAGTGTTACAAGATGAACAGCAAAGGAAAACAATGGATCCCATGACTTGGGTAGCATTAATCAAAAGGGGCATCGAGGTTATAGCAGAAGATTCATCATAGGGGTGGAGGCGGGCTTTGAGAGCATGGAAGGAATTAGGAGAGGTCTTTTCCTAGGTGCGGCGAATTGTTTCTCTCCTTTAAGTCCTTTATATATCTAGGTTGGAGGACTTGCCGCCCTCCCATTCTTTTCCCCTTCATTTCTTACGTCAGTTCTGCAACTCTGGGTACCTCATTAGGGAAAAATGGAGCTCAATTTAGGGCCCTATAAAAAATTCATGATTTTCTTATTTTCTTGGCTCAAAATAAAAAATTTCTAGAGTGAAAACCATAAATTTATACGGCCGAGCATTCGATCGGAGGTATAAATTGCAAAACAGACAAACTGACATTTTCAAGTTCTCACTCGAGCATCTTTCATTGTGTCATAAATGCTATGTCCAAGGACCCAAATCGCTTTCTACTATTGTGGTGTGGAATAAGGTGGTTTTGGCATCATCATAGTGTCCGAAGTAGGTAAAAACCCTCCAAAAAAGCTTTTGAAATCACTAAATTTGATCTCTTGGAGGGGTTAGAATGACCAAAACAGGCATAGGGCCAAGTTCCCAAATCTCTTTCTTAAGCACTTTCCTATCAAGCACCTATTTTGGTCATTCTAACCCCTTTGAGAGGCCAAATTTAGTGATCCAAAAGTGTTTAGGATGTTTTTGCCTACTTCGAACACAATGGTGATGCCAAAACCACCGAATTCTGCACCAAAATAGTAGAAAGCTAGTTGGGTCCTTTGACGTAGCATTTATGACACACTGAAAGATGCTCGAGTGAGAACTTCAAAATGTCAATTTATCTGTTTTGCTATTTGGAGTAGCATATATGACACACTAAATAAAAAGAGTAGGAACTTCAAAATTTTAGTGCATTGAGCATCTGTAGAAAGACAATGTCTTTTTTTTAAAAAGAAAAGTATTTTCAACGTAACATTGGCCTCTCTCTCATTGGAGGATCCACCGCAAGATTTTTCAATGACCAAACAATCATGATACTGGCATCCCCTTAAATGACACCTTATTGGGATGAGGGGGGAAGAGCAGTGGCACATGCAAAGTCCCAATTAAATATTCTAGCCAACACCCACCTTTCTAGTAGCCTAGCCTAGCATCCGTTGTCATATGCATCATCATCTAGCCACCCATGGCATGCAATTAGATGGCTGCCATGGGAGAGTTTCTTAGTCATTAGAGTCAAGATCATAATAATTCAATGGCAAGCAAACTACCCATTTGAATGGCATTATAACTAGAAATTCTAAAATTCTTACTGTTTGATTCTATCTCAATGCTAATCTGAGCATGCAATCCTAACATTGTTATAACAGTCTAGTGCAAGCGAATGTGAGGCAGAGAATTTAGATGGTCATGACCGCTATCATGCACGGCCGATGTTTACCTACACTGGCTATAATTGTCCAAATGAACTTTGATCATCCACAATCTTAAAGCTATGCAGGAATAGACATTAGTCCATTTCAAGGACATTTTAATTTGAAATGTGGATTTGAAAATATGAGCTTGCAAATTAGATGGTCCCGAGTCTGTAATGTCAATCTTCAAAATCTAAGCCTGCGAATTAGATCGTCTCTTAGAGCTACCCACTTGGAGTAGATATCAGTCCTTTTGAAGGATGGTACTGCAATGTGGATTTATTGAATGAGATGGCCCTGAGTTTTCTCACCCAACATACACAAACAACCGTACAGATCCCCTTCTTGCACTACTATGAGGAAAACAAAACAAAACACAGTACATGCAAAAATGCCATCTAGACAAAACAATTTCACCACCGAGTTGGTTTAGGACAATCACATATAATCAAGCTAATAATTAAACTGATCAAACTACTAGTAAAACAAAACAATTTCAATTTAGGACAGTCACATATAATCAATCTAATAATTAAACTCATCAATTAAACTAATCAAGGTAATAATTAAACAAATCAAGCTACTAGTAAAGAAAAGCAACCAGGCTAGTTTAGGACACTCCCGATTTCAATCACTGGCCTGGCGTCTGAACTGAACTAGCTCAGTAATATATTGTTGTACATGCAAAAAAATAGTCTAATTAAACTAGTCAAGCTAATAATTAATCTAATCAAAGCTACTAGAAAATAAAACAATTTCTACCACCGGGTTGGTTTAGAACAATCATATAACTGGTGTCTGATATGAATAGGTCTCAATGATATATAATAATTAGATAATAACAATATTTTGCTATTTCAATTCATTCTTCTATCCAACCACAATTTCAATCACGTAATGATGTTTGACTTGAACCAATGCGGTGATGTTCTAACCACCGAGCTTGTTTAAGACAATCAGGTTTAGAAATGAACTGGTATATAAATCGACGATTAAATTTAAATAATTTAACTACTAGGAAACACAACAATTTCAACCACTGGGATGGTCATCAATTAGACCATAATAATATATTGTTGTTCTATTGCAAAATCTATTGCTGTTAATTTTGGTTCAACCAAGCTAGTTTAGGACATTCACATAACTGGTGTTTGACCTGAACCAACCCCATGATTGCTTGATATTCCAACCACCGGGTTGGTTTAGGACAAGTACATTAAGTCCTAGCCAGCCTGGTGTACAATTGCAACATTCCAAAACTCAATCACAGACAACGACCGAGCTGGTTTAGGATAATCACATGATGTTTCAACCACCAGGCTAGTTTAGGACAATCATATTAAGTCCAAGCCATCCCGATTTTGAAATTAAACAATTAACAATTCTAAAACTCAATCATAGACTTGGGGGGTTCACCTCCAAAAATTTTAGTGTACCACGTGCATTCAAAAGGAGGGGTATTTTAATCCCACTTATGGAAAAAATTTAACAAGATTACAATAACAAGAGGGGCTTTTTAACGCAACTTTTCTAAAAAAATCATTAGCTTATAAGTAAAGAGGGGTAGTTTTATTTGGGGGAAATTTTAGTTGAGGGATTCTTATAATACCCATTGAATGCACATGATACCTAGGGTTTCTTATTAGTGCACCCCTCAAGATCACAGACACAACCATCGGTGTGGTTTAGGTAGCCACGGACCTACATTGTATCTAGCATGTGTATGATGTGCTTGTCCATCTTCTTGCATTTCGTTTGCTTTCTACAAATGTCCTTATTTCAAATCAAGATGATTATACATTGCTTCCACTCTGCATCCAACAGCTCTAGAGCCATGTTGGTCCTTTTGATTGACAACATCTTTGACATTGTGCACCCAAGTCATTTCTCTTGTGTTTGAGGGGACACTAACATAGCTAATGCCACCTCTTTGCAACTAGTTGATCCTCAGTTGATCTAAGCTCATGTTCTTCATTCTGATGGCGTGCAACTACAAGCGTTTCTTACTGCTGCTCTACAACTAGTCTTCTTTCTTCTCATTGTGTCTCCCTTTGCAAACGTTGCAAAAGTGTCTTCCATTGCCATTTTGATACCATGCCATTGCTTTCCCGCAATCTAATTCTTGTGCCTTGACTAAGCTTTACAGCTTTCCCATCTTGCAGCCTCTGTTTGCTTCTCTTACAAGCCTAATGCATCTTGCCATTGATGCCATGCCAATGATCAGTGATTCACCAGAATAGAACCTCTAGAACAAAGACCAGCTAGCTTGTGAGGCAAGCAAAGAATAGAAGACATCTTACCCGAGTCATCCAACCTCATTGTTTTTATGCACCATCCGTTGCTACACACCCTCTAGGCTGTAAGGTCTGTCTCAATATTTAGCATCTCAATGCTAATGTTCCTTAGGGGGAACGAGCTTTTAGTTGCTTGTTCAAGGGCAATATTGATGAGTAGGGATTACAATGTATGTTACAGGGCAGTGAAGGTTGCGGTATTCAAAGCCTTATAGGTGGGAGGTGTGAAAATCCAAAACTCGCGAGTAGCAAAATTTTTAGCCGTCAGCATTTCCCCCAACCCGACGATACACATCAACAAAATTGGATATCCCAAGCAAGTGCAATGTGGCCTAAATTGCTTCTAAATATAATTAGGCCAAAGGGCACACTATTAGGTTTGATGCTGTGATGATGAAATGAAAGGACCTTTGGCATGCTTATGAGCCAAATAGTAAGCAAGTGCATGGAAAAAGAAACAATACAAAATTAAAAGATATTTACACATGCACAAATTGCACATTTTCAAATTCTTCCATTCTAGGGTGAATCTAGATACCAATATCATCAGCTATCAATGTTTTAAGACCACCATGCAATAGTCCCATTGGTCTAGATTTCAAATTTTTAATCCGGTGGTTTTCACCAAATCAAGAAAAAGTTATGGAGTGTACCCTCAAATAGGTGTGCAAAATTTTAGCACAATGTTGGAGGCCCCTTAAACCATACATATGGTTCTCAATTAGGTGTGTCCTTGGGTTGAGGAGAAGCTCATGTTATGTACTTTTGAATGATTACTTGGATGCATGTATGTGCAAAATTAAAATTTGATGTTTTTGAATAGATTGGTATATCTTATACTATTCAAGATGCATGCTTCAAATACAACATGGCACTTGTAATGATTTAATGGTCTCGTTTCAAATCTTCATTCCATATTTGTTTGGTCTCATGTTCAAGATAAAAATGTTACTACAACTTGAAGAAAAAGTTTGTTAAATTTTGTTGAGCAATGCATACGTTAAGGTTCAGGAAAGATACCTATATACAAAAAATGCCCTCAACCTCACCAAAAATGGCTACACCCAAGCAAACAATGATGCAAAAATGCTTAAAATGATTAAATATGCTAAAATATAAAAAAGTACTGAAAAAGTGCTCAACATTTTTTTAAAGTGCTCAACTAGGTGGGTGCAACTAGTAAGGTGGTCTTTTCCGAAAGAATACTCTCTCTCTCTCTCTCTCTCTCTCTCTCTATATATATATATATATATATATATATATATATAGTAAGGTGGTCTCTTCCAAAAGAATATTCTCTCTCTCTCTCTCTCTCTCTATATATATATATATATATATATATATCAAAAGGCTACACCCAATCATGCATTAGACTGTAGTTGTAAAAGCATTATCATGCACAGTCAAAGATTGGTAACTAGAATATGAAAGTGGTAACCAGCGTTTTCCCACATCCTCATTGCACAAACTTCAACACATGAAAAGATCACTCAACGTAGGCTGAATCAAAAGTTTATTGTATCACGTGGCCTTTGATGGATTTACGGATATCATGCATTACAATTTGGAGGCAGCACGGGATTCATCTTATTCCATTGGATGGGGCATTCATATATTGGAAAACACCTATATATTCATCAAAGGACAACATGCAACACAAGAAATTTGCCATTGTGGCTACATTGGGGGTCTCTTTTCATGTGCTAGGATTGGGACTTTTGACCACGAAGACTGGTAATGTAGTCCACTGCACACATAGCATATTTAGCGTATCATAGTGTAGGAGCTATATTACACACCATGTGCCATTACCACTTTGTATGAGCCATGTAGCACAATATATGTGCCCACTAAACCTTGTACATAACATACTATGTCAATATACATATTCATGGCTAGACCCACTCGTGGAATGGCTCGATTGGCTTGCTCAGGTTAGGTTACATAGATCCCCAACTAGAACCAACATGGTGATTGTTATTTCAACCACCGTGGCTTGCAAAATAATATAGCTTCTCTCTCTCTCTCTCTTTCTCTCTCTCTCTCTCTCTCTCTCTCTCTCTCTGTGTTACAAGAGTCTATTTTGCAATGGGAAAAGGAATCCAATCAGTCTATGATCTCCAAACAGGCAACATAGGAGAAAAAAAGAATGAATTCCATTAAAGTGAGTATTTCTATACAAAAGAAGTTGACAAAATATGAAGCATGGAGAGGAGAAGAATGGAGATGAGGAGAGAGGGCACATCTAGAGAGCACACCACAAATGACTAATTATACATTAGATTTAGTTGAAAATGTAGAATATATTAAAAATCCTTTTAGGGTTAGGTTAAGGTTAGTGCTATGCACATATGATCACATGATGTTGAGCATCGTTTCTCAACACCTTCCCTCAAGATCAACATCATGAAGTAGGCCTTCCCTCATGATGATGATTCTGGGGAATCAAAGAAGGACTAAGCATTACATTCCATCACACCCCTTTAATGGGAATGTCCTTCCTCTGTGTCAAACCAAGAGCTTGTCGGTGCTTCTCAAAAAGCTCTTTACCGAATGGTTTGGTAAAGATGTCTGCAACATTTTTTTTGCTATCAAAATATTGCAGTGTGATGTCACCAAGTAATACTCTTTCTCTGATGAAGTGCTCTGTGTGTGTGTGTGTGTGTGTGTGTGTGTGTGTGCATGCGTGCGTGCATGCATGTGTGTGTGTGTGCACACGCCCGCACTGTCTGCTCTTCCAAGCTCTATCTTTTTACAATTCTCTATCAACACATTGCTTTGACACTACTTTGACAACGCTTCAAGATCTCTGTGTGTGTGTGTGTGTGTGTGTGTGTGTGTGCACTGTCTTTTCTTACAAGCTCTGCATTAACTATACTAAACAGATTTGAAATACATGTTTAAATATAGATTTAAAAATTCTTGAATAAATTTAAATTCAAGATTAAATTAGATTTAAACAAACCTAAATAGATTTAAGTAGATCATAGTCAGATTTGAAATAAACATATGAGCATAATGAACCATAATAAACATACAAACATACAATCATAATGAACCATAAAAAATCCTAGTGAATCATATAAAGCTAGACATATAACATCATATATATAAATTCATGCATTGAAAAAATCAAAATGAGCCTTATAAAATCAGCCATGGGGCAACTTGTGGCAAAGAACAGAACATGGTAGCTATGTTTGCATGGAAAGCATACCAACACCATGGTTTTCTCATGCTCAAGGGCCATCCCACAACCTATGCACCACCCTGCAACATTGATTTGGCCCTTTACTGCACATCGAGGGGCAGATACAATCTATACATGCCCCTTGCTCTTCAAGTCATGTAGCATCTGCACAGCCAGAGCATGTTGGCCTCCCAACTCTAACAAATGCTCTGAGTGCAAGTCAACTACATCCTGCAAACATGATACAACATGGACCAAGTCTTAGAATTATTGAATGAATATACACATATGCAACTCAGGGTCTTAGAGAGATGTTCAATTGTCAATTACAACTCAAACATCCTCTTTGTATCTACGGAGTTTGGCTGCAAGGATCACAGTTCAATCTCCGCTTCCTCCTCTGCATAAAGTTGCTTCACAACTGCACTTATAGTTTCCCAACTCTCTTCCTAACCATTTCATCTGTTAATGAAGTGTTTGCACTCTCCAACTTCAGTGCAATAATTTTAAGTTCAGCATCCAAGTGATCAATCAGAGAAATAATTTTTTCCTCTTCATGTGGGTGGTGAACAAGCATACGACCCCTGTTTTTCTTGCCATGCCCTGTAAACCATCTCCTTGATATGGGGGATTCTTCAGGACGCCCCTTCTCATTTGTTCCAAGAATGTCATCCTGAGAGTAATATATCTCATCATGATAGATTTTCGAACTTCCTTCATTATTTCTCTTCCACTTAATGATGTGGCTCTCAAAATAGCCACTTTTCTTTAATTCCTCGACATACTACTCTACAAAAACTACCCATGCAAAATCGATTGAAGTTCTCTGCTCAATCGCAACCGAGCTAAATTGTTTTGTGTATGCTCTCGCAAAGGCCACGATGACCTCCATATTAGTAGGGTATTGTTTTTTGTACATCTTATTGTGGAAAAGAAGAAAATCCCTATATGCTTCACGATGAACATATTGCACTTAATTCTATACACAGACAAATCTCTGGGAGTTTTAAACATGCCCAACCACTCCCTCTTTGACAGATCAGCCTCCTTTAAGGTTTTTGGATCACCTCCATCAAACTAAGGCTAGATTTAGCATGAAAAGCCTCCTTCATAAGGCAAAATCTCGTTTGCTTTGGATACTCCAGTTTGGGAGCTTTCCATTGCCCTGAAAATAGAATGCCACATTAGTGGAAGTGAATGAACGATGTGGAGATGAGACATAGATAAAAAGCAAATTTGTAGGTACAAAAAAAGGACTAACCAGTAGTAGAAGAGGCTTGCATGTCGACTCTCCTACTCTTTGGATGGGTTTTGTCTTCTGCTTTCGGGTGAACCTTTGGCTCAGCTCCTTCCCTTTCTGACGAGTCCACAGGAGTAGCTTCCTCTTTTTTGTTAGCAGTGTTCTTTAGAGCTAGAGCTCGACGTGGCTCTAGCTTCTCCCCAACCTATGCACCACCCTACAACATTGACTTGGCCCTTGATTGCACGTCGAGGATGAGGAGGAGCAGATACAAACTATGCATGCCCCTTGCTCTTCAAGTCATGTAGCATCTACAAAGCCAGAGCATGCTGACCTCCCAACTCTAACAAATACTCTGAGTGTAGGTCAACTACAGCCTGCAAACATGATACAACATGGACCCAAGTCTTAGAACTATTGATTGAATATATACAAATGCAGAGTCAACATAGGACTAGTGACAGTTAAAGTTGGATGCACATGCCTAGGCATCAAGCACTTCATTCTCAACATGTTCGGTATCAAAGCACGCTAGGGTCTTAGAGAGATGTTCAATTGTCAATTGCAGCTCAAACATCCTCTTTGTATCTACAGAGTTTGGCTACAAGGATCGCAATTCAATCTCTACTTCCTCCTTCTCTACACTAAGTTGTTTCACAACTGCACTTACAGTTTTCCAACTTCTCTTCCTAACAATTGCATCTGTTCATGAAGTGTTTGCCCTCTCCAATTCTTGTGCAACAGTTTTAAGTTCATCATCCAAGTGATCAATCAGAGAAATTATTTTTTCCTCTTCATGTGGGTGGCGAATAAGCATATGACCCCTCTTTTTCTTGCCATGCCCTATAAACTGTCACCTTGATATGCCAGGTTTCTTCGCAAAACTCCCTTCATTATTTCTCTACCACTTAATGGTGTGGTTCTCAAAATAGCCACTTTTCTTTAATTGCTTGACGTGCTGCTCTATAAAAACTGCCCATGCAAAATCGCATGGATTGCACTGTTCAATCGCAACAAGGCTAAACTATTTTACGTACACTCTCGTAAAGGCCACTATGAGTTCCATATTAGTAGGGTATTTTTTTTGTACAGCTTATTGTGGAAAAGAAGAAAATCCCTATAGGCTTCAAGACGAGCACTGCTGCACTTAATTTTATACACAGACAGATCTTTGGGAGTTTTAAGCACACCCGACCACTTCCTCTCTAACAGATCAGGCTCCTTTAAGGTTTTTGGAACATCTCCCATGAAACTAAGGCTGTATACAGCCTGGAAAGCCTCCTTCATAAGGCACATTCTCCTACTCCAGTTTGGGAGCTTTCCATCCTCCTAAAACCAGAATGCCACATTAGTTGAAGTGTATAAACGATGCGCAGATGAGACATAGAGAAAAATCAAACCTGTAGGTACAAAAAACAAACCATTAGAAGAAGAGGCTTGCATGTCGACTCTCCTCTTTGGACGAGGGTTGGGTTGTCTTCTACTTTCAAGTGAACCCTTGGTCAACTGCTTTTCTTTCTTACGAGTGCACGAGAGTAGCTCTCTTTTATGTTGGCAATATTCTTCAAAGCTAAAGCTAGAGGGGGAACTGCCTTTCTCTCCTGGCACTCGTACGCATCCTTCCCTCTCTCAAGTTATGGAGCCC
Organism: Dipteris shenzhenensis; assembly: GCF_047967505.1. NCBI lineage: Eukaryota > Viridiplantae > Streptophyta > Polypodiopsida > Gleicheniales > Dipteridaceae > Dipteris > Dipteris shenzhenensis. The sequence continues at coordinate 5,826,235 of NC_141606.1, forward strand.
ATGCCCGCCATGCGTTATGGAGCCTATGCTCGCCATGCTTCCCTTCCCCACCATGATGATCAATCTGTGCAAGCATTTCACCCGTTACAAAATTTGCACCATCCTACTTTCTAAGCTCCCAAGTGCCGTACAACTTCACTTGCATTCAGATGAGAGCAAGGCGTTCAACTTCACTTGCATTTGGTTGAGAGCAAGGCCATGCCTTGTTATGATTATTCACACTCTTACACGATATTTTTATGAAATAAAAAAATCAAATACATATGAATTATTCTCAAAAATGTGTGCTTTCAACTCATGCTATCTTGTCAATGCTAACAAGATGAATGCTCATAAAGCATTCAAAAGGCCTTCCTCAAATGCGTGGCTTGGAAATGAGAGAGAGAGAGTGAGAGAGAGCCGTAGCTTGGAAATGAGAGAGAGAGAGAGAGAGAGAGATAGAGAGAGAGACGACTTCAATGTGAATGAAGGAGAAGAGGGGGAGAGAGAGAGGGAGGGGGGCTTGCCTTGTATAGAAAGAGAGAGAAAGAGGAAGGAATAGGTGGAGATAATCAATCATTAAAAAAAAAACTAGAGAAATGTCAATCAACAATTCACAATAAAAACTTAAAAATTTTGGGAATATTGCCCATCTCCAAGGTTTCAAATACACAATAAAACTTTAAAAAAATTGGAATTTTACCCATCTCCAAAACTACAGCAGGGGCAAGCCAAAAGGCACAGAAAGTACCGAATTAACGTGCTTCCGCACAATCACCATAACACTCCGTCACGATGTAATGTGTTATTTACCTCCATCGTCACGATGGAATGTGTTGTTATTTAGGTCCATCGTCACAAGCGAATTCTCATGTTCACCCATTGATGCTCTAACTTCTTCACGGTTGGTCATAAGACACGCAAGTAACATAACAAAGCAGAATACGTTTCTTCCACTCTCGCGGCACTCTTTTTATAAGCTTATTGAACACAAAACACCCTCCCTTGCATAGTCCTTCCCTCTTCTACAACTCTGCACAACATCTCGCTGATAATAATCACCAACTCTTTACAAATAAATCTCGCATATGCGCTTGGAATTAAGCAAAACCGTATGTTAGTTGTCGTGAGCAACAACTCCTTCAAGCGAATTAGCCAAACATTAAAATTCCCTGCAACGGAACACCAGTCTCTACAACGAGTATATCCCCAGTCTAAAAGCTAACTGTACGTCGCATTGATTGAGAACCTGCTCCACAAGGCTAACTGCCGGCGCAAATTTACAGTACGTCTCATTGATTGAGAACTTGATCCGGCTAATTACCGTTAAGCCATACGTGGAACAATGGAGTTTCTCCGAGTACAAGAACGCATAATTTAGAGAAATTTGAATTTTTCCTTTCAAAACCCAATGGTAAGGCACCAAAAAACTTGAAGCGTGATATATGTATATAAGATAAATGATAAATATAAGGGACACCAAGTTGTGAGAACAATACATTAGGAGATTAAGAACAATTAGAATTATATTTTAGCAATTTCTTTTAAAAGGCGTGTGCTTTCTTCGAGCTATAGCTGTTATTACATGACAGAACATCCTGTCCTGTGAAAGAATGTTACTTCCCTTACAAATGAATGCCAAACAATGGAGTCTAATCACATGACTCATCATCATAGACATTCCCTTCCACAACCAAGTCGGGAAGACTCCTCGAACATAATCGAGAATGCTCGAACAGACCTATTTGTAACTCCACCATGAGCCAGTTCAGAGAGACGAGCTGTAGCCATTTTTAGCAAAGTTCTCACTTGCGCTCAATACTTATTGCTAAGCCCTCCTTTGGAATGAGGAAAGGACTTAATTGTGCTCCTGTTTTAGATTCGTCGAGCTCCCACCTACAGAGTTTCATCAGTTCAGTGAAGCTTCTACCAGCCACATTCGTCACGTCGAGGCAAACAAAACGACGACGGCAAGATATATTACTGTACCTGAATTTAGTGGTGAGATGATGTATGAAGACAAGAATTTCAAGTTTAGCCAACTCGCTACCGGGGCATGCGTGCACGCCGTTGCCGAACGGTAAAAACGTGTTGGGCTTAGGAGGAACCTGCACAGCGACGGAAGCTAAGCGTTAAATGAACGATTTCCCCAAAGTACTTACACATTACTGTTTTGATGATTTAAGAAAATAAATGGGCCTTGCCTACAAATTTAATACCTCAAATCTGGACGGATCGAACTTTTGAGGATCTGGGAAAAACTCCGGGCTATGATGAATGTTTCTGAAAAGCGGTAGCACCTTCCATCCCCTTGGAATGACGAAGCCTGAACATAGCAGATATAACTTGTTAAACGCGTCATACGTGTTAAATCGGGCACCCAGTTCTCGTAGAAAAGAGTTGCACAAGATACGAAGCAACCAATTGTAAGCAACTACTAGATTTAACGCTGCGTGAGATACAATGAACGTTTCACCTTTGTATTCTACATCTTCCACGGCTTCCCTGAAGGTGAACGAAAGGATGGTAGCGACTCGAAGGGTCTCCTGGATTACCTGCACAAATATGCTGCAGGTCATGCACCATCGCAGACCTCCTAAAGTCGGGAATCCAAACACTACTCTTCCCAATGCTTCTTCAATTTGACATCGTTTCAGTCCCTTTCAATTTGGGCGTGGCGTAAAGGAAGTTCAAGCTCACCCGTGATGTCAGGCGCATGCTCTTTGTGTCTTCCCACGTGAGCTTTTGCTCGTGGGCGAGCTTGCTTTGTCGTATACTCTCTTGCTCAGCCTGATGGAAACCAGAGAAAGTATCGTCGAACCAGTAAGCTGTTGCACAACCTTCATGACACGAGTAAGGATTTCCATTAACAGATGGCCTCAAGAGGCTGACTCACGTACCGTTACTGATTCCAGAAGAGCTGGGCTATCTTTTAAGAACTTCACAAGCCATGTGAGTACGCTTGCTGTCGTGTCACGGGATGCAAAAATCACGCCGATGACATTGTCCGCGATCTGCTGGTCTGTCAAGCCCACGTGCCTCTCATCTTCGTATGCGAGTAAGGTGTCGAGCAGATCTTGGTAACGCAAGCCTTCTTTTCTTCTCACTTTTATCATTTCCCGAATAATCTCGTTGAGATGTTTCCTCGCCTGCAGCAAATTACTCTCATATCTTAGTATAAGGAAGCGACAGCAACAAGATTAAGTGGACGGAGGTAACGTCAATATTGTACTCCACCCCACTCAAAGAATGAGTCACAGACATTCAGGAGACGCAACTCCTAGACAAGAGGACAGAATTTCACCTTTGCTACAAGAGGGTTAACTGGCAGTTATTTGAAGAGGGGACGAGAAACAGAGCTCGAAGAAATTCACCTTCATTGCTTTACTGTATCTGGTTCCCGGAAAGTCGAATGGCATCGAGTTATAGCCTTTCTCAAGAGTACAATATGAGCGATTTAGATCTTCCTTGTCAACGCCTTTATGGCTCCCAAATATCTGGAGGAGCGCAACGTTGAAAGCGTACTGCAGGAGCGCGATGACCAAGACAAGTTAATTTCAAGACTTCTACCCAGGGACCAAGCTCATTCGACTCAAACGAATAGCAAAAATAAGAGAAGTGGACTCAAAAGACATTCACAATCCCCATCATACGCCTGTTCCTCTGACACAAGAAAACAGATACCTTTCAGAAATGAACGAGAGGTAAAAGCAAAAAGCAGTAGGGATTCCGGCTTCGAAGAATTCCCCAAAAAATGGACGAAAGAGATAAAAGAAAGAAATGGTTATCCCAAGTAGAGGACTCGCTATGAAGACTTACTTTCTTCAATTCCATGTACATATTGATTATACGTCCATCCCACGAGTTCAGCATTGTCAAAGAAAGGTCCTCAATGTCAGAAACAGTGCTTCTAATGGCCTCTGGTAGAAAGGAGCTCTGGACAAGCCGTCGAAGCCTAGCATGATAGGCTCCTTCGTGGAAGAATAGCGCTTGAGGCCCTATAATTCCTTGCTTGCTAGCTGGGAAAGTAGGTTTGAAAAGATGTGCTTGCGACACAAGAACAAATCTTGCAGCCTCAGGACTTGCAATCATGACGCAAGGACATCCTAGTATGTGCGTTTTGAAAATCTCTCCATACCTGCATTAATACAATCGAATGTAAGAAGAACGCATGTAGATATCCTTCCTAACAACAGGCAAGGCAAAAAAGATGATTGCACTCTAGCGTAAAGAAGCTGGTATTGGTAGAGGATTTGAGCAAGTATACGTGATCTCTGCAGCGTATCGTGTGTTCTGAGCCTACCTGATCAAATGGCAAGGAAGTGCAACGGAGAAGTCGAGGTAATAAAATGAACGAATGCAAGGGGTACAACCAAAGCGGTGGTAGAGTACCTCCTCTGTTTGGATGAGAAGAAGGCGTTGGGATTCTGAGAGTAGAGTTGAAGAGTCTCTCCAATGTATGGCCAACCCATGGAACCGGGGGGAAGCCTCTTGCCATTCTCCAAGTAGCGATAGTGCAAGATGCGGCCGATCAGGTAGAAACAGAAGGCGAGGCTAAGCAGAAGGAGCAACATTGTGAAGGTAGATGAAGGCTTATATGGTACTGAAGCTGATGAGGGTACAGATTAGTGATGAAAAGAGGAATAAATAAAGACAAGGTGGTAGTCTTAGATAGACTTGAGTGTATTTAGTTGCAAAGTCTGGTATACTCTTCCCGTGCTCGCTCTGGAGACAAGATGAAGTGGAGTGCGTGCGAGCCCAAGACAAGGCCTTGAGCGTGAGGCGGAGGGGGTTTTAAATACTGCAGTGGCTAGCGTGTAAAGGGCGTCAGCACAGAATCTGGGGCGAGACTAGTGCGAGGCAAGGGGTGGATCCCGAGATATTTTCAAGTTTGCAACAGTCACAACAACAAGCCCAGTGGAGTGAGTGTCCAACGGAGAGCATGGTGCCATGGACTGTATAGCTGGAGATGGAGCACGGAGGTGGAGGTGGTGGTGGAGGTGGAGATGGAGATGGAGAGCTACCCAACCCAACCCAGCCCAACCCCAGGTCAGGTCTATCTGCAAAGCTGCACCACCACGTATATGCAGCCCCTTCATTGGTTGTAGCGCCTCATTCAAGGTAGACCCAACCATTTCAACCCATATATTTTGATGGCTGCGGGCACTTTCATGCAAAATTAACAAGCCAAAAAGAAATGTGCATCTCAATTCATTTGGGCCTCACAAACATGTTTAAAGTATATTTATTCTAGCCTAACACATCCACAAGATTCTTCGCATTCCTTGAGGTGATACTTTTTAGTAAACTCCCCTAAACTACCCATTGTTTAGAAATCGCTTAGACAGTATACGGTCAAATTTCGATCCCACCATCCAATCACATCACAACTTCCACAATAATGAATCGGCCCACATAACAAGCACAATGGGAGCCCTAAACCCTCAACCAAAGCACAATGGATAAGGATGGCCACCACAATCTATGTTGACTTATTCATTTGAATGGGAAAAAACTGTAAACTACTTATTCAGCTCGCCTTTAAGGTTCAAGCGCACACATCTACATAATGAAATTCATAAGCATGGATAAGCATTTACAGTAGATAAAGTGCAAAATCTAGGCATACCTTTTGCTAAGCAAATATTGCTAAATCGTATTAACAAGAACTTTAAGCTAATTAATGAGCATAAACTACTACTTTGAATCAATGACTACTACCTCCGTACTAGAAGCAAAGGCTAGCAAAGTAACATGTTTAAAAAAAGCTTGTAGATAAGCTAAGGTTACATACAATCTTTCTTTTAATCCCTCGCTTAAGGAAACTCTTACGCCTCACTACAAGGGCATTGTCTCCGCATCATGGACTCCAGGGATAGGACATGCATGTTTATATGAGATGAAGCTATTAGTTCTCATATAAGCATATTCCATCTTATAAGGGTCCTATCCCATCCCACACAAACAAATTGTGCTACGTCATACCACAAGTTACTTTACATCTTACCCCAACATGTATGCATACCAATTAAGAGCTAAAAGCGTTTCTTCAATAGCCAAATGAGACTAAAGATGGAAACCTAATGTGAGTAAGGTGCAATTGAAAAGTCTAAAAGCTTAAATAGCTAAAGACCAAAGTGGACAGTGGCCAAATGAGACTAGAGATGGAAACCTAATGTGCCTAAAGTGGAATTGAAAAGTTGGCATCTCTTGTTACTTTGAGAGGGGCAAGAAACCGTGAACCAACTCCACAAACCCCATCCTACCAAAATGTGCAATGGAGGGGCCCCTCCCCTCCTCCCTAAGGGCGATGCTTGCACGTTTTTGCAATGGTGGGTTGAAAGCCGAAACTTGAGCAGTGTGCCTTGGTGTGCTACCATTCATACAAAAAACATTTCCCTAATAGGTCAACCCAACATGCGCAATTAGCGACTATCTCGATACCACTAAAGCTAAGGTTTTCGATCTGGCACTCCTATTTTCTTTAGACGGCACTAACGAAAACTATTGAGCATTTGACTATGGGCTTACAGGAGGCAGACTCCGGACGCACATATAATCTTAGATTATGTGCGATCTTCTCTGCATTCGTGCAGAGGTTAGGCTCCCACCACCAAATATAATCTCAGATTACGCGCGATCCCAGCCACCAGCAAATACTATCTTAGTATACTTGCAATCTGTACAAGTGGGCGCCGGCGGAGCTGTAGCAGATTCGATACATTGCTCCAGCCTCCCACTCGCAACGCAATTCCAGGTTGGCTTGCGTATTGTTGATAGATCATTGACCTGTCATTTCTACATACACTCCAAATCTCAGACAGCCTGAGTCTCATGGCGCACAGAGAACGCCCCCCGCATCACAGCATTGCATCGCTCTTATTTAATCCACGGTCACAAGTCAACCGCAGCCCAATGGTAGACTAGATTCACTCCGCCCTTGGTATTTGATGATTTTGCCAATTGACAAGCTGGATCGCGTTGTGGGCTTTTAATGCGCGTGGGGATTCGCCGAGCTTTGCCTTGCATCAGCCTCCTGTTCCAATTGCATGCATGCAATGAACGCAGCCTATCACACCTTGTCAACATGCCCGAGGGCCCAACCTCGCATATCACAATCTTCCCAATCCCCTTGCTCTTTGTTTCATCATCGTCGTCATCTCCTTGAGCATATAGCCAGGCCATAGGCAAGCTGCAGCCACTCCCCTTCCGCCATCTTTTGTACAGCCCATTCTTGACGTGTGCATCAAAGCTGGTTGCACGATCGATGTCCTTCCAATCACCCTGCTATCAATTCACGAATCATATTCATTCACTCATGTGAAATATCTTGTTCTTAATTATCAGATATAATATCATGGGCCGGCCAGTCCGTTTCCGCCCGCCAAAAAACCACATTCTCCTTTACGTTGAGAACAGCTGTGAGCAGATCAGATCAGTTCTTAATAAGTTTAACATATGCTCTTAAAAGCCTAGTACCCCTGTCTATTCGCTCCTAAAATGACGAGATGACGAGGTCTATTCCCGTCGCTTAAAACGACGAGGTCTATTCTCTTCTAAATGCACTTTTTGACAGAACATCTGATCGGTTAATTAAAATCATGACACCCATTATCTTTTGAAAAGCAAAGAGCTCCTTCTATTCTCTCTATTCGTTCCTAAAATGACTTGCCTTGAGATTTTGTGTGGCTTAAATTCCCATGACAATGTAATGTGATTACACACTCAAGCCACATAAAACCAAATTTTTATTCCATTATATAAATTTTATTATCATAATTTTTAATTTAAGGATGAGCAACAATGTACATTTAATTTCAAAAAAAAATTATATACTTGATTCCATATAATTTATAATTTGAAACATATTGTATTTCATTTTAAATTATTATTTTTTTGCCAAAAAATATATATCATTTTATTTTTGAAATTTTACTTTTCTTAATCAAAGGGAAATAAACAATTTATTTTTTTGATAAATTCAAATTTTAAAATAGCACATTATATATGTGATTTTGCATTTATATTTTGCAAAACATTTAAATAGTGATAGACAAATTGAAACAAAATTCAAAATTCTCAATAAAATTTTGAACTATAATATTTTTCAAATAATTCTATGATATAGCATGTAATATAAATTTATTCCATTGTTTGAATTAATTTATTTACATAATTTTAGAGATTTATTTTCTTTATCTTGAAATATACTTTCAAGATGATTAATTCTACCATTTTGATAAGCTACTAAGTGCTTGTACATTATCAACTCCTCTTTATACTTGACAAAGTTATTTCTTATTTTCGTTGCTTCCAATAGCAACTTTGATCGTCGCTTTAAAAGTAAATTTGTAATTTTCTTCAGGTCTTTGATTTGCTCTCGTACCTTTAAATCACAAGTTTCAAATTTTGTTTTAATTAATGTCTTCTTTGACATAGATCTTGAACATCTTCTTGATACATTCTATCTTTTTTTCTCTATTGAACAATAATTCTTTTGAAGATTATTAGTACACAAAAAATGAAAAAAAATTTCCCAAGTGCTTTTTAAAGATTTTATAATAATAATAATTTTTTATTGATTTATGCATACACACACACACGCACATGCACGTACGCACTACATATTAACCATGGACACGAGGTGGGCATGCGGCATCTTGGAGGACAAAGAAATAGCCACGTGTAGGCTTCGGGACACGAGATGTTTCAAAGTGATTCTGAAACGCTTCGAATCCTTGTTGATCACCTTAGAGAGTTCCATCGTCTAGATTAGTCATCAAATTAAGGATCGACTAACTACAAGCAATCAACACAAGAATTGCAATTTTGTCTACTAAGAATGCCAAGAGAGATTGAATCCCCAGTGGGCCATGTTCATTATAAAGATGATCGAGGTCGAGAGGTTGAAGAGGATGGAAAACTTGGCTGGGATTCTAAAGTGGGTTTTGAGATCAACATAGGAAGAAGCGCAATGTGTCGAGGCAAGCTAAAGCAAGGAGGTGAAGTTGGAAGAAGGTAGACTACATATCCATGGGCTTGCAAACGAATGAAGAGTGGTTTGCTATATAAATCGTTCATGCTTGCATCGATTTCTTTGACCAAGAAACTATGTGGCAGCAACACTTCCCTACATATAAGTTTTGTAAATCTCCTAGAGCCTTAGCGGATTGCTTACAGCTTTTTGTAGGTGCTTTGGGGAATCAAGCTCAGAATCGTCATTGACATCCGAACTAAGTGGGTTCCAAGGGGGTTGTGAAAGCTTCTTTGAATCATAAACGGACAATGCTCCTTTTCTTTCGAAAGGCCAGAGGGAAATCGACAATGAACCACATAGTTTAGAAGAGATAGAGTTGAAGTGTTTGTCCTATCCATTCATTTGATTGCTTCTAAATTGGGTACACCACTCTCTAGCCTATGCGACTCAGAGTCTGCACATATGCACAATAAAAAACTTGCATTACATCAAAAAGATCAACAAGCTATCTGATGATGTGAGCTCAATACATCCTTTCTCATTTGTAGAGGGAATTCAATCGGTACTTTCATCTCCACTAGTGGGGGAATTCGGGTTCTTAGCTCAGGTTAAGCGATCACTACAAGACACAGGCCCCTTTTCGACGCTATCTACTGATGCTTCGCGAGCACAGGCACAAAAATTGTTGGCATGGTTGGCGGGCGAGAAAAGTGTCGGGTAGATGAAAATGGAGTTGGTATGGTCCGCTATGCATGTCTATATAGGCGTCGGTATATACGGAAGCCTATATCGATGTGAATACCAACAACTCGCAATGCTTTCATCGGCGCTTCCACTGACGGTTGCGCCGACTTCGGGGTTAAATTTTTCATACCGACATTTTTATAGAATGTCGTTTCCAAGAGACTCAAAATAATTTTTGACCACAAGTTTGATCATTTGAAAGATTAAAAATAAAAGAGTATGTACACCAAAATTGAGATCAAAACACTCATATATTTAACATACAAATGTACAAAATGTCACTATATAAATGAGAGGGCCAAACATAGGATGTCTTATCGATGTCAAAACAATCAATCAGTAGCATTTACATCAACGGCTTCGAGCCAAGTCTTGCACGCCAAATCAGTCTATCTCAAGGTTTACATACAATTGATCACCTATATCATCATTTCCTATTGTATGTCTACCTAAGATTTGATCCTTTAGTTCTCCCTCTTCTTCCCTAAAGTTGTGATCTCCACCTTTCTCCATTACAGTGTCATTATTGTCACCTTCTTCCTGGTCCATATCGTCATCTTCATCCTCTTTCCTAGATCCATCGGCATTATTATTTGGATCTTCTACTGCCATCTCTGTATCCGCATTCCTATCTTCAAAAATATGTTTGCTTCAAGGAGCAACTTGGACCACGTACCACCATCTTGGATCCGAACGATCCGGATGAAAGACCACCTACGTTGAAGATAAAAATTAGATGCTAGTAATTATATTCATTTAGGCTTAAGTCTATAAATATATATATATATATATATATGAACATCTACCAATATTTGTTTGAAAATGAAAATATTAGCTTTTAATCAATTGATCATTAGTATGTACCTGTTCAGCATGCTCTAGAAGAACAAAAGTATCACTTTCATTGGCAAAGAAACCACTGCTGTCTATCCTAATTGTAGCATTGGGACCATTGTAGATAGTTCTAAACAATTTGACATCAAGAATGAAAATACTAAATCGTTTAAAATCAACTTCATAGATGTCATGCATGGTCCCACAATAATCTAATTGCAAGGAGAGAAGATTGGTATCAGAATCAATTGCTCAGCTATCTTGTACAAAGTTAGCCATGACTCCACAATCATATTTGACTTTCCTTGAATCAATGCATTCCACACAAAAATGCCGTCCATATGACCATAATGCATTGTACTTTTTGTACTACAAAAGAACATGATTAAAACATTGAGGATGCATTTTATAGCAATTGTGATCATAAATACCCAAACTAAGTAGAAAGGTAAAAAACTTACATGTGGCATACATTGCACTGCAAGCTCCCGCTCTCGATCGGTTATGTCCTCTCCATCATCTTCAGCTTCACAAAGAGCTTCTTGTAGCCAATCATAGGACATGTGTCTAGGGAGAATAGAAAGGTCTGGTGGGTATGGCACCCTTCTCCTATGCAGGACTCTAAATCTCATCCTCTCATTTATTCTTTTTGCTTTGGCCTCTTCATATCTCTCCACCCATATTTGCATCTCAGGACTACTGAGGACACAAAACTTATTGAATTTCTCTCTTTGCTCTTCGCTCATCTTTCTTTCAATCCCTTTACCTTGGGGAACCTCCACAATAACACAATCATTATCCTGATGTTCCAAGCATGTGGCATATCGAGATCCATGGATGAGAGAAACTCTGTGATGTATAGTTATGACTCTTGCACAAGCCATCCCTCCGCCATGCTTACTTTGGATCTAGCTCTTTGCCTTACAAATACCTTCAAAGTTTTCATAAATCATTCAAGGAAAAACATCCAACGACCATGAATGGTTCCTATAATGGCGACCTCAACAACTACGTGTACAAGCAAGTGCACCTGAGTCGTCATAATGCTTAAGGGAAAGTGCTTCTCAAGCAAGCACACAGCTTCAATGGAGTCCACCTTAGCCCTTGGATGGGCATCATGCATAGATATGTCAAGGGAAATTTACCAAATCAAAAGGGTGGGGTATTAGTCGAGGATATGAGCACAGCACAAGTTCCCACTTTTAGTAAAGTGGGAGAAATCAATCAAGCAAACGGCACTAAAAGACTAGGATTGACAATGTTCTGATGTTTATAGGACATGGATGACTCCATGGTATCGACTTTGCAGCATGAAATCTTAGAGAGAAAGGTGATTTATCTAGTTCCAAGTCAACAAGCATCAAAACCAAGGAAGAAATTTGTTGGGAAATGAAAAGTGATAAAGTCTTTCAGCCAGAGATTGTTACTTTACTCAAGGCAAAGTCACAAGACAATATGGGCAAGAGTTGGGAGGAGTTGAAACTTTTTTAGGATATTAGTGATTATAGGTATTAGATTATATTTGGGTATTGCAACGAGTGGTTGAAAGACCACTTAAATTTCAGCAAGCTGATAGATATTATGCTACCTCAAACTGCATTGACATTCCTTTCTTGGATACATAACTCTAAATTGGGTAGTCATCGAGTACCTCCAGTCAGAGTGTGAAAGAGATGACATGGAAGACTATAAATGATGGAGGCAAGTTAGAGGGACTAGAGGGTGTGAATAGATACACAGAACAACAAAGAATTGGAGTAGTTGTTCTTGATCACACCTCTAGACTGGAATGTGTCTTTCTTTGAAAGATTCTTTAGAATGCTAAATAAAATAACACACACGAAGAGCCCAATTATGGATTGTTCTCCTTTGTGTTGGTAAAAAATGTTTCATATTTGATAGAAGCAATCAAAGGTTTAGACTTGCAATTCAAGTATGCATATGACACATAGTCTTCAAAAGGTGCTTTGTTTAAAGGTACCCTTGGAGATTTGGTTGTTTCTAGCATGGTTTGCAAAGGATCTTGTGATGCAATGAAATCAATTAAAGAAGAATTTGACCCAGCCATCTGTAGGTTTTGGCTTATATGACGATGATCCAAGAACAATGAAGACACTAATGAGGAGAAAGCTCCCAAACACATGCAAAATCCAAACTTTATCTCCTCATTTATTCAATACTTCTATCGACTAGATCAATGTGTTATGGATGCATTTACAGAGGGAATTGCCACCATAGAGTCATTGAAGCTAAAGAGAAAGGAACTTGCATTTGTAACCACGAATCAAGATGAGATTGAAGTGATGGCAGGTGCTCAAATCTACTCTCCGCATATGAAGAATTGAGAATATGGGACAAACCTAGAGGATGAAACCATAGAAAATCAAGAGGAATCGCACGATGCAAACATGCAGACTTCAATTGAGTAGCAATTGGCAGGACCGACTAGTGTAGATGACCAACAAACCCTTGAGGATCTTGAGAAAATGGCCAGCAGATACTTGCATCCAAAGAAGTAGGTCATAATTCATAAATCTTCAGTGATTTTAATGGCATTTATGTAGATTTATCTTTTGGATTGTAGTGCATCTTTAAAATTAATTAAGTTTTTCATAATTGAATTGTTCATGTAAATTTTATGAGTACTATATTATTATGTAACTAAGAACTATTATTGAACTTACTCTATCATCCCCTATCAACAATGAGAGGATATTATCAGTTTTAAATCAACTTTTGGATTTCAACCTCGGTAAAGGATGAGAGCCTCTAAGATTGGTTTTAGAACCGATCTTATGATCGCCCACACAATAGAGCATGAGAGTGAGATGAAAGACTCAGAATGATTTTATAATCGACCTTAACATCTCCCACTTGGTCGACTATGAGATGTTGAGATTGGTTTTGAAACCGATCTTCTATTTGGAAATGTAACAAGGTATTCACTTTTGAGTTGTAATCTTCATATTTGTATATGATATTTATTTAGACATGAATTTAGATTTGGGTATGCAAATGTATTGTGGGATTTGCATTCAGGTTATGATCAATGCCTTTTCAAATTAGAAAATACAAATTGTATCGTGTGATGATGAGATTCTTGTGAAGATTGGAGATATAATCTAATACACAAAAATATCTAGATTACCATTGAAAATGTGAATGAGAAAATATAATGTAGACTTAAGGTCACATTTTTAAATGTAAGCATGGACAACATTCATTGAATCCTAAGTTCACAACTTGATACTTTTGCATGCCATGACAGAGATGGAAATCCCCTGGACATAGAAATACCACAGAGAAAAAAAACAGATGAGTCAATGGAACACATTCAATTTGAGAACAAAGAAATTACTTTCACTTGACCTGAATGGAATTTTTCTCGTCAAAGTCAAATAAGCCTTTCCATAAACACAAAAGCATACAGATTTTTAAGAGAATATGGATTGTGCTTTGAAATGGATTTGCTCAATTCTTGGATAAATTGTTTGAGCACTTTCATGTCGACATATGGTCAACTTCATTAATCAAGAATGTCAATTACATGGTTCATTTGATGGAGAAGCTTGCAGAGAAACAATTTCCATTCTACAAAATTATGGGGCAAGAGCAATGCTGCAAACCACTTCCAAAGATGTTATATAGAATAGACAATCCAGGTGTTCAATGCATGTTTAATCCCTTGCTTGCCATTTGGGCAAATGATAACGAGTTTGATCCTAGTAACACCTTGCTTATTGATGATTGTCCATTTTAGGGGTGTGTAAGCCCGGGAGAAAATGGTATATATCCATTTTACCTGAGAGAAAATGGTATATATCCAAATACTTTTGACATCGGTGAGACTGATGACACATTAAATATTGAACTTCTCCCTTATCTCCTTCGATTGAGAGATGTGTCAGATATAAGAAATATTATCAAGCTTGACCGTTATGGGGCAATGAACCATACATACCAGTCATCATCAGTTTATACATTTCAAAGAAATGATTTTGAAGTGGGAGGACTTCACTACAAAGATTAGTTCCAAGCCAAAAGATTAGTTTGACGAGCTCAAGGTCGTCGAACATAGTAATCTAAGTGGAGATGCTTATGAGCTAGATAAGGAAAATTTCATCAAAATCCTAAGAGCAAGACCTTGAAATAGGTCCAGCTACTTTGGATTCTTCTAAACTAGACCTCTTGAAGAAGATAAAGCGGCCAAATTCTTTGAGTAATATGCAAGCTTGTTTATATGCCTCGAAGTTGGGTTATGATCAACAGTATATCACTGGAACTTTTGCCAAAGCGTACACAACAAAGACAACAAGCTTCACTTGGATTAAACATGGAATAAAGCTTTGAGAGTGGTAATTACTCATATTAATTGCTTATTTGTGATGCATCATTTTTGTAATTTTCTTTACTTCTCATTATTCATGTGTAACTATTCAATAACTCATCATTCTTCTTCTTTTACGCACAAGGTTTGATAACTTGCCAAAAGAAGTCAAGATTAAAAGAATTCTTCACTTTGATTCTAAGTTGAATGGCTTGTAGGATCAAGATCTACCGATATCAATTGCTTCTGCATTCAAGCTCAAAGGTGTTCAATTTGAAGTGAAGACATCATCGATTCGAGGAGGTTATGGCCTGTTTATACAAATGGATGTAGAAATAAAGAAACGCCTTTTGATATACAATGGCCCAAAGTATGATTACAATAGTTGGATTACTCTTTGCTCTAAACTTCCTAGGTTTGGGACCTATGGCCTCCTTGAAGAGCCAAATGTTACACCAAAAGAGGATACACAATACATCGTGGAAGATGTGTCCATAAAAATAGTAATTGCATTGGCAAGCATGCATTGGTGGAAACTTTGACAAATGGATGTCAAAAATGCATTTCTAAATGATACCCTACATGAGGAGGTTTATATGCATTAGCTCAAGGGGTATGTACATCCCAAATAGCCAATGCATGTGTCCAAATTGAGGAAAGCTTTATATGGCCTGAAGTGTATGCTTAACCATTCTAAAAATGATAATGTTACAGAGATAGATTGTATTGAGGCATTCCAATTTTTGTAGGTATTTCATTGGAAGGCAAAATCTTTGTAGACTTTCATAGATGGAAAAGCTTGCAATGGGAATTGATGGATGATGATTTGTGTAATGGGACTCATAGTCCCATAGTTGAGGTATTTGTTTCTTGGCTAGGACATCCTTATCTAATGTTGGAATTGAAAGAGGAGTGGATAATGCGGTTCATCAAAGAAAAAATGTAGTTCGTAACAGCAAGCTCTCCCCACACTAGGACTATTATGTTAACTTGATAATTGCAAAGTTAGATATAGAGATGAGATAAACATACTATGTAAGAGTTATTGTCCCTGGCATACTCTAGAGAGCATACAGACATGATGGCAAGGGTTCATATTTTTGTCCCAAAGTTTCAAGATTAATACCTAGTTGCTTTGATCCTCAATGCTTCAACAATGTACTTAGGCATAAGGCATTATTAGATGTATGAACAAAAATCACAAATAATACAAAGCAATGTTTCATTCATTGTTAAGATCATATTTAACCATTTGCACTCTAGATTGATGGCTCTATGTTTATGAATGACAAATCGATAAATCTTTGCTTTTGTGTGTGTGTGTGTGTGTGTGTGTGTGTGTGTGTCAGAGAGAGAGAGAGTGTGTGTGTGTGGGGGGGGGGGGGGGAGGGAGGGAGGGGGACAGACAGAGGGTTTAGAGTGCGAGAGCAATTTGTGTGTGTGTGTGCATGCGTGCATGTGTGTGTGTGTGTGTGTGTGTGAGAGAGAGAGAGGGGGGGGGATTAGAGTGTGAGGTTGTGAAGGGAGAGTGTGAGGTTGTGGAGAGAGGAAGGGAAAGAACTAGAGACAAGAGCTCGAGGGAGGAAGAGAGAGGGAGAAAGAATATTACACACACACACAGAGGGAGGGGGGAGGGGACGGAGGTAGGAAGGGAGGTATGGAGGGAGATATGGAAAGAGAGAGAGAGAGAGAGAGAGATGTGAGGACACAACAGAAGTTGAGAGGGAGAGAGGGAGCTTGAGAGACACACATTTTGGTGGGTGCAGAACACCCTAATCTTCTATTTCATCCACATATATATGTGTTTGAGTATTGTACATAACCAGGGTTAAGGTACAATGGCCTTTAACCCCCACCACCTCTCACTTAAAGGCCAATGTGCCTTTAAGGGAGAACAACCAATGAGCATACTATCCAATGCCCATCAATACATGACAATACTCAAACCGCTAACTAGGTAGACTCTTTGCTAGTATATCTGTAGGGTTATCATTTGTATGAACCTTGACAAGCTCTATACGCTTGTCCTCAAGCACCTCCCTGTGATAAAATGGTACCTGACCTCAATGTGTTTGGTCTTTGCATGAAAGACTGGATTCCATGCTAGCTGAATAGCACTCATGAAATCACTATGCAATGTCACTACACCTGTATGAATCCCCAAATCTCTCACTAGCTCAAGCCATATAGCCTCCTTGCAACCCTCTGTGGCTGCAACATACTCGGCCTCTGTGGTAGACAAAGCAATGCACTTCTGTGCACAAGACATCCACGAAACTGCACCACCTACAAAGGTGAACACATAACCAAAAGTGGATCTCATGCTATCCATATGCCCTGCATATTCGGAATCTGTGTACTTAAATACATGCATCTCTCCTCTACCAAAGCAGATACACACCTCCTTGGTACCCTTCATGTACCTCATGATGCACTTAACTGCCTCCCAATGCCTCTTTCTTGGATTAGCCATATACCGGCTAACAACTCCCACTACAAATGCAATGTCCAGTCTAGCAGCTATCATAGCATACATAAGACTCCCAACCGCTAATGCATACGGAACCATGGCCATCATGGCCCTCTCCTCATCTGATTTGGGACTATTTTCTTGACTCAATTTCACATATGGAGGCAATGGAGTACTTACTGCCTTCTCCCCCTCCATATTGAAACGCTGCAACACTTTTGTAACATACTCCTTCTATGAAAGCCAAAGGAGTTTCCTACTCCAGTCACGCGTGATGCGCATACCAAGAATATGACCTGCAGGTCCCAAATCCTTCATGTCAAAGACCTCATGCAACTTGGACTTCAATGCATCAAGCTCATAAGTGTTCTTGCTAGCCAATAAGATATCATCCACATAAAGTGCTAGGAGTATCAGGCTATTATCCTAAGCCCTTTTAGTGTAGAGGCAGTGATCAATCTCACTTCTTCTGAAACCCTGGGACTGAATAAAAGCATCAAACTTCTGATACCATTCTCTAGGCACTTGCTTAAGGCCATAGCAACTCTTTTTCAGCTTGCATACCAAATACTCTTTGCCCTTTTCTTCAAAGCCTTCCGGCTCTATCATGTAAATTTCCTCATGCAAGAAAGTTGTCTTGACATGCATTTCCATAAGCTCCATATCTTCTATTGCGACAAGTCCAAGTACACATCTAAGTGTGGTCATCTTCACAACCGGAGAGAGTATCTCATCGAATTCCACACCCTTCTCGTGCTTGAACCCTTTAGCAACCAAATGGGCTTTGTATTTAGGCACATCATCACCTGTGACATTCATCTTGTAGACCCATTTACATGGCAATGCTTTCTTTCCATGTGGCAAAGAAACCAAGTCCCAAGTCTTATTCTTTATGAGTGAACTCATCTCTGATTGCATAGCATACTCCCACTTGCGCTGATCCTCGCGCATCATAGCCTCTCTGTAGCAAGAAGGCTCCCCGCAATCAGCAAGCATCACATAGTCTACCCCTGGAACAAATCTCTTAGGTGGTCTAGACACTCTAGATGTTCTTCTCAAGGGCATTTTAGCTTGCTGTCTAGCCTACATATCAGCTACATTTAGCTCATCATTGCCACCAATAGATGATCCATCATTTGCCCTTGATTGTGTATAGGTGGGAGTACTTGGTGGCTCCATTTCCTACACATTCGGTGCATGGACAGCAACACTGTCTATCAACATATGCGGGTGGATTCTCATCCTGGAAAGTAATTCTTCTCATTTCCACATCCCTCATGGGTGTCTTATGCATCTTCTTCTCATTAAAGACCACATCATGGCTTCATATGATTTTCTTTGCTTCTAGATCCCAGAGACGATAGCCCATCCCTCCACTTTCACCATAACCCAAAAAGATGCATTTCCTAGACTTAGGATCTAGCTTCTTTCGAGCTCTTTTGACACATGTGCATATGCATCACACCCAAATATATGCAAATGAGAGTAAGAGGGCTTCTTGCCTTTCCATGCCTCTTCAGGAATACCACCATCCAAACTCCTTCTTCTCATTGAAGACCACATCATGGCTTTGTAAGATTTTCTTTGCTTCTAGATCCCAGAGACGATCCATCTCTCCACTTTCACCATAACCCAGAAAGATGCATGTCCTAGACTTAGGATCTAGCTTCTTCCGAAGCTCTTTTGGCACATGTGCATATGCCTTACACCCAAATATAAGCAAATGAGAGTAAGAGTGCTTCTTGCCACTCCATGCCTCTTCAGGAATACCACCATCCAAACTCCTGCTAGGTGATCTATTGATCACATGCACTGCAGTCTTCATTCCCTCAGCCCAAAAACCACTAGAAAGACTTGCATTGGAAAGCATACATTGCAACTTTTCCTAAATGGTACGGTTCATCTATTCTGCAACTAGATTATGCTCTGGAGTATGAGGGAACGTGAGCTCCCTCTTAATCCCCTGTGTATCACAGAAATGCTAAACGTCATGAGAGATATACTCTCTATTATCAGTCCGTAGGCATTTAAGCATTCTACCTCACTGATTTTCAGCCAAAGCCAACCATTTTTTAAATGCCTGGAACACATCACTCTTTCGAGCTATAGCATAAGCCCACACTTTCATAGTTGCATCATCAATGAATGTCACATAGTATTCAGCCCCGCCTAATGACCATGTAGGCATGGGACCACATACGTCTGAATGCACCAAATCAAGCCTTTCAAGCTCTTTCTTTCCCCTTCTTTTATGGGCTGGTTTAGTCTACTTTCCATAGAGACAGTGCTCACAAAATTCAAAATCAGAAAAACTCAAATGCAGTACATAACCCAAATGGCATAAGAGTTTCATTCCATTTTGGCTCATGCGCCCCAACCTGCAATGCCACAAAGAAGTAGTTGGCTGCTCGGTTATTGCAACAACATGATCAGACACCCCTGATACATGTAAGGGATACAAAGTCCCAACTTGGCACTCTTGGCTAAAACCATACAGCCCTTCTGAATTTTCCAACTCTGAAAGCCAAAAGTGGTCTGAAAACTAGCATCATCTAGCTGACCCACTGAAATAAGACTCTTGGTCAACTTAGGCACATGTCTCACATTTTTCAAAACAAATGTAGACCCATTTGCAAAAGAAAACTTTATGTCACGTGCTCCCACTATATCACATGCATAGTTATTTCCAAGATGCACACAACCTGTCTTTCCATTATCTCATAAGTGGAGAACCATTCCCTATGGGGAGTAACATGGAATGAAGCACCAGATTCCAAAATCCAATCTTGGGAATATGCATCATCTTAAGTGGTAAGCAAGTCTGCAGGTAGACTAGACATGAAGAGAATGTCATTTTCACTATCATCAGTGACTGAATTAATCTCCTTGATCTTCATTTTTCCTTTGTCCTCCCTTGGACTCTCTTCCTTCTTATTTGCACCCCAATTTGCATTCTTTTTCTTATCCTTTTGCTCTCTTTTCAGCTTGTAGCAATCCTTTTTCATATGGCCCTTCTTGCCAGAGTGGCAACACTCAATGTTCTGTGCCCTGGATTTGCTATGAGACTTCCCTCTTTCTTGGGACTTCCCCCTGAACTGTCCCTTTGCAAATTTAAGCCTGCATCCTGCTTGTTGCCATCCATAGACTTCCATCTAATCTCCTCGGCCAACAAGCTACCCACAACATCATCAAACTTCAGTACTCCACCAGGTGCAGAGTTACTAACAATTGTACGGAAGATATCCCATGAGGATGGCAATGAACATAAGAGAAATATTGCCTTAGTCTCCGCATCAAAATTCATCTTTTGAGCCTGAAGCTGGCTGAAAATAACATTGAATTCATTCAAGTGAGAAGCAATGGAGACCCCTTCCTTCATCTGCAGCTCAAACAACCTCTTCATGAGGTAAACTTTATTAGAGGCAGTTTCCTTCTCATACGTGGCACACAATTTCTTCCACAAATCTTCCATAGTCTACTCATTTACTGCTGTGAAATAAACTGACTCTGGAAGATGAAGTCTAATAGTAGACTTTGCTAATACATCCAACTCATTCCAATCATCCTCAGACATATCTGTAGGCTTAGCTTCAATCCCTGCCAAGGGTTTAATCTGCTTCTTTTGAATAAGCACATCCCTTATCTGTTCTTTCCACAAAGAAAAGTATGTCCCATCAAACTTTTTAATGCTGAAAAGCTCCTTTTCAGACATGGAAGAGGATGCCATGATGCAAATGAAACAAAATCCCAAATGCTAGTACCTGCAAAAGAGCAATTGCACCAAATACCAGATGCACCCAATATGTATGCTTTAATGAAGGATAGTCTCACCAAAACTCAAGGCTCAAAGCATCAAAATGCATCTGACTCATGTGCATATACTATGCATCCATATGAGCAAATTTGGCCCAAAAGAAAATGTCAACCCACAATGACAAAACAATGGCAAATATAATGCCAATAAGAGCCAAATGCCTCAAGCATAAACACCGTCCATGGGCATAAGCATCAATAATGTCTCATCCAAAAGATCATAGCACAACCTGTGCATCCACTGCAATACGTCAAAGCTGTCCCTCAACATAAAATAGCATTTGTGTGCTAAACATCCATCAATAAAGCATCCCACAAGGCAATCTAGCCTTATCAACGCATCCAACAAGGATCACAATGCATCCAAATGGCTTGTAAAGCATCCACTGTAACCCAATGCAAACCACAAATGAGCACACATGGCTCAAACTGCAACCAGAGTGATCTGCATAAGGTATATCCAAGAAATTACATCCTTACAGCAATGACCGCTAGTGAAAGTAAAACCTGGGATGTCTCAAAACATGGGTGTCACTTCATAATCAAACTCAACAAGACAATCTGCAAATATCTCTCTTTTGCCACAACTCTAAAATATCATCCAAGGATGGAGTAAGAGCCAATCAACTCTTGTATTTACTTGCAAAAATAAACCTTAGGAAACTTAACCTTAGCCAAAATGCCACATGGCAATCAATGAGAAGGTCTTGAAAACTTTGAGAAACTTCCTTCAAAGAGACAACGAAAAAACACAGAGAATCACAACTCCCTCGATTCTTCATGGAATGGCAAGCAGCTTTGTAGAGATATGTTTCAGGCAATCCCGAATTTAACAGGACAGACAACTCTGCAAATGGAGGCCCGAATGTTGAGATCCCACTCACATAGGAAATGGCAAAATGAAGATGTCAGAGTAGACAGAGATTCACCACAACTTCAAAAGTTCACTAGATAGGAAGCAGCTTCTCAAGTTGAAGTTTTGGACCACTCTGGATCCACTGGGAGTGTCAGAACTGCAAATGGTGGCCTGGATATGGAGATAAATGGTGGCCTGGATATGGAGATCCAACACACGAAATCCTCGTAGGAAATGAATTTCGTCACTTTTTGCAGGAGCTGTAACTTTTCACTGAAAACTCAGATGACAGAGATGTTAAAAATGAAAATATAGCTCTCAATCTGATCTACAACTTCCTTGAAGACTTCAAGTCAAATTTCTGTCTCTAACTCCAGGTATTTGTGCCACTACATATGTGTGTTTGAGAAGATTTGCTTATATCCTCCGCCTTCAACTTTGCAACCTAGTAAAACAAGCAGATTTTGCCCCTTTCTCTCCAACTGCTATAGCAGCTCCAAAATCTGCAGCTCCTCCTGCTGGACAAGGATCTTTGGGATGCACGACTCTCTCTCCAGACTAGAGGCTGCACTCAGCTGCTCACACTACCACCAGGCTCTACTGCCAAGCTCTGATACCAGTTGTGAGGACACAATGGAAGCTGAGAGGAAGAGAGGGAGCTTGAGAGACACACATTTTGGTGGGTGCAGAACACCCTAATCTTCTATTTCATCCATATATATATGTGTTTGAGTATTGTACATAACCGGGGTTAAGGTACAATGGCCTTCAACCCCCACAAGAGAGAGAGAGAGAGAGAGAGAGAGAGGAATATATATATATATATAGAGAGAGAGAGAGAGAGATAGGGAGGGATGGTATATATATACATACATACATACATACATACATATACATACATACATACATACATACATATATATATATACATACATACATATATATATATATATATATATATATATATATATGTATGTATGTATGACCCCTCAGATAATATCTAGCATATTGGGGTAAGGGGTTACCACAGCTGCAAGCCAATGAATGTGATGGAGATTATGTGAGGTGTTGAGATTTCCAAACGTGATTTTTGCCCAAATTTTTGGATTAGAATCCTATTGCAACTTGCCTTTATATTATGTGAGGTACCATTTTATCTGGAGAGATTGGATTGAAATATTTTTATGCTTCTAGGCCTTTTGTTTGGAAATTTGTAAGTGTGCACTGTGGAGACGAGAAATAGATGCGTAGGTACTGGAAGTTCAACAAGAGACAAGCTTTAGGTAGGAGGCAAACTATTACAAATGTAGCCGAAAACATAGAGGCCTCATTCATACTGTGCACGATGTGGTCGATTAGCATATGATAATAACTAGTAACACTAATGCAAGTCAAAATCAATCTCCACAACCACAAGTGGACACAACATCCTCCCCGCATAATGCTCATGGAATAATTAAAGGCTTTCTTAAGGCTTCTTGAATAGCACAAAGGAGAGCAAAAAATAGGAGTGAAAAACCATAGTTCTATCAGCCCAGAATGCGGTTTTGTAATCAATGTACATGACTATGTTGAATAGAAATGCAAGTTATGTCATGAAGCGAGATCTAGAGCTGCCCCTTATGTAAGGGGTCACCTACTTGGCTCTAGCTACTCTCGGGGCAAGTGTAGCTGCTTGATAATTAAAAGATTAACTATTTAGGCAAGCGAAAATAGGCAAAAAAGAATGCTTTAGCAAGTTATGAGTGATAGTTCTAATGTCGCATCTACCACTATTCCAAAACAATCTCAGACTCCAATCATACAACCTCCCACAAGTAGTGAGGCCACTCAAGCCCATTTCAATAGTATTGATGTAAGCACGCCTCAATTGAGAAATCAGGAAATATTGGTATCTACACCACATAGATAGAGTTACTATTGGGAATGAAAATCACAACGTGAGGCAACAATCAATTATAGAGATAATCTGGAAATGACTCAATATGTTCTTGGCCAATCAATTTTGTATCCCAATTATCCATTGGGTATGATTGATAAGGTTGACATGTAAGATGCATGCACTTGCATCACGTGGTATAGTGTAGATTTCACACCTCCTACTTATAATGCCCTGTGGAAAACTATACTAGACAAAGCATATGTCGAGTAGATAGATTGCATCAGTTGCAATATTTTTTAGCTATTGCATTACACAAGATGCTTGTTTTAGATTGATGGACAAATGTAAAAAAATGCTCGTTGTTGAATGAGATGATTGTATCATTGAGAGGAGAGACATCTCATAAGTCCATTGATTCATAAAATAAGAAAGTTAGCACCACTACATATTGTTGGGTACCTCCTTGATTGGAAGTGGTGGAACATGAAACCTGAAGAGGTTCAATAAGGTGGTTTGAGCTTATTATCCATAGGATGCTACATTTACTAGGTGTTGTATTGAGCTCGCTAAGTATCAATTCAAGTAGGCTTTATTTGCATCTATCGATATACAAGCACTAGCCAAGAATACATATACACAGAAATGGTGGAAGATGAATGGTGCTAGTTGTGAGCTCCTATGTCCACTTGCCATGATGATTTTGGCACAACCATGCTCCAACACAGGTGTTAAAAGAAATTGGAGCCACTACAAGTTCTTTGAGGAACAAACTCCTAGAAGATCGTGCTGAGTATTGCAATCATAAAATGTTATCTACCTTAGGAGAGAAAGGGTATGAGACACAAGATCCAAAATGGACATATGATATTGTTCCCGATTCTATCCCTTGCGAAGAGGTTACTCCCATCGTTTAAATGGCCGTTGCAGTCCTAAAGAAATGAGAAGAAGCAAGAGGTAAAAGATGATATTACTGACATGAGGACAATGAGGAAGGCATTATTGGCCTTTCCAAGCACAATTATGATGAACACAATGAGGAAGATGATGATTCACATCCTTGTAGCCTTGATGCTTGATTTTTTTGAAAGTGGAGTAAATTTTTGAACTCTTTTAAGTTTTGACAAATAACACTAGTTTGGTAGGACATAAATATGTCGCAGGACACCTTTATGTTCTATTACCTTAGCCACTTCCAAGAATTGTTCTAAGGAATTGGTAAGGCATTTTGGGATTTTGATTATTGACCACAACAACTTAGATGCTTAAAAGAACTTGGAATAATTATGAATTGAAACTAAAGCCTATGACTTTGAGTTCTACTTAAGTGTTAAGGTCAACATGTCACCAAAATTTCAAGCTGCATTTTAAGACAAAATGCTCATCATTCTTGATTAGAATGAGATTTTAATATAGTTTTAAAGTCCCATAGTCTAATAATTACTATTAAACATATGTTTACATTGCTTTTGAAGTTAGATAATCATACTTAATATGATGTACGGACTCAAAAGAAAATTTTTTGAATGTTTATAGCTATGCAAATTTGGTCTTTTGCACATTTATTTGACATGTATAACAATTTTCAAAATCAACCATACTTTGTATATGTATTCAATATCATATTATGGAGTAGCATGAGGTTTTTAGGAGACCTATCATGATGTAAAAGGTCAAATTCAATCCTCATTTTGATTGTTGATTACGTTGAAATTTATACTAATTTTAAGTTGCAAGAATTAATTGATACCAAAGGAACCTTCAAAGGTCTAAATTATTTTCAAAGAGTGGCTCTAGTCATGAACAGGTGTGCATATATAGGATGTCGAATGTTTCAAAGTTGTGTGTAGAGGAGCAAACCTCTATGAGAAAATATCAAATAGCTTTCTCCCATTCACTCAACCAAATTCTAGGATGGGATGGCATATGCTTGTGATACCTCATCATTCTGAATAGGCACAATTCGGTACTATTTCTATTCGATAATTTAGACCATAGGATTTTAGATTGTTGATGCATAATTAGTTGTTAGCTAACTTTTAAGCAAATTGCTTTTAGGTATGGAATTCAAGTTGTGCCAAGGAAGTGACATGTTAGAAGATGTGGATCCACAAGATGCAAATAGTTTGTCCTTGGATTATTGCAAGACTTAGCACCGATAAACATTATAACACCAATGTGTTATTAGAGGATCATGTGGGAGATTCATCTAATGATTTTTACATGACACAACACATGTTACGCTATACCCACCTTTTAAGAGTTCATTCATGGGTTTAACTATGGTTTGAATTTTATATACTTAGCCATCTTCGCTTGGCAACAAGTAGTGGAGTGCTCTGTTTCTCAATGCTTTGTTCAACTTTGGGTCAAGGCTCCTATAAGAAGTTCTTGGCTTGTCTTAGAATCACCTCATTTTAAAGTTAGCCTTATGGGCTCTCTTTCCCTATGACTTGAATCACCAACTTGGTTAAAATTCTTCCTTTGAACTGCTACATTATAGTAGGTTTGGCTAGAGGATTGTCGTCTTATATGGTTCTTGTTATCTTCTAGGAAGACAACCATGTCTTGGTTGCAAGTTGTTGTTGTTGTTGTTGTCACAAATACTAAGCAAGACATATATTAGACTTGGTTGTATGACACCTCACTTGAGTCAAGGAATATGAAACTCTAGTACCATGTCCATGCAACAAAATATACAAACTCACAATGTACCATATCAAAGTGAGCCAAGGAACATGTTACAGGTTTGCAAGAAAAAAAAAATTAATCTAAATATTGATACTCATATCAATGGTTATTTCAATGCTTTCTACCAAAAAAAGAAACACACTGGCATTATTGAATTTGAGTTCCGTGAAAAGCTCCTACGGTGCGGGCACCTAAGGGACATTGCACCAACATTTTAGGCTGCAAATTACTCTCTATATATATACCTTTGTAAGACCAGAATATATCCAATCGTACAAATTCAAATTTTTGTTGTTCTAAATTACTAGCCAAATGTGAAACTAAAGTTCAAGGTAAGGCATATTGCATGCAAATCTACAAATACTGCCAATTCACTACACAGATCAGACAAAAGTCCAGAAAAATGATTCCAGATTTTGACAAGCACACAAGGATGCAGCTTGGATGGACACACTGACACACCTTTATTTAGTCAGTGAGCATCTTGATTTATTTTTAAAAATTCAGTAATGAATCCAAGCCTGCAGCAAGCTATTAAAAAATTAGCTTGTCAGCCTTGTATGATCATTACATCCTAAGATTTCTCAATAGCATCCATGCTCTAAACATGTCCTCAAAATGGCACACCTTTTTCCCATGACCTCAAATAAATCACTATGGCATGAAAAAAAAAGTTGGTGCTGTGTGGGAAAGTTCTAAAGAGGGGAGGAAAAGCTTAGCTGGACACCTCTCTTGCCACGATCATTATCAAATTGCCGCAAAATATGACAGAAATTCACCTGCATATTTGACAAAATCATAAACTAGTATCAGTGCTGTTCAGAGACTAACCTGTATGCACCCAGACCCCCCCAAACACACACACAAAAACCCACAAAGAGGAGACAGTATCGATTAAGTTGTCAACGCCTACAAATCAGATAAAGATACATCACAGCTGAGAACTGTCAAGAAAATGCACAAGCCATCTCTTAAAATAGTACTCAACTATAAGATTACACTCTAAAGATGTACATGTTATGGAGAACTGCGAGATGTAATCTCTGAAATATATTGTGCGCATGCGCACGCCACAGAGAGAGAGAGAGAGAGAGAGAGAGAGAGAGAGACACACACACACACACACACAGAGAGTGTGTGTGTGAATGAAAATGAATTGCTTTCGTAACATCAAACGAAGATCCATCAGGAGCCATTGAACAGTGAAAGTTACGAATAAAAAAACTAAAAGCAGCTCTATGAAAGTTTTCCATGTATGCCTAGTCTTTGACTGTGTATGCTTTCTTCCTGCAATTTCAGAGCTAAGAGAGGACGAGGGAGAGAGAGAGAGAGAGAGAGAGAGAGAGAGAGAGAGAGAGAGAGAGAGGGAGGACCTCAAGGCGAAAAAGCTTGGTTGGAATCACAATGCCAGCACCCGCAGAACACCTGAACGAAGACACAAATCTCTGAAAGGATAATTGACGATCTTCTTCAGCCAGACTAACTAAGTTGCCTGCACATATGAAGCAATGACCATGTATATTCTGCTCTCTTAGGAATCCCACCGGCAGATCAAATGATAAATCTGCAAAACCAGTCACAGCAAGGTCACCCCCAAGTGTGTCTCTCAATGGGGGAGTTTCAATATCTTTCACCGCTGCTTTAGCTCGCCTGATCTCCATAGGCCCCACTCCTCTAGAGCGGAAGCCTAAAAGTGTTGTTGGACCATTCATGTCACACACAAGGGATGAATGGCCTCCCATGAAAATTCGGTCACTGATTGGAGTTACTTTTCGGCGGAAACCTTCCCCCCATGGCATAATCAATCCCCCTGATATACCAATATTCAGAGCTGCATTGTAAAATCCCAAAGGAATGGCATACCTAAGATCAATTTCCTGTGATCAAGAACAAATTCATGATTGTAAGAGGAGAGAGAGTGATGGCTCATAGAGGTCATGAGAGATTTTGTACATTTTCAAATTTCATTATAGACCTTGGACTCTGAACCACGCATAAACTAAGTAGACAAATAATACTCAAATGTTCTTTGGTAGCTAACAACAGCCTGAAAAGTGAATATATAACTGATAGGAGTCATTGCACATGTTTACAAATTGTTAACCTGGTATTGTATCGTTAGAATTGCACATGCAAAACATAAATCAGCTCATATATAATCTTTATTTCTTCAAAGCAACAAGCAAGAATCACGTATTAATCCTGAGTGTATTGACAATTTAATTGAATTAAGGCTTGACAGCCCAACCCATGGAGGAGCGGGGAGTTACAAGCTTCAATCATGCTTGAATAGAATAGGGTGATTATAGAGAAAGAGAGCAAGCCATAAAATGCTCCCAGCTGATCAAGATAAGGGTGAATTGGTGTTCCAAGAGAGTGAGCCGAAGGACAGGGCAAGCATATGGAAATATGCTCGTAGAAGAGTGTCGAAATTGGGCTGGAATACGGTGAAGCAAAATGGACTGGCAACATCTACATGCATTGCATGTTTATGTAACTAGCTCTTTGCATACATGGAAAAGTTGCATGTTTTTCAAGTGTTCATGCATGTGCCAGTAAAGACTCAACGTGGCCTGCAAGTCACGTATGCTAAAGTAGAAAGGTTCTTTTGGAGCGAAGTGCTCTTAAGTTGAAGTAGGAAACTAGCTAGAATAAATGCATGCCACAGAGTAACACACAGCACCTCAGTACCCCTGCATGTGCACATATGCAACTTCCACAAGTTCATGCACTTGAATGGAAACCAGCAGTTTCCTCTTCCACGCTTCTTTCTATAAGCCACCGGGCATCAGACTGAGGCCCATGTTACCACATATTGTGGAACTGCACCAAAAGACATGACACACAATTGAAATGTACCAATTCAAGGTATGACAGATTCAGATGCATCAGCCTGTGCCACTACATGAAGTTGTATGCAAACCTAAGATCTACCCACTATTAGGGCGAAATCATCCCAAGCTCATCAACCTTTTTTTTTTTTGCAAAGAAAGGAACCTTCAGCAGCGAAGGTGCTGAGTATGGAAAAAACTGATAAAGGCTGAAAGAAGGAACCAGCCTAGTCCAGAGAAACCCAGCTCACTGCCTAGGAAATCTCTGGTACAGGGGCTAACAGCCAAGTAGGGGGACTACACAACCAATGAATCCCTCACGGAGTGAATGTGTAGAAAACTCCTGCAGGCCAAGCCTTGCAGAAATGTGCGCACCTCGCAACAGTCGCCCTAGAGCCCGGGGTCTCACGCTCCAGGTTGAGTGTAGGGTGTAAATGATATCCTGCCAGATAGCGACCAAGGTAGCCGAAGGTGAAATCGGATGCTCACCCATCACCAGACTACAGCGAGCAACCCAAATGTCCCACGCTGTGACACTGGCTACTACTGGCTACTACCTCCCACATGCTATCCTCCGGAAGAGAGTGAGGATCCGTGCTATCAGGAGGAACAGCCTCGTGAAGCTCTATCCTTTGAATGCTCTGACCTTGCATCCAGTAAGCTAGGGAGACCTCATCAATCTGGAACTCATGACCTCCCTCAGTCAACCAAGCCATCACCCCCCAGGTGTAGTCCCTTTGAAGGCCATCAACTTCAATTACGACCAACATCAAATCGATGCCCAATCTATTCACCAACTCAAACACCTACACTAAGCTTTGACAAACTACCTCAACCACCACCAATTTTCGTACGTTGCCAATACCAGACATGACAAGCAATGCCAAAGCACGCAATTCACACCTTTGAGCTCTTGGGAAATCCATCCCACGGAAATTTTTTTTTTGGGTGTCTCAAACCTTCAAAACGACACACCTAGGATATCAAATAGTCACGCCCACGTCTGGGCATAACGTGGCTAGCTTTAGGGAGGTCAACTTAAATATGGATCATGTGACCTGACCCTGTGACACTTAATAAATGACAAACCCTTGGCACATTTCGGGTAGTCTTTGTTGGTGAACTAAAAGGAAAACATGGAGTGAACACAAACTGAGAATTTTTGCTTATGGAATGAAGAAAGGTGAGGTCCTTAAGTAGGCACCTCTTACATGATCACTGACATCACTGATGACCTCTGAGCTCCACAATCATCTCCTCAATCTGCTCCTAGATTCTCTCAATCATCCTATGTGGCTTCTACCACCACCTAACAGTGCTTATGGACACCTAACTGTGCCTCTAGCACACACACATAGAAACCAAGGTGTGCCTCGGGCATACACCTTGAGATATCCCATCATACCCCCCTCAAGGGAATGCCTCAGGCTATGTCAAGGATACATCTAGTCTCATAGTTTCTTATGTCATCTCATGGTGGTCAAGGACAAATCTATGGCTAGGTTCTCATGCTAGCAAGGGGTTCCCAAGGGTGTGAAGTAAACAAAAGGGATACAAAAGACCTTCCAATGGTTATCTCCCCTGCATGAGCAAAACACATACACATGGCCTACATCATATGGTGACCAAAGGTGTTTACAAAACACACAATAGTTTATTTCATGCATTTTGGAGGACTATCCAGGCTGAGTACCTTGACTCAACATAAAAAAGAGAGATCTGGAGCATATATGGAGATGATTCAAAAAGCATAATCTTCATAGGATGCCTCATCTAATGGAGGCACATCAACTGAAAGTAGATTGGCAGTTTCTGACTTTCTAGTTGCTTCCTTTTTTACTCTACAAAACTTTTCATGGTGATTGTTTTTGCCACACTGTTTGCATGGATTGATCTTGAAGCAGTCTTTTGAGAGGTGATTAGTCTTCCCACAATGTTTGCAAGGTGAAAACTTGCCCTTCTGAATTTTTATGGCATAGGCTGTGTCATTGCCTCTCCGGAGTTCCATGTGCCTCTCTTCTTCTTAAAGAGCAAAAATAAGACCTTCAAGATTAGGATTAGGAAGATTTTTCAAAGTGGTAACAACATGATCATAATCTTCAGGCATACTCTTGAGCAACACTGCCATTGCATCATCTGTAGTGATTGGAGAGTTGATAGAAGCAAGTTGAGTCATGAGACTCCTCATGTAATTGACATGGGTAGCCAAAGGAGTGCCACTAACCATCTTCAATTCAAAGAAAGCAATCTTAAGTAACAATTTTGATATGTGAGAGCTAGCACCAAAAATAATATCAAGCTTCTGCCAAGCTTCTGAAGGAGACTCCAAATCAGAGATGTGATGAATATAGTCATCTCCTAAGGCAAGAGCAATGATGCCATAGGCTTTCTCCTCTCTAGCAGGATCTCTTGCCGAGCGTGTCGGAGCTGAGGATTCTCCAGCATTGGAGGCTGTTGAAGAAGAAGTTGAAGCCGGTTTGACAAGCCCCCAGAGGTTTTCCCTCATCAATGCAAACTTAACCTTCATCTGCCATGTGTGAAAGCCCTTACCATTAAACTTATCCATATTCAAGATGGTAGCCATGAGAGGGTCTAACCCAAAATGGGCAGTGTCTACTCTCTTACAAGGCTAGAAAGAGTTAAAGAGCTTCAAAATACAAGCATTTAGAGTAGCAAAGGCTTGCAACCAAAATCCATACTACAAATCAATGATGCTTTCACTTGCATGCTTCATAGAGGTGACTAAATGAAAGTATTCCAAGCAAATCCAGGTATAGCAATTTAAAAGAAAGTTGTAGCCACAGTTGTACTGACGCTTTTCAATACTTTAAAACCTCAGAAATGCTAAAGTAGCATCTAATGTAGCATCAAACTCATAACCTTGTCAAAACTGTCCAAAACAGAGGCCTGAACTTGGAGGGCTTGTATCTCACTCTTCAAAGCAAAGAAAACAGGGCTTTCTGAAGCAAAAGAAAGCTCATATACCAGAGAAGATCCAGCACAGAGGTTGGGCAAAATGGCGCACTGCTTTGCCAGCGGGAGTTGCTGCAGGCTGAACCTGTGTTTTGACGTTTTCTCCTTCGTTACTGAACCAAATGGGCTGCAAAGTGACCCAAAATGTTCGTCTTGAAGTCGCCCATCTACTCCTAAGAGGGCTCGAGCAATGGTGCAGTAGGCAGGGAGTATTCTGCAACAGAAGAATGACGAAAAAATGCGCTATTTGGGGAATGGTGTCATCCTGCTTCAACATGTATCCACTTGCTTGGTACTATTTCTTTTTGTTTTTCAATAGTATGCTTATTAAGAAATGAAATGTTTTTCTACTGTTCAGTTACGGACAATGGGGACTAGGTCTAGCATTTGAGGGTGGACCCCCTTGCTTGGTGTTATGGGCATTAGTGACCCACAAGAGTGATGGCCTCTCTTTGAGAGGGACATCTAGAAACCACACCCCACCTGAGTACCCAAACATGGGACCAATCAAATGCACAGATTGCATACCGACCTAGGAACCATTCAAGAGAATGTTCCCTGAGCTTTGGGTGTGGGCTTGGCAGCATGCCAAGAGTAATGGAGATACAAGATAAGACGACAAACAAATGAGCTCAGTATGGCTCAATTATGACCTTAGAGTACGTCAATACGTAGTCTAAGCTGTTAGGAACCCGTGGGTGCGATCAGAATTAAATTCTGACAACTTTGAAATTTTAGGGTTTTTTGGGAGTGACGTGGCAGCTGACACGTGGCAGACTGCCACATGGAATCTGAGCTGGCAGGTCAGTCCACCTGTCCCACACATGTGGCAGCATGCATGGCAAGTGGCAGAGCATGCAGGCCAAGTGTTTGGCCCCAAATCTGGTAGATTTGGGGCAGGTTGTGGGCTGTCCTCTTTGGGACTGCAGCCCACCAAAAATCTGGGACAAGTGTCCACCTTCCACTCTAGGCCTAGGGGGGGGGCTGAGCCTATAAAAGAAGGCCTCTCCCCTTCATTCCACACATGAAAATTTCGTCACTTTTCTTCTCCCTCCTTTTGGATGATGCAGCAGAACCTCTCCAGCTCCTTGGGTGCAGCCAGCTTCTCCCCAGGCCATTCTCTCACCTCAGCAGCACTTTCTCTCTTTACAACAGCACATTCTCTCTCTACAGTTCCAGCCCCTCCTCTCCAGAAATCTGCCCCCTCTCAGCTCTTCTGGAACAGCAGCAGCATCCTCTCTCCTTCACCTAGCCTGGAGCAGCCACAGCCCCTTTCTCTCTCCTGCTGCAGTCTTTCTCTCTCTACTGCAGAATTTCTCTCTCTACTGTTCCAGCCCATTTCCCTTGCAGAAATCTGCCTTTCTGTGCAACTCTGGAACAGCAGCAGCTCCTCTTTTACATCTCCTCCCTTGGGATCAGCATTGGCACTCTCTCTCTACAGCTATCACTCCATAAAAGCTTTCTCTCTCTAGCCTACAGGCTGTTTTTCTAAGCTGTTCTCATTCCAGCCCCATTTCCACACTCTCCTCACCCAAGGTAGCTTCAGAGGCATCAAGGACTTCATGTACATAAGGGTCAAGTCACGAAGGGAGCCTGTATTGTCAAGTTTACCTCATTTACAGCACTATTTCATGTTGTTTCTACTATCTTTCTAGAAAGTAGTGGTTGTCTCTAATGTTGGATGTAAGTGGTGATTGTTGCAGGCTTCTTCCTTGTGGGTTGGGCAAGCCAAGAGTTGAAACCTGAGCTTGGAGTCCTCCTTTTTGTTGTCTACCCTGTACATATGCTCTTGAGTCTTGTATCTAGGTCCTAGGTTTTCACTGAGTTCATCAGTTTGGAAGGTGCATTGCACCTTGGTCTTGTATCTCCATTTTCAAGAATAAAGTGAGCCTGGATAAGGGGAGGGGGCCATCTTGGCCCCTCAATCATATTGCATTTTCCAATGATGTCACTTTGTGTTTAAGCTGTATAAGTCTTAATTCCAGCTTAATTGCAAACTCTTAAGTTCAAGTATATGTATTTGGCAACTCGCAATCATCTCATTCAAATGCCTCTGCAAAATCCGTTATTTGAATTAATAGAAAGCCCCGAGTAGTTTACATTGGCATCAGAGCTTAGGCAGTGGTCCTGTACTCTGTGCTTTCTCTTATTGAGTCTCTCCTTCATTGAGTCAGCTTGTCATCATGGCAGCCAATGGACCTGACCCTCCTCCTAACTTGCATGAGTTGAGTGCTCTCTTGGCAAACATTGCTCAACAGGTTCAAGTGCTGGAAAGCAGCCAAGCAGAAACTCATGACATAAGGGCCCAATCCCAAGGAAGAGGCCGTGCGGACAACACCAACTCCAACAAGGAGGGAAGATCATCCTCTTCTTCCCCTCCTCGAGGTAGACGGCATCATCGGAGTCCATCTCCTTCGAGACGTCCACGGAGATGAAGGTATGCAAAGCATAAGGTACCTCTTGGAGATAAGCTCTTCAAGTTTACCAAGTACAAGGGAGAGGACAAGCCCGAGGTCTTGCTGGCCTGGATCCGAGACCTCGAGTATTTCTTTGAGGGGGACGAGTACGAAGACAAGGCGAAGATTCGGTTTGCCGTCCTGCACATGCAAGACCGTGCTTCACTCTGGTGGGCAGCTATGGTCAACACTGGACAGCAAGCCCACACCTGGAAGCACTTCAAGAAGAACTTGATGAGGCACTTCCTGCCTAAGGAGTTTAAGAGAGATACAATGGTGCAGTGGGACATCCTCCGCCAACGCCAAGAAGAGAAAGTCAGTGAGTATGTTGATCGTTTTTGGGATACTTTGTTAAAAGTTCAAGCATTCAGTAGGAAGGATAAAAAAGAGCAGCAAAGGAAGTTCTTTGCTGGCCTACGGTATATCGTTCAGCATGAGGTGGACATTGCCACTCCTACTTCTCTCGAAGACACCATCAACATCGCCTTGAAGGTGGAGAAGAAACAATCTTTCTCCAACAAGCGGAATGGCAGCAACAACAAGCGAAAGTCCCAGGGAACCTCTTCCAAGGAACAAAGGGGTAAGGAGACAGCAAAGGACGCACCAAAAGAGCAAAAGTCAGCCAGCCAGCCTCCTTCGAAGAAAGCAGCCCGCACTTTCAGCTCATTGTCTCCACAACAAAAGCAAAAGTATTACTCCGAAGGGCGGTGTTTCAAGTGTGGCGATCGAGGCCACAACTTCTACGAATGCCCTCAAGCTGCCAAAAACAGCAGCAACAAAGAAGCAGCCCTCAAAAAGCCAGTTTTGGTAGTTAACAAGGTGGAAGCACCTCCAGAAAAGGGAGCTGTAAATGACACACATAGTTTGTTGAAAACATGGGGTCAGGTAAAGGATCAATCCGCTTTGTTTTTGTTCAATAGTGGAGCTACTCACAACTTTATTTCTCATGAGATGGCACAGAACTTGGGGATAGCCCCAGAGGATAAAGGAGAAGCCTTGGAGGCAACTGCAGCCTTCAAGAACCAAGAGGAGAAGGTGTACCCCATCATCGGCAAGCTTCGAGTACACATCCAAGGGTACTTGGATCATCTACCCTTCATGGTGGCACCACTTCAAGGATCAGATGTAATTCTCGGCATGCCCTGGCATAAGCAAGTCAACCCCCGAATCGATTATGTGAAGAATATTCTAACCCTCCAACATAAGGGTAGAGATGTGAGCATTACAGCGGGAGTTTCAGGAAACACCATTCCTATGGTAAGTCATGCACGATCTCCCAATTTGCTTAAGAAAGGAGTATGTTCTTTTCTAGTGTTTGTACGCGATAAGCAACCAAGTGAAGAAAAGTCAGATCCTCTCACAAAAGAAAGATTAGATTTCCTTCAGGAATTCTCTAGTTGCTTCTCTCAGGAACTTCCTAGTCACCTCCCTCCTGAGAGACCAGAGGATCACAAAATTGACATAGTTCCAAGGTCTTCACCTCCAAATAGACCCCCATATAGAGTTAGTCAATCTCAACAAGATGAAATCTTTAAGCAAGTCCAAGAACTCTTGGACAAGGGATTGATCCAACCCAGTAGTTCTTCTTTTTGCTCTCCTGTCTTACTAGTCCAAAAGAAGGATAAAACCTTAAGGATGTGCATAGACTATAGAGCCTTAAACAAACAGACGGTTAAGAATCCTTTCCCAATTCCTCGTATAGACGATATCTTTGATCGTTTAGGAGGATTTGAAATTTTCAGCCGCATAGATCTTAAGAGTGGCTACCATCAGGTACGAGTTGTACCTGAGGACATTCATAAAACAGCCTTCCGAACCACATTTGGGCTGTATGAATATATGGTAATGCCATTTGGCCTTACTAATGCCCCAGCCACGTTCAATCGACTGATGGAACGGTTGTTCAGGAACTATAGACAGTTCACTGCCGTCTTCTTTGATGACATCCTCATTTTCAGCAAGAATGAGGAAGAGCATAAGGAACATCTAAAGATTGTATTTCAAATCTTAGCTGAAAATGCTCTTCACATCAATGAGAAGAAAAATGAGTTCTTTCTTCCTGAGATTCACTATCTTGATCACATTATCTCACGAGAAGGTGTCCGTATGGACCCAGCCAAGATACAGACAATTGTAGAGTGGCCTGACTTGAAGAGTGCCCATGAGGTAAGGTCTTTTCTAGGCCTATGCTCATATTACCGAAGGTTTATTTGGCATTTTGCTGAACTTGCAGCCCCTCTACATGATCTCACTAAGAAAAATCTGAAGTTCAGATGGACCCAAACAGAAAAGGACTCTTTTAAGGCTCTAAAGCATGCCCTGACTACAGCTCCTGTACTTATCATTCCTGACTTAAGGAAACCATTCCTAGTAGCAGCTGATGCCAGTGGCGATTGCCTTGGGGTTTCTCTTACCCAGGATGGTCATGCTGTGGCCTTTGAAAGCCGACGGCTAAGAGATGCTGAACTTCATTATGATATTTATGAAAAAGAACTCTTAGCTGTAATTCATGCTCTC
This sequence comes from Dipteris shenzhenensis, assembly GCF_047967505.1. Taxonomy (NCBI): domain Eukaryota; kingdom Viridiplantae; phylum Streptophyta; class Polypodiopsida; order Gleicheniales; family Dipteridaceae; genus Dipteris; species Dipteris shenzhenensis. The sequence continues at coordinate 5,863,582 of NC_141606.1, forward strand.
AAACTTTGGAAACATTATCTTTTAGGGATAGATTTTCTTGTAAAAACTGATCATGAAAGTCTTAAATATTTTCTAACTCAACCTCTGATCAGAGAGAGACATATGAAATGGTCTACCTTTCTGCAATCATTTCATTTTCAGATACAATATACTCCTGGAAAAGAGAATGTAGTGGCTGATGCCCTTTCTCGTAGACCACGGCTTCACCATATTTCAGTTCCCTATCATGATGAGCTAACAGCCCTCAAAGAATTCTATGAGGGAGATGCTGATTTTGCTCAGCCATGGGCACATTTGAAAGATGGAGGCACCCATCATGCCTACCACATCAGGGATGGCTATTTATTCATGGAGAACAAACTATGTATCACAAAGCAGCTTAGATCTAAAGTGATGGAGGAAAGCCATAACCCACCCTATGCTGGTCATAGGGGTATTGTGGCCACTTTTTCAGCCATGGATAAATTTTTCTACTGGCCTAACATGAAAAAGGACACTGCTGCCTACATTTTAGCTTGTCTCGCATGTCAAAAAGCTAAGTATGAGAGAGGAAAACCCAAGGGTTTACTTCAGCCCCTACCCATTCCTGAGAGACCATGGGAACACATCACCATGGACTTCATTACAGGAATTCCCAGGACCAATCAAAATCATGACATGATTTGGGTGATCGTACATCGATTCAGCAAGCAAGCACTTCATTCCTTGCAGAAAGAATCTCAAGGCACCTGAAGCTGCCCATTTATTTATTAGACACATCTTTAGACACCACGGCATGCCCAAGTCTATAGTATCAGATAGAGACTCAAAGTTCACTAGTAACTTCTGGCAGGCTTTGTTTGAGAACCTTGGAACTCTTCTAAGTTTCTCCTCAGCTTTTCATCCTCAAACGGATGGCCAAACTGAAGTTACGAATAGTACACTCTTGGATTTGCTGAAATTTTATGTACATGACCAGCAAACCTTTTGGAAGAAATTCCTTCCTCTTGTGGAGTTTGCTTATAACAACACAATTCATTCCTCCACTGGAAAAGCTCCTTTCGAAATTGTATATGGTAGATCTTTACCAACTCTACTCATGCAAACAAAAGAGAAAATCTTTGCCGCTGATCAATTCGTGGAGGATTATGATTCTGCTTATGCCACGGTTCGAGCAGCCATTCAAAAGGCACAGGAGAAACAAAGAGCAGCTGCAAATAAAAGACGGAGGGCGTTTGCAATGAAAGAAGGCCAATGGGTCTTATTGAAATTTGAGAAAGCCCGGTTAAAAACCAAAGTGGGCAAAAAGTGCATCTACTTCAAGCTATCCTTTCGATATTATGGTCCTTTTCACGTGTTGCAGGTAATAAATGATGTCTCAGTCCGATTGAGACTTCCAGAGCATTGGAAGATCCACAATGTCTTCCACGTAAGCTTGGTGAAACCCTTCATTGGGGAACCACCTCAAGAGCCCACACTGGACGATGCACCTGAAGTAGAGGACACTGAGATCTTGTTGATCCCAGAGCAAATTATTTTGCATAACTTCACTACGGGACGTCGAGGCACCACTCGCAAAATGTACCTTTTGAAGTTCAGAGGGCTCCCATCTACTAATGCCCAATGGGTGGACAGAGCTACATTTCAAGAGTGTCCTGAAATCCTGGATGCTTATGAGGAAGCATTTCAGTTGCGGACGAATGGCGACCAGCAGAGACTTCTTTTCTTTAATTGCTTGCAGGTGGAAGTTCGCCCAAACGAGGGGTATCTCCAGCAGGAAGGGCTTGGAGAATGGCGGAGAACCGAGGGAGAACAAGCTTTAGCAAGATTTGGGAGAAAAGGGAAGAAATGGTGAAGATGAAGAAGAAGAAGATGGAGAAGAAGAAGATGATGTGGCACAAATGGGCTCAAGGAGGATCAAAGGGCTCTGATACCATGTTGGTGCACTGAAAGGAAAACATGGAGTGAACACAAACTGAGAATTTTTGCTTATGGAATGAAGAAAGGTGAGGTCCTTAAGTAGGCACCTCTTACATGATCACTGACATCACTGATGACCTCTGAGCCCCACAATCATCTCCTCAATCTGCTCCTAGATTCTCTCAATCATCCTATGTGGCTTCTACCAACACCTAACAGTGCTTATGGGCACCTAACTGTGCCTCTAGCACACACACATAGAAACCAAGGTGTGCCTGGGGCATACACCTTGAGATATCCCATCAGTCTTGGGGTTGAGACAGCTCTTACACCCTATGGCTATATAAGTGTGAGCCGCAGCTCATTAGGGGCATTCTTGGGAGTGGGGCCTATTGAGAATATCCAACTAAGGAGCCCATCGAAACCGATGATTCCTTAACGACATCTTGTGCAAATGGGGGTGTGAGGTATAGAACACCTAGTCTTATGGCGTAGATCATTGCCCAGGTTTGCCTACCCTCTAGTTTGGGGGTGATCCTTGAGAGGATCTACGGTTGGGTGGTGACGCACTAGCCTACACCATATGTGTCCCTTGTGTTTGTGTTCTAACCTCTAATGGTGTTTGCAGATAACTCGTGTATAGAGGATTGTAAAGAATAGGTGTAATCCAAGTTCTGCTCTGATGCCAAGACCTACAAAAGAACCATAGATAAATAAGACCAAGGTGGGGGCATTGGCAAGCTCACATCCCAACCACAAATCTGATATAAAATTCACCCTCTAAGCGTGAGGTTAGCCAAGCACTATGCTGCATCCATGGCCACAACCCCTTTGTCCCATACCATACGAGCCCACCTATAGAGATATTAATCCAAACTTGGCATAGGCCTAGTTCTAGGTCTGATATCCCCTCAAGTCCATCCCAAAGGACCCTCGCAAATGAGCCCACAACTCATACATATAGGCCCTCCTAGAGGTGTCAATAACCCAAGGGCACCCGTAAACTAGGAATAGTCTTAAAGTATTAATTGGCCCCATCAAAAGGGTCCACTACTCATGCTATGACCTCAAGGTCATAGCAATATTTTTGAATTGGCCCCCAAGCAAAAAATGCTATCATGCCCTTTGCCAAGTTCTATTTTCCTTGAAGATACCGTTGTTTTTGTAAGGTCTTCATTAGCCCATATCTTTGCTCCTATTAGGTGTTGTTTATGTTTAAGGACCTTAAGCCTTTGAGCTTGGTCTTTAAACTTAATAAATGCCTGCTTGGGTGCACCTTGAACATCTTTCCCCACTCTAAAAGCCCCACTTGATTTTGGTCTAAAATGTGCATGTCTTCCTTGATCAGGTGTTATTTATATTTAAGGTTGGTCTTGAAACTTAATAACTACCTCCTTGGGTGCTCCTTGAACATCTTTTCCTAGGTTCTAACATGTGCATGCCTTCCCTAGAAAACTTGTTGAAGGTAGCATCTTGTTGCTACCCTTCTTTCTTGAGCCCCAAAATCCTTAGATTCCTTTCCTTTCCTTGGTTGTTCCTCTTTGATAGAGCTTGAGACCTTCTCCATTTTCAAAGATACGAACCATTTTTTCTATCTTCAAAATTCCTTCTTGCAAATTTTTGCATCCTTTTCCTGATGTCCCGTCTATCCCTTCAACTTTGTCATGAACTTGCAATATTGTCCTCTTGAGTATCGTATTTTCAGCTTGTAGGTCTCTAATTACTTTCATTAACATATCCAACTTTCAGTTGTTCATTACACGTATGGGATGCCTTGAAAGCTTCTCATTTCTCAGCTATCAACTGCTTTTTGCCGTTCTGATCAGCTGTCAAAGCCTCAGGCTGACTGTAGTAGGTACGATCGACGAAGCACTTCTCCTGGTCAAGCACCATGGGGACCAATTCCTCCCAGGTCAACTCATTCCCCCTACCACTGGTGATCAAGGATGAATATAAGGCCCCGTACTGAGAGGATAATTGGGACAGAAGAGTTACGGGCATGTCCTCTGCTTCCCCACCTGAAGGATCTCCTGCTGAAGTTCATGTAGCTTGTTGATGTGGTCCCGCATTGATGAAGACTTCTTGGGATCCAACAAACGCATCTAGACCTCCAGTGAAACCCTCTTCATGGGAGAGGTTTGATTATACATGGACGCCAAATGCTCCCATATGCTTTTGGCCACTATCATGTGCTTTACGTGATTAATCACCTGAGGAGTACAGTTAAGAAATATTAATAATCTTACCCTGGCATTGACACGGTCCCAGAGCTGAGACAGGGTCTCGACCTCCTTCTGCTACAAGATGCCAAAGTCCTTCACCAAGGGATCTCGTCGGGTAACACCTATCAGATGAATCTGCTAGGTCGTATGACTGCAACACAGACTCCATCATCACCCGCCAAACACTGTAATTGATCCCATCCAACTGCCGGTCAACCGGGAACGTGGGCAACACTGGAATTCTAGTCTTGTTCTCAACCATCTTGATCAAAGTTGCCATGTCGGAGTGAAGAGGATGATGAACTAAAAGAGAAGGTGGATGGGATAGAAGGGAACTGAGGGCTGAAGAAAGGAGAGGGCTGAAGAAGAGGATGAAGGGACTGACAGCCCAATGTACATTCTCACATCGCTTTCAGTCCCTTAGGAACACCTCCTCTCCAATCTGAAAACACCCTTCAAAGTCGCCCTTTGCTGGTCACCCGAACAGTCCACTCCTCGCACGCGCTCCTCCTCAAAGATACCTCCGAACAGCACCCTAATCCTCCTCTCTGTGTGTTGGCTCAACACCCCCTCCGCTCCTCGGGTCTCAAGCCAACCGTGGCTTTGAAGCCATGTGAGAAGTGCAGCGGAAATGAACGGGGGAGAGAGAGAGAGAGAGAGAGAGAGAGAGAGAGAGAGAGCCTCACACACACACCACACTGAGAAGGAGAGAAAGGAGAGAGAGGCACAAGAGAACTGCAAGTCATCTCTAGAGAAAACCCCGCTACAACTTGGGGAAAACCTCGGAACCAACACGCTGCTCGAGAGCTCACACCAACAGCAAACCACAAGAATGGGAGCACAAGGGGGTGGATGAACTGCTCCACTACCCTGCTCCTCAAGTGCTACTCTAGGCTGGCTCTGTTCCTCTGCCAGGCACCGCAATGAAGTGATGAAAGCACATGTGGGGGGGGGGCTATATATAGCCCCCCAGCCTCCTAGTCGGCCAGCAAAGGGCAGGGCCAACCAGACTGCTCATGAGGGCCGACCCTCAGGCCTAGGGGACGACCCCTACAGCCTCCCTTACAGGGCTGTCATTTCCCTAAGAGAGGGCACACAACCCCCCAAAACAGGGCTATATCCAGTCAGGGTGGCCGACCTCCACCCATTCCTCTACAGCACACAAAAAGGGGCCCATAGGAGGCGCCTAAGGGCAGCAAGGTGAGACACACCTGCCCACACAACCCTGCACCTCACCTGGGAACCTCTGTGGCCTACGTGGCACCCCATGAGGCACTGGAAACCACAACGGGAGATGGGCACACCCACAATGCAGGCCCTCCCTCTCTACCCTAGCCTCACTCACCGGGTGGGCACACCCACAAGCAAGGCCCTCTCTCTCTCTAGGTGACATCAGGAGATGTTGACCTCTAACAGCCTCATGGCAAAACTGTTTGAAAAGTCGTTGGAGAAAAGAATAAGTACATGGGCTAGAGCCCTCTCTCAGGCTGCTTTTAGTCCCAAACATTCCATAGTGGATGACTCGATTAGTCTTAGGGCGTGCAAAGACAAATTATTATATTATTGCTTTGTAGAGTTACAAGAAAGCTTTTGAGATGGAAAAGCTATGGGAAAGAATGGATTAACTTGAAGTCCCTCTAGAGCTAACAATTGCTATGGCCATGCTATATCAAAGGGTCACAGACGCACTTACACATCCCACCAAAAACTCCACATATAAAGCCTCTTTTATCAGTGATATGGGAGTAAAACAGACCTCTCTCCCCCACACTCTTTGGACTCTTCATGGATGAACTAGAGCAATGGAAAAGACAAAAGGACGGAGGGGGCATTCAGATTGCAGGATATGTGGTTTTATTGCTTATCTACGCAGATGATGTGGCCCTTTTTGCCAAAAATGCAGCTCAGCTTCAAAAGCACCTTAATGCTCTCTCAGATTTCTGCAAAAACACACGTATGACTGTAAATACAGACAAGGCCAAGGTGATGAAATGACCTCCCTCCCAACACAACAGGTTGAAGCTACTTTGATCCAAATGGCGACGCATAGGAAGACACTCCTAGCATCTGGGAGCAAGCACTGACGACCAAGGGGGCTGATGGAGACTGAGTTGGGCAGGATTACTTACCCTTGTGCAGTTTGTCGTCGGCTTTTTCTTGTCCAACAGAGTTATGTCTAGAACCCCCTGGACCTTGCATTTTGTACTTGTCTTTTTTCCAGTCCCACAGATCCTTACGGTTCTCCCACAGAATTTAACAAGCATCAACAGCCTAGAAATGCTTCACTAAAGGCAAGGGGAGAAGCACGGGAAAGCAATGTAATCACAGATTACTGGTATGACCAGGATTGTAAAGATGCAAACAGAGAATGGAAGATAGCAGTCACAACTGAAAAGAAGGGCAAAGCTCGAATATATAAGCAAGTGGTAAGGAACAAAAAAAGATATTTCTCAAGAGTAACCAGCTTGAAAGCAAAATCCAAAAGTTTTTTCAAAAATTGTATGGGAGCAAACCCCAAGAAAGGAAGGCAAAATGGGAAGACATGATACAATTTGTCAAAAGCCTATACGTATTCTTGAGCAAAAAATCAGTAATTGGGCAGAGGAACAAGGAGTCAGGGCACCATCCCATGCAGGGTTCCGTCCCAAACACTCAACAGTGGATCATTTGGTTGACATAAGGGCTGCAACTGAAGGAGTCAAGCATAAGAAAGAGGCTGTCTACTGTTGTTTTGTAGACTTCAAGAAAGCCTTCAATACAGTCCCACGTAGGAAGTTATGGGAGAGATTGGAAACGCTTAAAGTCCCTCAAGAACTTAGAGAATCCACATACCGACTGTATGAGAAGGTTCTAGCAGAGCTAGCACAGCCGCTAGTAGATGGGTCATGCTCCACGTTACCAAGACAGTGTCATCATTGTAGGGAGCTTGGCCATCTAGCCAAGGCATACCTGAGGTTCACTAACCGTCAGGGGGAGGATGTGAGTAGTGCAGCAGAAATGAACAGAGAGAGAGAGAGAGCACGCCTCACACACACACCACATTGAGAGGGAGAAGGGAAAACAGAGTGATCTCAGGCCAAAACCCCACCCATAACCCTAGGCTGACCCCTCTATGCTCTACATAAGGGGCTGCACAGGCCCTATAGGGATCGCTGTGCCCCCTGCCCTCCAGCCAACTAGCAAGGGGGCCCATGGCCGACCCCTCTGCCCTATACACAAGGCTGGCATTCAGCCCTACTACACATCTAGGAGCCGCCACCCTCTGCCCTAGGACCCGCCACATGGGAGGCTGCCAAGTGGCCGACCAGCAGATGGAGCCTCAAAAGCAAGACAAGCCTCTGCTGGGGTCTACAAAGCTGCCCTATATACAAGGCTGGCATTCAGCCCTACTACACATCTGGGAGCCGACCCCCTCTGCCCTAGGACCCGCCACATGGGAGGCTGCCACAAGCCTCTGCTGGGGTCTACAAAGCTGCCTACAAGGCCACCTCTCCTGGCACACAATGGGCACCTCCACAGCCGCCAAAGGGGACCTTTGATTTGCGACTCCCGTAATTTGCACGTGATTGCCTTGAGCCTCTAGGACGCAAGGGTCCACCCATGGGGCGGGACTTGGGGAATTAAAATTCCTAGTGGGCCCTTGGAAATAGTGAATGTGCGCTCACTTACTAGGCAATTAATTCCTAGGGCCAAAGTGTGCAACAGGGAGGCCAAAACAATGGTGCAATTAAAAAACTGCTTTTAGGGGCCAAATGGGTGGTGCAATAAAAAAACATTGCTTTTTGGAGCCTAGGGCTTTAAAAGGGAGGGGGAAGCCCTTCTTTTAGGGGCAATTAGCCAAATCAATTCCAGAGGAGCCAGATCATCAGTTTGGAGCTGCCAGTGCCTGCCAGGTGCTGCTAGAGTCAAATCGCTTTTTACCAAGAGGTTCCAGAGCCTGCCAGGGGAATTCGTTTTTACCCAGAGGCCAGTTTCAGGTGATCCATCATCCAAGGCCTGCCAGGGAAGTTCGTTTTTACCGAAGGGCCAGTTTCAGGTGATCAAGGGCCTGCCAGGGAAATTCGTTTTTACCCAAGAGCCAGTTCCAGGTGATCCAGGGCCTGCCAGAGCAAATCGCAATTGATCCAGGAGCCTATTGCAGGTGGCGATTTCTGCCAAGATGTTTGTTCCAGTTTGCAATTTGCTTTTGGGCTCTTCCAAGCTGTTCCAAGTGCTTGCGATTGGTTCTAGGGCTGTTCCAAGAGTTCTGGACTTGACCAGGCTACCCCGGGGAACTGCGACTTGATTTTTCAGGCTTTCAGGCTCTGCAAGAGATTTCGACTTGATTTCTGGAGCTTTCTGGGTGTTGTGGCTGGTTTTGGTATCTTTCCAAGCGTGGGTGTTCTATTCTAGGCTGCTTCTGGGCTGTGCCAGGGCGGAATCAGCTTTTCTCTGCAAGATCTTGAGTTTTCTAGCCTATGGATACTCAATAGAAGGAGGCTTGCTTTTTGGCCTGCTTTTGCCCTTCCCTAATTGGTTGCTGGCTAGTTAAGGGTTGATTTATGCTGTTGGGTAGTGGCCAAGGAGGCTATAGACTAAGGCAACCCGTTGGGAAGTGTTTAATTGTTTGATTGCACCAGAGTTCAGCTGTTGAGGGCTTTGTCTTGTAGTTGTTCAGCCGCGTTTGGCTAGTTAGGCACTTGGATGTGCAATTGCAGGAGTGGTTCATACAGTGGATGCTATTGGGGTCTTTGTTGCATGCTTTGGTTGGCTGAGGATACAGGATTGTCTTACTTGATGCCGTTCACCGTTTGAAGTTGAGCAAGGAATTACAAGGTGGGCTGGACGGGGAGTCTATGGGCATTGGTTTGCTTGTGGTGCAGCTTCCCAAAGACCTTTGTAATCAGCCGCTTGGCTTCAAATGAATGTTAAATAAGTACCGCGAGGGGCACCAACGTTTGGGGCCAATCGTTTCAAGCTGTGGTCAGCCCACAAGCCCAATTTTCAGGAATACCTGCTAATCAAACAGTTGGGTTTCAGCCTAGTTTACAGCCCAATTTACAGCCCATGGGACAGAACATGATGTCTGCCAATGTTGGAGCAGCCCTAGGGATGCAAACAGGTATGCCTAATGCAGCAACAGGTAACCTTGCTTTGGGAAATATGCAAAATTTGGGTGCTGGTCTGAATAATACAGCTTTTCCTAATGCTGGTAGTGTGGGGCATAGAGTGAGTGCTGCTGTCCCGTTTGCCCAAGCACCTGTTGATGATAATTCGGCACCTCAAGGGAAGTTGAAGGACTTTAAAGAGGCAAGTGCAGCCGTGAAATTTGAGACATTTAGTGGGGTGCAGGATAAACTTAAGGCCTTGACCTTTTTGCAGCAGTTCAATGCAGCCTACATAGGAGGGAATTTCACAGAGTCATCCAAGGTACGCCGGGCTACTAGTTTCCTAAAGGGGAATGCACTTCAGTGGTGGACCACTATGCTTATGCAAAACACCGCACCAAACACGTGTGTAGGTTTCAAGCAGGTGTTTTCGACTGCGTGGCTTACCACGACTTTTGAAGTAGATATCATGACTACTTGGCATGAGCTGAATTCCATTAATTGCCGCAATTTAGAGGAGTATAACAGCAAGTTTTGGACGACTTTGTTGCCCGTTAGCTCCTACCAGCTTGTTCCTTTCACTGAGTAGGTGGAGAAATATTGTTGCGGGCTGCCTAAGGAGTTGAGAGACTACTGCACGAAGACTCAAGTCTCCAACATGTCTCAGCTTATCGAGCATGCTAGCACCGCATATGCTTTGATGCAGGGGAGGACTCATGGGTTACAGAAGCAAGAATCTAAGAATGGATCTCGTGGGGATAAGTATGATAGAAAAGGTAATCGTCAAAAGGATGAACGTAATCGTTTGTCTCCAGAGGAACGCCGCGCTTTATATGAAGCTGGCAAATGTTTTATTTGCAAAGAGGAGGGACATCGGTATAGAGATTGTCCCAACCGTATGAAGAAGGAGCCGGCTAGTGACACGGATGAGCCACAAAATGTTCCGAAGGGCAAGAGTTCCCAATTTCACAGCGGGTTGTTACGGCTGGTTTTATGTAGCGCAGTATACAGGTACTTGTAAAAAGAATTTTGTATGGCAGAGTCCGCCATTCTTTTTGGCATCTGATTCTGGATTATGTATACGGTTTGCAGGATGGTGTTTTCCCTGCTACTTTTGGATGCTCTTTTGTCATGAGGTTTCGACTAAATGAGATAGCTATTTTTGTCATGAGGTTTCGACAAAAATAAGAATGCTATTTTTGCCATGAGGTTTCGGTAAAATATGCATGTTATTCTTGTCGTGAGGATTCGACAAGATGGGAATGCTCTTTTTTGTCATGTGGTTTCGACAAAAAGAAAATGGATTCCCCTAGACCTTGATTCCGAATGCGCAATTCCTGGAAGTGGTCTATGTCGTGCATCGTTGGCCGCGATGTACGTGGTGTACTAGTCACATTGGGTGTACCAGTCGCTTGGTTTGCAATGTTATACGTATTTGTTATCTGCAGCTTATCAGCTTTTCTCTACAAGATCTTGGGTTTTCTAGCCTCAGTGACCTAGCTCTGTGGATACTAGGTAGAAGGAGGCTTGCTTTTTGGCCTGCTTTTGCCGTTCCTTGATTGGTTGCTGGCTAGTTATTGCGTTTGGGTTTCTTTCCTCGCAAAGAAGGGTTGATTTATGCTGTTGGGCAGTGGCCAGGGAGGCTATAGACTAAGGCAACCCGTTGGGAGTGTTTGGTTGTTTGATTGCACCAGAGTTCAGCTGTTGAGGGCTTTGTCTTGCAGTTGTTCAGCCGTGTTTGGCTGGTTAGGCACTTGGATGTGCAATTGCAGGAGTGGTTCAGACAATGGATGCTAATGGGGTCTCTGTTGCATGCTTTGGTTGGCTGAGGATACAAGATTGTCTAGTGATTGGATGCCATTCACTCTTTGAAGTTGAGCAGGGAATTACAAGGTGGGCTGGACAGGGAGTCTGTGGGCGTTGGTTTGCTTGTGGTGCAGCTTCCCGGAGACTTTTGTAATCAGCCGCTTGGCTTCAAATGAATGTTAAATAAATACCGCAAGCGGCGCCAACGTTTGGGGCCAATCGATGTCCTTGTTTCTGAGTAGGAGCGCTCTAGCTCTCTTGTGATTTGTTTTGTGGTGCATATTTACTCATCAATTTACTATGTATGTTGTAATTAAGTGGATCCTACCACCCTCTACGTTGTTGAGGCTGGTTTCAGCTGGAACTCCCACAAGGACCTGGTATGCACATGTGCCTAGGTGGGCTCCCAACCTTGCTCCTATTCTATCCTCATGGAGTGCGGGCACACCCACAACAAGGCCCTCTCTCTGGACTAGCCTAACCTCACGAGGGCAGGCACACCCACAAGCGTTGGCCCTCTCTCTCTAAGTGAGATCAGGAGATGTTGACCTCCAACAGAGGAAGTCAGGTAGCAGCACGACACCACCTTCCTCCAGCACCGACGGTGCAAGCTTCGCATTCCAAAGGTTCCTACAAGAATGGCTTGCATCCTGGTCTAGAACAAGAGGACAAGAAAACATGCAAAGAAAAATGCAAAAAGAGGGCTAAACCAAGTTGCGAGGCAGAGGCCGTCACCCAATGTCATTGCCCCTCCTCCACCACACAATTAAGACAAAGGCAAGGGGAAGAGATACCTGATGAGAGTCCCCTTCCTTCAAGAAGAGGATCTTAGTTGGGGGCACACACGCCCCCTCACTCTTGAGTGGAGGAGGGGGCAACTGAAGCTAGGTAGTACCTCTAACAAGGCCGCAAGACGTGACAATTCCTCCCCTAAAACCCGGCTAGGAGCGCCTGATCTTCCCTCTGACTCCCCAGTTCCTCCAAGGGAGCCAAGGCTCACCCCCTTTTCTAGTTCTGGACTACCTCTTTCGAGGTGACAAACAGATTGGGAAGACTCACCCTCCAACCCACAGCCAAGGTGGACCGCTGAGAGCATTTATTCGCAAGCCTCTAGCTTTAGGAGGGCGTTGTTCTCCTACCCTCAATCCTCCCAATAAATTGGACAGTAGGGAGCTGAAATGGGCAGGGTTTTCACTACTAGGTGCGTCAGCAGCCCCAACATTTAATCTTGAGACAAGGTTGTGGCGGCCCCTTCTGGGCGATTGATAGATGTTCTGATGATCCAAGACCACTTGTACTCAGCAATGGACATCACAAGACGCAGATGCTTACTTCAGAACATGGCCTAGAGATTTAGTCCTGTATACCTTTCTCACACATTTTTTGGATCATTACTCGATATCTATTTGCATTTATTATGATCATATGTTTACTGACCATACATGTGAGTTTTCTTTGTTGAGTTCATGTGACAAGACATCACACCTTGCCTGGCTATCTTCTACAAGTGCTGCATGTATGGTTATTCACAGTTCAGAGCACTTAGCATGGGTGATCACCATGTATGATATCTTTAGTATAGCTTTTGTCACCTTCAGTGTGACTACACTATTTACATTGCTAGCACATGACACCTTCAATGTGCCCATGACATCTTCAGTATAGTCTACGTCACCTCCAATATATATCACCTTTAGAGTGATCTATCACCTTCTATGTGATTTGTGATCTTTAGATGACTTTAACATTTCATTATGACTTACTTTTCCCACCTTCACCGATACTACTGCGCACGTCCTCCCTCAAGAAGATGGAGTCGGGAATCCGGCACGAGCGGGGAGGAAGGGACTGAGCTGCCGAATCTAATGATAAGAGCACAGGCGCGTGGTCAGAAAGTGTCGTCCCTGGCACTATACCCGCCTGACCGCCTCTGCTGATGGCCCAATCACTGACATAAAATCTATCCAGTCTCTCCAGGAGTCTGCCTCCTTCCCTGCGGAAGCCCCACGAGAAGTCCAAGCTCCCGTGCCAACGGCGGAAGGACGGGTCTCTCCAGCTGTCCCTACCTCCCGTCGCGAAGATAAAGGAGTCCCAAGCGGACTGCTCTGCCTGAGCCATACCTGTAAACTCTGGTCCTCGGCCCTGCTGGTCCTCTAAGGTCTCCAGATTGTTGAAGTCACCTCCAACAATCCAGGAATCCATGTCTGGGAGAATCCCTGTAAGTGTCCTCCAGAAGGTGGCTCTGCATCGGAGGTCTGTGGGAGCATAGATGTTGAGGATCCCTATTTTGGAACCCTCCAACTCGAGGCCTACCCAAAGGGCACGGCCTGAAATCAACGTACCATGACCAAAAACTCCCTGGGCTAACTGCTCGCACACAGAAGTACAGACACCGCCACTCCTCCCCTGTGCGCCGATCGAGGGCTCCCAATAAGTGTGAGAGCGTCCAGGGAGAATCTTCCCGCAACTACGGGAATGAGCCACAGAAAGCTTGTGCTCCTGGAGCAGAAGTATATCCAAGCAACCAATCACTGCTGGCTGAAGTTCCTGTCTCAAGATGAGCTTCCTAGGACCACGGGTGCCAGAAGAATGAAACCCGTTCACATTCCAGGAGACAAGGTGTAGGCTCATGGTGAGGACTGGTAGGTTGCGAACAACTGTCTGCTCGCGGCAGATGTCGATGAAGAAGCTGACATGTCGGAATGGAGGCGCTGACGCTTATGAGAGGGTTTGGAGGGGGAGGCGGGATCGTCCTGCCCGTTCTTCAACACCTTTAGCAAAGGCGTAAGGCCTTTAGTACCATGAACAAATGCTTTCTCGAGCCAACCCGAGATCTCTGAAGTAGTCCTCCCGTAGAAGGCTTGGAGTTTCTGAGGGGTCCAGGCTCTGACATCCTGGGGGAGGGGCCACGACAGAGGGGGCCTAAGGATCACAATCAATCTGAAGCGTTTGGCGGCGCAACACCACCGCAGGCGCACGTCACCCTCAGACCACTGAGTCTCGAGAAGCTGTCCACCGGACGGGCCTATCCAGGAGCAAACCTGAGCGTGCGTCTGCTCTCTGAGAGCCTCCCAGACCGAGTCGTCTGTCCAAGTCTCGGTGCCGTCGCTGAGGAATGTGAAAGCAAAGCTAGGGCCATCCCTCGGGGCCAAGGCTGCGATCTTCCCATCCGCCCCTTTACGGAGCAGGAAGATACTGATGTCGAGACAAGCAGGAAAGGTCCCAAGGTCGGCCACATCCAAGTAGTCCCAGGGGCCAGATCTGTAGAAGTCGCAGGGAAGCTCTCTCTCCTGAAGCTGAGGCCCACCAGAGTCTGCAACTGAGGGGCTAGCAAACAGGGAAGACTGCTCCAGTGGTGGTGTAGATTCAGGGTGACCAACCTGTGGAGGGGAAGGGGGAGGTGGCTGGGGGGTACGCAACTCAGACTCCACGGAGGCGACTAGTGGGGGGTGTGGAGGAGGGGGAGTGGGGGCTGCCCGCCGCTGGGGAACCATCGGTACAGCTGACACTGCAGAAGAGCTGAGAGAGGCGGGGGGGGCGGGGGGGGCTGCACCTGGGACTGGGGCTGAGAAGGAAGAGGAGGAGACTAAAGAGGAAGAGGCGGGGGCTGATGCTGCGGGTCGGGAAGAGGGGGTGCGCCTGGGGAAGGGGCTGGGACTGAGTGGAAGGGGGCTAGGGAGCGGCAGAGAGGGGGACCTGAGGCTGTGGAGGGCGGGCTACCTTCGAAGAAGGAGCTCTCCCAGGACCCTGGGGCGGCTGCCTGTCAGGTCTCTGAGGCGCTACTGCAGGTTGGGTAACCTCTGCCTCCTTGCCTTTTTTGGAAATCTTCTTATTCTTTCCTCTTTTCCTTCTAACCTCAGTCCAACCGCCAGCTATCTCTGGACCGGACTCCAGCTGCCTCTGCTCCTCCTGACGTGGCTGCCCGGAGGAGGGGGGGGCGGAGAGGGAGGGGGAGGGGGAGGGGGAGGGGGCGGGGGGGCCGAGAGGAACTGGAGAATCGTGGACAAACAGCAGCAAGGTGCCCAAAGCCGTGACACCTCAAGCACTGGCTTGGCTGTCCTGTGACTACCATGCTCTGGGTAATGCTGCCGGCATCTGTCACGATCTCAATCACTGCAAGGAGAGACGCAGGGTCCGCCACAGCCACACGGACTCGAGGGGCTCCTGCCGTAGTAACCGCGTCGGCGAAAGTGTCATGCATAACCCAGCCAAAGTGGGAGCCCAGGTCCCTGACAATCGGCCGCAGCTCAGCAGCAAGGCCTGGAAAAACTAGCGTCACTGGGTGGCGAGGTATGCGGAAACGAGCATCAAAATCTGCTGCACTAAATCCACGGTACCAAGGGACTATCATAATGATCTTTCCATCCACAGATGTGGGGGAACCAGCAATCAGGTTGCTCGCCGCTTTCGCAGTAGAGAGTTTGAGCCAGAAGATGCCCCTTCCCATAAGGGCCACCTCCTCAATGTGGCTGTCCTCTAGCATGAGAGTGGCCTGGAGCCAGTCCCTGATGGTTGATCTGGAGGGGGAATGTCCAATGACTCTGCCATAGACAGAGGTAAGGGCAAATTCATTGGCAACCTCCTGTACCCGAGACGATTGTTGCTCTGTCAAGATAACGCGGTAGGCATCTGGAGAGGGAGGGTCCGACTGGGCCTCCGGTTCCGGGCAGGGAGCCGCCATACCGCCAAGACAAACTACGAGACCTCCGATGAAGAAGAGGCTGCCACCCAAAAAAGGGGGGGGGGGGGGGGGGGATAGACGAGCGGGGTGGAGCCTGGGTGTGATGAAGAAGGGTGAGGCGAAACGGGACGAAGCGGGTCGGGTGGGGGAAGCGGAGGCGCAGGCGGGGGCGAAGGCGGAGGGCGGAGGCGGGAGTGGAGGGAGGGGGCGAAGGTGAGGGGGAGGGATGGCGGTGGAAGCGAGGGCGGGAGGCCAGGAGGCGGAGGGAGCGGGGGTGGGGGCGGAGGATGGAGGGCGGGGGGGGTGAAGAGGCGAGGGCGGGGGACGGCTGAGGTGGGGCGGGGCGGGGCGGAATGGCGGGGGGGGCGGGGCGGAAGGGCAGGAGGGGCAAGGTGGCGGGGCGGAAGGGCGAGAGGGGCGAGGGGCAGGCGGGTGGGGAGCGTGGTGAGGGGCGGGGGAGGCGTTGCGAGGGCGAGGTGGAGAGCGAGGCGAGGGGCGAGGGAGGGGCGGGTGGAGAACGAGGCGAGGGGGAGGGGCGTAGCGAGGGAGCGAGGGCGGGTGGGGAGCGAAGCGAGGGGTGGGGGAGGGCGTAGCGAGGGGGAGAGGTGAGGCGGAGGGGCGAGGCAGGGGGGGCGGAGGGCGCAGCGAGGGGGTGAGACGGGAGGTGGGGGGGTGAGGCGAGGGGCGGCGAGGGTCGAGGGCGGAGAGGCGAGGGGGTGAGGGCGGCCGAGGCGGGGGTGAGCAAGGTGAGGTAGAGGCTGCGGGAGGGAGGGAGAGGGCTCGCAGGAGCTTTGTTGGATCTTCTGAAGTTCCCCAATGTTGGATTACTTTTCCCACCTTTAGTACGATCTTGTTTACACCATCTACAATATGGTGATGGATCCATGATAGTCGCATCTAGTGACAGGATGTTGGAAGCTAGTGAATGAGGTGGACTTCACATCAGTGAAGTTAGAGTCATTTGACTATTTCCTACCGGATCACCCTCCACCTAATACTAAGTTATCAACACGATGTACAAGACTGATGATGCTCTGCACATCCACATTTTCTCAGAGCATCATCCACAAAAGTTTTCTAACACTCGATGGGTCTCCACATCTTCTCAGAGCATCATCCACAAAAGTTTTCTAACACTCGATGGGTCTCCAACATCCAAGATTTATTTCTAACACCTTCAAACTGGCTTCAGGGTGAGCCTTGGTGCGTTGGGCACTGGTGCTTGGTTTAATGAGGGCAGAAGATCATGTAGTGTTTAACCGTGAGGTGGATGTGATTTTCAGAACCCCTTATCTTTGAGCATTGGGTCTAGCACCTTGATCACTCACATGCACATTAGATAGAGCGGTCTAAAGGATGGCTTGAGCTTGAGTAACTTCTGAGTTGTCTAAGTCAAGTTATGAGCCTAGCAAACCTAGGATGTGCATTTGTTCTAGGCCTATTAATTTAATTAATGGGTAGAGCCAAAATTTTGAACAGACCTAATTAAAGGATTAAAATAACTCCTAAAACCTCTTCTAACCTAGAATGACCAATCAAATACTACAATTAGAAAATAAGCTATTAAAAATCGTTTTTCCAGCTTTTCATAGCTTTTTCGACCTGTTTTTTTTGCTTTCTAAGCTTTCTATTTTCACCCAAGATGTATAAGAAAATTGGAATGAGTTCTAAGCAGTCTAATTGCTCTCTCTTGCAAATTCGCACACTCTCCTTGCTACTCCTTGCTAATTCACCCTCTTCCTATCCACCTTCCTTGCTGTCCGTTTGCACTCTAGCAACTTTCCTTCACTTTTCTACTGCTCCATAATCTCCTTCTACTATCCAACTTGACGATTTGCTGGAATTCTGCTTTCAGCTTGCTGTTTTGCCATACCCGGGTCAAAAAATTGAGAGACAGGTTTGTGCCTATACAATAATTTCATAAATCTTTTGCTGAGATTGGCAGATTTTGGATCTCTCTTCACCAGGTTTTTATCAGGGCTGCCAGTGGTTGCTTTCTATAGTTTTATGTATTGACTTCTCCCAATTTTCATTCATCAGGCACATCATTGTATAAGTTTTAGACTGCTTATTCATGTCTTAGGATTTCTAGGTTACCTTGGGTTCTATCCGAAGGGTCTGCATTACTATTGTAATTGAAGCTAAGCATCATTGTAATAAAGAAATACACCTGGGATCAGCCCAAGTAGAATGTGTACCTCATTCACACACCCCCGAATGCCGGACTCTTCTCTTCTCGACCCTTTGTGTGAAATTTGAATGATATTTGTGTGGATGTTCATCTCAAAGATATTTGTGTGGATGTTCATCTCAAAATAATGGCTATTTAAAATTCTTAATTTATTGAGTAATTCAACTAAAAATTGTGATGACTTTGACAGGTCCCCAGCACTAGGACACAATGGAAGAGTTTGCACCTTTGTGGGCAAGGCCTTAGCTTTGGAGATTTTTTACAAGGACGAGCTGATAGGAGGTAAAGCTGTGTGGACGAGCAATTTGGGTAGGGGATCTCCATATGGGGTCCTCAATGTTTATGCACCGTCATGTCCCCAACAGAGGGGCCCTTTCGGGAGGTAGCTCATAGATTTTCTTCCTAAGGTGGACTCCTGGATCGTTGGAGGAGATTGCACAACAATCTAGAGTTCAAGAACGATAAGCAAAGAGGGGAGTCCTTCTCTTTCATGTCAACAATGGAGAGAGACACCAGGGAACAATTTATTTTTTCCATCCGAGGTTGAGATACTTGGCAAGAGCCCAAATTTACTAGGCTCCCAGGTAGCCTCTTCTTCTCCTTTGGTCAAAGACACACAGACGATCTGCTAGAGTAGGTAGATAGATCCTACATTGGTGATTGATTGGGCTCTGCATAAAGGAGGGATCCGCAGGCATCTTGGTAGGTCGTCTAACCATTCTCCCATCACATGCATTTGGAACAGCCTCAAGCAGATTTCCCGCAGCATGGAGTGAGGATTCCAGACGCATTATTTCAAGAGGAGGAGGTCCAGCACACCATCGTTCAGATACCAATCGTAGATAAGGCCTATCCCCAAGATGGCTAGGCTCTATTGGACAACGAAGGCCATTCAGAGGAGTAGCACAGAGATGCAGGCCCAGACTTTGAGACGCAGAGAGGCTATACAGTCGAGAGAGAAGACCTTAAGAGAGACTTGGCATCCATAAAGAGGTTGAGGGAGCAAAAGCCCAACTCCCCTTGATTGACAATTAAATATGAAAGCACTCAGTTGACCCTCTACGAGACTGAGGCCAAAAGGGCAAAGTACTTGTGCTATTCCTCATAGGCTCGTTAGGTATAGCAAGGGACAGGATGGTGAGCCGGTTTTTTCAAATAAAGGTCCGCATTTAGTTGGTGCACAGCTGGGCAGCTTCACTCGGATAGTTAGGAGATTCTAGAGGCCAGAATGGCAGAGTACTCATACCATTCCTCATGGGCTAGTTAGGTATAACAAGGGGTCAGGATCATGAGCTGGTTTTTTCAGACAACGGGTCCGCAAATTGGTGCACAGCTTCAAAGGCTGCGTGACAAGGGCAGCACCACTTTCTTTAGTCAGCTTTTCTAGGCAGAAGAGGACACCCCATAAATACATGCACAACAAGGAAGGAGGTGTGGACCCACATCCTTCTGTGCTCTCTTTGAGTGTGATGAGGCAATTAGAAACCCCCTTCACAAACAAGGATCTTTTTGAGGCCCTCAAGGCCATCCCGACAAAAGTGCCCAAGGAAAGATGGTGTCTCCCCGCTCTTAATGTGCCTAGCATTTCAGGAGAAATTTTATGTGGCCACCCCACTGTGCCTGGCATTTCTAGAGAATTTTTACTCAAGGCAGCTAGCTGCCTTATAATCTCTCCCCCCATGGGTGGATTTGTCCAATCCCAAGGGGAGGCGATCAACATTCAACAGTGGCACCCAATTACTCTCTTAGACACTACAAATCAAGGTCTTGAGTTTGTGGTTGTGCCCACACCTCCCCGACATCATTCACGACACAAGGACAAACTTTGTCTAGGAGAGGAGTCATCTTCAGTTTTTGGGAAGCCACGGTGTGGGCGTGTCAAGAGGCTCAACCGCTTACAACTTTACTCTTGGATTGTAAGAAGGCATGGAATAGGGTGAACAAGGTCTTTTTGGAGGGGACCATGGGAATATTAGGCTTCTGAGAGCAGTGGGTACCCGAGACCTCTGCCATGTACGTATGTAGCACCAGCCGGATGCTAATGGTAGGTCACACGAGAGAGGCCTTCTCGCTCTCCATTCAGGAACGCCACACTGCCCTTTGGCCCCCTTCTTGTTTTTGTTTGTGGCAAAGGTCTTGGGCTACTTTTTGAGATCTCATAAGGCCGGCCTTGTGGGATGTGCTCGCCAATCCGTCAAGACAAGAACTTCTTGGATTCATTGTTTGCAGACGACACGGCCCTAGAGTTTTCCCAACTCCCAAGCAGCATCAGCTACTCATTCGGCAAAGGCATCATGACGTGTTACACAAGCGTCTCGACAGATTTGGGGACTGGCGGTGCACAAGGGAGGAGTCACAGGCATCTTAACTGGGACAACAATGTCAAACCACTCACCGATAGTGCTTCACCTAGAGCCCTTTTGCAGGAGGAAAAGGTGCAGCAAGCCATAGCAGAGATTTGGCAGCAGCCAACTACGCCCCCTCATGAAGCATGGGCCAGCTCTGCAACAACAGCAATTCAAAGGAATGGTGTTGTAGAGGCGTCCTAGTGGCTTGCAAATCAGTACGAGAGGCGCATGCCTTGACCTCTAGGCCACGAGATCCGCAGAGCAGAATTCTTTCACCACTCCTCCATGATGCAGTGGGTCATAGGATGACTAGGTAGTTTTCCCAGACCACTGGCCCTCCATCCGCAGCGACCCTGGCCCTCCATCCGCAGCTTCAGTGGCTTTGGGACGAGCGGTCATATTCACTCGGACCCACAGAAAATTTTGGTGATGATCACGGCCTTCTACAGTCTGTTGTTTCAGTATGAAGAGGAGACCCCTCAAGTCTTCTCTAACTGGGAGTCCATGTGAGCACACACTCCTTCAATGGTCTCGCACGGCATGAGCAGAGGATGGATTCCCCATTCACCAACGAGGAGCTCATGGAAGCTCTCAAGGCCTCTTCCACTGCAAAAGTGCCTAGGAGAGGATGTTGTAGCCTCTTACTCCCTACAAACTTTTTGAATTGTCTCCAAACCAAATTGGCAGCTACATTGTGAGATTGGGAGCCACTGAAAGTAATCATTGAATATTTTGGAGTAAGGAAACAAATAGTGTGAATCATTGATTTCAAAATCTGTGATAAGTGGCACGGCTACTTAAAAGCCGTAACAAGAGAGTAGTTTACTTAGCTTCATCTTGTTTGTCCCATGGATCTTGTTGGGTGTCTAGAGAACATGGATCCTAACACACCAATTGGCTAGGCAAGTGCTTATAGTATAACAAAACATTGTATGAATTTCTTTTTCTACAGAATTTTGATATATTTAAAGTGATGTCCAATCCCATAGATGATGAAGGGTCTCAAGCGCAGAATTTGATGTAAGAGCCACTATTTAAAGTGATGTTCAGTCCGATAGATGCTGAAGTGTCTCAAGCGGACTTAATACAATCATATCATTTCATCTCTCTCTCTCTCTCTCTCTCTCTCTCTCTCTCTCTCTCTCTCTCACCCATCGGTCTTCCGAAGACTCTAATAAATTTTCTTTTCTCTCTCTCTCTCTCTCTCTCTCTCTCTCTCTCTCAACCTCTCCCACTCGCTAGCCTCTCTCGCTAGCCCTCCGCTCCCGCTAGCCCCTCCGCTCAGCCTTTCTTTCTCTCCATCTGTACCTCCATACAGCCTCTCCCGTAGCTCTCCGTCCGTATAGCGCCTCCCATACAGCCCCTCTGTCTGTACCGTACACCCCGTTCGTACCGCCATCCGTACAACACCTCCGTACCACAACCGTACCTCCATCCTTCGTCGTCTATACCACAGCTCGTACCTCCGCCCCGTCAACACTTCTCCATACCTTCCGTCCGTACCTAGTCCTTGTCCTCCCTAACCTCGAGTTGGGCTAAACCCCCAACCCAACCCGGGGGTTAGGTTAAGCCAGGGGGTTCAACATACAGCCAATTATGGATTGCCCTACCCTCTCCTCCAAGTTCCCCTCAACTCCCTCAACTCCTTTAACATCCATCAGGACTTGGTACTCTGCAGTTGCAGCCATGACACCCTCTCCATATGCACAGAGTTACCAACAAGAAGGCTCAAAACGACCCATCCTCGGGCAACAGGATCAGATTTTTTATTTGCAACAAGCAGTGCGAGAGCTACGATTGGAGCTGGAAAAAGTAAAGGCCCGACTTCACATTCTGGAAGGGCCTGGTAAGCAAGCAGTAATTTGAGGCTGTAAAATCTTGTAAGGATTCCCCCCCTACCCCGCAGCTAGTCTCTACAGTCAAAGATCTTGTTCACACTAGTACAAACTGCTAAGAAGGAAGTGATTGTGGAAGTGGACAACAAAGCAAGTAAGTATGATATTCAAGCAAATGTTAAAGCACGAAGCTAGATGTGATAATGCGCTGAAGATTAGAATAGGGGGACTCCTAGAAGATTGGTACAAAGAGGAGGACACATATAGTGAAATATTAACAAAGATCAAATCAAGCTTGCCCAACATTGAATGGGTGAATGATGATGAGCAGGATGACGACTCTAGGCCAGCTTCTATTTTGCAACTATAGAGGTCATGCAATCCTTACACTGAAGTCAAAAGATATGCAGATCAAGCTTCTTCGACAATCTTACAAGCTGAAGGGCACCAAAGTATGGATAGCAGAGGAGCTTACACAAACTCAACTCAAGATTAAGGCAATTGAATTAGCTAAAGTCAGGGCTGCCAGAAAGGATGGAAAATGGGCGGTTTACCGTGAAGACGTAGCACTAATCAGAGAGTTTAAATCAAAACCAAAAGACTCTCAATCTTAAACTGATGTATGGCTGTTTATTCTTCCAGAATATCATGTAGGTACTCTAAATAATAGGGGTTGCTTTTTGCCCTCCTTGGGAGCTGCCATGTGCCCTCCCTAAAGCAGATGTACTAGAGGATTTCTTGCTGTCCCATAGACCCTCTGGTCTCCAGTGGACGTTAATAGACTCTCTCTCTCTCTCTCTCTCTCTCTCTCTCTCTCTCTCTCTCTCTCTCTCTCTCTGCCCGTCACCTCTCTCAGCCCGTCACCTCTCTCAGCCTGTCGCCCGTCAACCTCTCTTAGCCCGTTGCCCGCCAACCTCTCTCTCAGCCCGTCGCCCATCCCCCGTCAACCTCTCTCAGCCCGTCGCCCGTCGCCTCACCCTCAGCCTTGTTACCTCTTCGCCCATCGCTCGTCACCTCAGCCTCGTTCGTCGTCAACTCCCGTCGCCCGTCACGCGTCGTCGTCGCCCGTAGCCTCAACCTTTCCTTTTCCTTTGGTTCTTTAGAAGACCGCCGGCAGCTACCAACAGTTCCAACCGACAACCGCCAGCAGTTCCAACCAACAGCCACCACCAGCAGTTTCAACCCCCCTTCCAACTTCGTTAACAACAGCCTCACTTCAAAAACAAAAAACCCTAACTTAACATAGCCTAGGTTAACTCTGACCTAACCGAACCTCGACAGAGGTTAACCCAACCCAGGGGTTAACCCCTAGTTGGGCTGAACCCCCAGCCCAGCTAGGGGGTTAGCTCAAGGGGCAGTAGAAGATATGGCGAGCAAGGAATGGCCGAGCCTCTCTTATAAGTCCCCCCCCTCAACCCCAATCATTTCAGGCAGCAGGTCTCGATACACCACCGTTGCAGCTATGACACCCTCTCCATATGCACATACATACCTACAAGGAGGTTTGGACCGACCCATCATTAGGCACCATGAACAGATTTTTTATCTACAAGAGCAAGTAAGAGAGTTAAAGATGCAACTAGCAGATGCAGTAGCTAGAATTCAAGTTCTAGAAGGACCTGGCAAGCAGGAAGTCATCGATGAGGTTGTAAAATCTTACAAGGCTTCCCCCCCTACCCCCCAGCTACTCTCCACAGTCAAAGACCTAGTTCACATTGAAGTACAGACCGCAAAAAAGGAAGTGATTGTGGAGTTTGATGCAAAGGTTAACAAGGCTGACATTCAGGAAGAGATTACAGAACATGCAGCTAGGCTTGATAATGCTTTGAAGATTAGAATAGGGGGACTCCCCGAAGGATGGTACAAAGAGGAAGACTCTTTCAGCGACACCTAAGCACATGTCAAAGTAGCCATGCCTAATATTGATTGGACAGTTGATAAGGATGATGCTCTTGATGATGACGATGAACCCAGAGCAACTCATATCTTACAGTCTAAAGGTCATGCTATCATTACGCTTAACTCGAGGGATCTACGAGTCAAGCTTCTCCGACAATCCTACAAGCTGAAAGGAACTAAGATATGGATAGCTAAAGAGCTTAAACGAGATCAATTGAAAAATAAGGCAGCAGAATTAGCTAAGTTCAAGGCTGCAAGGAATGATGGGAAATGGGCAGTGTACCATGAGGGCATAGCGCTCATTAAAGAGTTTAAATCCAAGCCAAAAGACTCTCAGTCTTAAACTGATGTATGGCCGATTATGTTTCTTTCCAAGTCATAATGTAGGCACTCTAAATAAATGGAGCTGCTTTATGCACTCCCTGGGAGCTACCCTCCCTAAGCTGATGTACTAAGTGGTTTTCATGCTGTCCCAAACACTTCTTGGTCTTCCGAGGACGTTAATAGACTTTCTTTCTTTCTTTCTGTGCGCTTGGCCTCTATCTGCTTGCAATGTGCCGACACAAGGAGGCTCTACTACGACATATTAGAGAGGAGCAGGAGGGGACCAAACGACTAGATATATTAGGGAGAAGCAGGAGGCGACCAAACTACAGGATATAGAGGCTAACAGGGCACAACGACATGTCACAAACTTTTATGCATTTGAGTCAACTCCAGGACACAGCAGGTGGAGGAGAAGGAGATAGCTGATATGCGGGCAATCTGGATCACTCATAGGGATGGAGAAACCACCTACGACACGAAGAGCACACTCTATTGAGGTCCGGCCTATCACAACTTTCGTCAGGGGAGACCGCCCGAGACGAGGGGTCATATACCTAGATGAATCCAGGAACATTCCCAAACTCATCCTCTTAAAACACAACATAGTGCAGTTTCAATCTCACGAGAGTCACTCATAAGATTGAAAACCATAAACTCCATCACACATAGCAGGGACTAGCTACTATGACATCCCCACTGACGTCATCACCGCCCAACAGTGGGTGTAGACCATAGACGAGGGGTCACTCTGAACATAGCCCAGCAGGTTCAGAGATCAAGGAGACCATGCCCTCCCTCGCCACCACAACGTGAAACAGACCGACAGACAGATCCGAAATATTTTCGCCGCTAACAGGCGAGCCACCACGGTGCCGGGCTTTAGTTCTGAGTCCCAGCTCTCAGCCTACTTCAATTAGTATCTAATTTATACTTGATTTTGCTCGAGCTATTGAGCTCTTTCGATCAGTTGAGCACTCAACAACGGCCTTAGTGCACCCTTTGCCCCAGCCCATTGAGGCTTGTATGAGTTTTTCCTTTTTTGGTGTACTTTGTACTTTGTCCCATAGGCCCGCGAGGCCTCCTGCGGACGTTGATACATCTCTCTCTCTCTCTCTCTCTCTCTCTCTCTCTCTCTCTCTCTCTCTCCCCCCGACAAACCAAACAACAGCAAACATTGACAGCGCCACAAGATATTGAGGCAGACCGATCACAGCGACATGTCATGGACTTTTATGCATTCAAGTCGGCTCCGGGACACAGTGAAGTGGAGGAAGAGGAGTTAGTAGACATGCGAGCAGCATGGATAAGCGGAGAGAGACGACACAATACTGCCGAGCGATCCACACACGCCACGGAGAACGACCAAAGCGTGCAGGATCAAGGTCTAACCCATCTCCACCCTCCTCATAGGAGACTGCCCGAGACGAGGCATCACTCTTGATATAGCTCTTCGGATACAGAGGTCAAGGAGACCACACCCTCCGCCCTGCAGCGGGAGACAGCCTGACAAACGAAGATCCAGGATATCTTTGCAGCCCACTGGAGAGCTACCACCATGCCGTGTTTTGGGTACTAAGTCTCAGCTTCTCATTTTTTAGATATATAGCTTACTTTAGCATATATGATATCACTCAGCAAGGGCCTTAGCGTGCCCTTTGCTTCAGCCCTCAGTGGCTTGTATGAGTTTCTGTCCATTTGTTGTACTTTGTCCATAGGCCCGTGAGGCCTCCCAAGGACTTTAATATCTCTCTCTCAGCAAGGGCCCTAGTGTGCCCTTTGCTCCAGCCTTTTGAGGCTTGTATGAATTTTTTCCTTTATGGTGTACTTTGTACTTTGTCCCATAGGCCCGTGAGGCCTTCCGCCAACGTTAATACATCTCTCTCTCTCTCTCTCTCTCTCTCTCTCTGCTTCTCCTTCCCCTTTCTTACAGCCTTCAGGAGTGGAGTCCACTCTTGTACACAAGTGCTGAAGAAAAACAGAGTTTTAGACTGAAAAAGCTCTTACAAACAGCTCAAAAACCTTGATAGTAAGCCCCAACTTCAATTGCAAAACATTTCAAACATTGAGAACACTTGTGATGCTTGCTTGCAGTTGCGATGAATAATGGCTGTTGTAGGGCATCCAGCATACATCAGCAAGGTTTATTTCAGATACAGTAAATGAACCAATGACCATGATTAAATGAATCATGTAAAAGCAAACCAAAACACGTGGCTTTCAAATAATAAGCATCACCCATTGCAAACTTCTATGGCATCCCCATCATGTACAAGAAAGACCAGTTAGTATGACATCCCCTGCAAACTGATCATACATGAAACAATAAACATATGATATACACACATACAACCTAGCAACACATACAAAAGTCTTCATACTGCCTGATTGCCAAAGCTCCAGATATGAATAACAGATGCAGAGAGCTAATCATCCATAACAATCCGTCCTCCAAAAACTGCCTGAAAATAAGCTTTATCGCATGTAAACAAACCGTTTATCTGTACAGGGACAGCAACAACTGCAAACCTGACGAATGAAACGTAGCAGCCTACTATCAGGCCCTATTCCAGCAAGTTGAGTAGCCGATCTGAATGCATATCCCCTAGTTGGCCTCAAGGAAGAGTCTCGCTCATCAATCTTAAAGGTGTACTTGATGGATGAAAGTAAAGCATGACCTAATTGTCTGCGGACTGAACGCGAGGCCATGTGATCAGGGTCTTCCAAGGTTCTCCATGTGAGATTGTAGCTTAAATCATGATGCTTATCGGATACCAACCCAACAGAAAGTCCCACCAGGCGCTCTTTGTAGGAGCAATACTTCTGCCAATCCTGTGTGAATAGTGAAGCTCGAGTTACCAATGCAGCTGGCAAACCCTTGAATCTGGGATAGAACAGTCCAGCACTCATTTCAGAAGTACCATCCCAGCCATAACTCCCAGTACTATCCCAAGTCTCACCATATCCAAGCAGATTCTTCCACTTGATAGAGCCTTCACACGTCCAGCTTCTGGTCTATAAACGCCAAAGAGAACATAGTCAACAAAATGGTGCAAGACAGCTGAACCATCTAAGCAGTTCTAAACAGGAAACAGCATAACACTGCATTTACACCATTACATATACAGCTTCTCATGACTGCAAAGTTCAAGCGTATGCAACATCAGACACAAGGCATATGATCACCAGAGATTCCTGCTGGAAAGTGGGTCTAGCCTCAATATTCCTAAGAGGCTCCAAGTTTATGGGTTTTTCGTATAGGGATACAGGATTCCTGATCAAGCAGAATAAAATTTTAACCAAAATCAAACAAGACTTTACACGAAATTGCAACCACCCACCTCTGGCTTAGAAAAGACCCCCAAGTCACCCGAGTACGGTCTCTTTGCCTCCTCGACCTCCACAATCACATTAGCTGTTCCTGGAAGCTCCACGGGACCAACTTCGAGGGAAATAATGCACTTTTCAAATATACCCATGCTTTCTAGGCGGGCATTCGCTCGAGCTACTTCCTGAAGGAGCTCCTGCGTCGTTTGCACATTTTTGACAGGTTCTAATTGTGCTTCTATGACAGATTGCTTCGTTCGAACATTACCTTCGATCCTTACATCATGAACTCTAACTTTGATAGGCTCTTGTGCGAACTTCTTAAACAAGCGCTCAAAGCGAGCGGGACTGACGGAGTCCTCACGAGTTTCATCCTCCTCAACGTCAGGAGTCGCGTCCTCCTTTTTCGCCCCGTTGATAGCGTAGGCATTTTCATCATGATCTGCGTTGTCGCTGCCGGAGGAGTCGCTATTGTCTTTGGGTTCTTCATTTTCGTGATTCGGTTGTCCCCCATCTTCTGTAGCAAGTTCCTCTTTCATACTTCTTTCGGCTGGCTTGATTCAATCTTGCTGCAGAAGCGTTGCCAAGGTCCTTTTACAGTAACATTGTCTCTACCTGTTTCTCACTAATCACCTCAACATGGACACCTATATTCACAGCACCCTCTCTTGTTTGGAGCTGCAATTTCAAAGTAATGTTCAAACTTCATAATTGGATAAATTTCAATCAAATGACAATGAGAAAAGTGAGAATAACTTCTACCTATAACAAGGTGAATGATATGCCTCTCTCTGAGTGAAATGCCTAGAGAGAGCATAAAATTGGAGGCCCCAGGGTGAAAGAGATTAAGAGTGTGCAAGAGGAGTAAATGCGAATGGCCAAAAAGTCATACAAGGGGACCCCAAATTATCACTACTCTACAAGTGCACCACCCATAATTTAAGAGTGAGAGAGCATGAATAATAACAATGATTTTATTTTTCCTGTCTCAAAACCACAACCTTCACTAAGGCCTTCCCATGGCAGGCCAAAAACTTGAGTGTGCACTTCATTTCCAAAGAATAATAGGTACTTAAAAGGTTTTGAAGGAATAGGCAAAGTATGTTCTTACTTAAACCAAGCTCCTCATGACTTTGAGGAAGTTGGACGTATAACACTTTAGGACAATGGTTAAAGACTCTTTGTATGTCAATAAAAAGTTGTCCTAAACCTAACAAAT
Organism: Dipteris shenzhenensis; assembly: GCF_047967505.1. Lineage (NCBI taxonomy): Eukaryota > Viridiplantae > Streptophyta > Polypodiopsida > Gleicheniales > Dipteridaceae > Dipteris > Dipteris shenzhenensis. The sequence continues at coordinate 5,892,420 of NC_141606.1, forward strand.
TAAGACAATTCAGAATGCTTTAGGACTCACTGGAAGACCCCCTAATAGTGATAACTTATAGGTTAATATTAGGTCATAAGAATGGTGGATGAGATGGTAGCATACAACACACATCTGATGGCATATGGCTTGAGTTGGGCTGATAACATGAGAGGTAAGGGGCACCTTTTTTGTTGTTTGAAAGCTACCATCACCTAATCAATGTATTTGGATTTAACAGAACATCATCAGATTGTAAAACAACACATGGGAATTCCCTTCCCAATCATCCAATTTACGAGTTTAACAAACACGCATGGTTCAGTAGTCAAAGCAACTTCGTCACTTTCATGTACCCATTGGGACATTGCCCTTGTAAGGATTCGAGTTAGACTAGATGTGAATCTCTCACAATGTATGCTCTTATAAGGATTCGAGTTAGTAAATAGAATATCAAAAAGAGAACAAGACTACTCAATTGCACCTCTATAATTAAAGAAGATGTCACCAAGGAGGATGTCTTTTAAGAAGTAAATAAGAAACTAGCTAAAGACTTAGTTAATGACTCGATAATCACATTCATACAATGAATGCAAACTTCAAATAAGAATGCACCATAATACTTGATGCACCACGATCAATATATATGTGTGCAATCTTCTCAAGGATATCTCAAGCCAAAAGTTGGAAGATTATATCCCCCTAAAGAAAACTCAAAGACCCAATTTGTTCTTATCTTTTTAGTATTCCTTGTTGTTTTAAAATAATTTTGGGAAAAGGAAATTTTACAATCCTCATAGAGATAACCCAAATAAGAAATTATTAATATAATTATATACTATCTATAAAAACTTTACAAGAATACACCATAGCGTGAGACAATGCTTAACGTGCCAAGGATCAATATATCATATAAGTATATCTTCATCTTTCAAAGATACTCCATTGGAGGTATAAAATGGAATTTCATATTTTTTCTATCTAGATATAATAAAAAGAACATTGCCAAATAAAACGTCATACAAGTACCTAATTCTTGACTAATACCCAAAAAACAGCATTAAATATGCTAAATGTGCAATTTTTTCATTGCGCGAGATGATCTTTAATGCACCAAGCCCTAATATATCATATGGGCAACTCCTCTAAGGTCAAATCCAATGCAAACACAAGAAACAAAACTTGAGGCATCAATCATTAAACACGGGCCATAACCATGCAATAAGACTTATACTCGAAGGAAAACAAGCATATACTCTTGTATGAAGAACAACTCTAATACCCTAACACAATCGAATAAAAAACAAGACAATCACGGAGACATCAAGCCAAGATAGATACCCAAGATAGATACCCTACTCATAGGATCCAACTAAGCTACCTAGCACAAAGAAAAACCTAAACAGGCAAAACAAGAAAAACACAAGGCAAACACAAGCGCACAATGAGTAGAACAACTATTCTGAAACCACCTCACATGGACACCTTCCACTACTTGAATGAGAACTAACCAAATCTATGCAGAAGGGCATTGAAAAGAGTAACCAAACATGATGCTTTATAGGTTCGTTTCCTAATCATCAAGCTCATCTATTTCAAGCTTCCATATCTCAACCTTGCTTCAAGGAATCAAACATGCTTTCCCTACTTTTAGTAGCATTTACTTGGCATGCGGAATGCATTCATTCTTTATGGAAACATCAAAGTGATCTATTGAATACAACTGATGTTCAAGTTAGGTTTGTCGCAAAAAGAGTGTTCCAAGCCTTATAGAAACATGCGCTACCTTTATAAACAAATGGGTCTACAGGAAGTCATTGCACTAGACTTGTGTTCTCACAAGAGGTCTTCTAGCCACAAAGTCTCTGGAGTCAAGAGATTGATGAGTCAAAGGTTGGAAGAAATGAAGCAAAAGGGAAGGTAGGTGAGGGGCAATAAAATTTTTAGATGCAACAGTAGATGAACAAGCTTCATGATTGTACATCAAAACCTATGTGATTGATGGTTCCTCTAAATGTAGGGATGAAAATACAAAGGGTCCTATTGAAGTACCTTCCAAGGCTCATGAAATATGAAGTCTTCCATATACATCATGGAGATTCAGCATGACAAGACAAAAGGCCATAGGAGAAAATGAGATGATTTCGACTCCAAACGGAGGCAGCTAAGAGTTTAAAGATGGTGTGGTTTTTGGCTTCCAAGCTCCTTAAGCTAGGGTCTCAATACAAGACATTTGGATTCCCAACATTAAAAAAGTAATCTAAGATGGATGCTCAATATGGAGGGTGGTTCTTGCAAAAATCATGTTAATTGTTTGATCTTTTGTAACTCACGTCCAACCACATTGTACTATCCTATACATCAAGGCGCCAAGTGGGGAGGTTGAGATACATGGTGACTTGGGCATAAGATAGGGAAAGGAACGAGTAGAAGGCTGGAAGCAAGAGCATGTTGTGTACAAGGAGGAGTTATTCCACATGTGAGAAATTAATTCAAGGATGTATTTCACTCCTATAACTTGGGGTCGCTTTCATGCAATAACATATGCAAGTCATGTACAAGTCTCAATCTTGTAGCCTAATTGGTGTAGCTCTTCATCATGCATAGATTCATCCAATGTAGATTTTTTAAGCACTCCATGGATCTTGAGGTACTCATGATTCTTCACAACATGAACCCAAAACTTAAAACTTTGGAGCCTAGAACCTAGGAACTGAAACTGATTGGTGTCTCTCCCTCTTCAATATGTGTGTATAGAGTGTATTGATGTGTGTTGTGTGTCATTTGCAAAATATTCTTCATGCACACAGATTGTAGTTTGTTCAAAATGGGATCGCCTTGTCCCTTCAATTCAATCAAACATCCATTTCCTCCTTTAACTCAATCAAAGACGGGTTTTCCCCCCCTAAGGAGCCATGTTTCCTAAATTGAATGTGCACAATGTGGGTAAAGGCCAGGGAGTGGGGAAATATTGTGAGGTAGTGTTATTTGATGGGATTAAAAGATTGACCCGAGGACTTTTAGGCATCAAAATCCAATACCTCTTCCATATTAACAAACTACACACTTTGTGATTGCTTTTCATAACTAATGACCTGTTTACACCAAGTCTTGAGGGACCCCGCATGACTCACCCCTTAAAAATCTTATTGACTTGAGGTCTCCAAACCTCGCTCAACCACTCCTAGACAAACTTCTTCATCGACTAAGTGATCATGCACGATTTTCCTATGAGGAATTTGAAGGCTACAATAGTCAACTCTTGCAGATGAATGGCCATAGGGTGGCTAAGCAACAAAACATACCTTACCATCTACTTTATAGTGGTAGGGTAGTGGCAAGGTGCTATGCACCAAAAGAGGACGAGAAAATTATGAAAACCCTTTACCCTCATCACAATTACTATGGGAGTAATGGGCTTACAACCTGACTGCAAGTTCCCTTCCTAGACCAACATCTTATTATGCTTCACCATGATCATTGTAGGTGGACCCTAGCTTCCTGCCATACCACAGGAGGTACTTAGGAGATGGATTCAAGGAAAGTATGAAAAATTACAATCGGTTTCTCTTTAGCACACCAATGCTATAAGACTCATGCAGGACTCATATGAGCTCACACTTTGCCTTTTACACAACTCCAGCAAGCATTGGAGTACCACACCATGATATACTATAGGGTCATTGACCCAATTGTGTTTGAAGTTATGTAGCACTACTAGTAGCTTCTCACTTTTCTTGGCATGCCAACCAACACCCCAAAAATGCTTGAGCTAAGAAAATTGCAAGTTTCTAAGTTGATAAATGAGGTTCACCTTGGTGCCTGAGAAGGCATGTACTATAAGTTGCTTAGTTAGAAATTGACTTGCAATTTTTGCCCTCCTAAGAGAAACACATTGGGAATAAACCTTTACCCCTTTGGCAGAGTTCTATGGTAGGGAAAGAGGACTAATGAGTACAAGTGGTGATAGCCCAAGTAAGGGACCATTAGACAAGTCCATCTCGACTTGGACATGGTCAACAAAATGTCATTTATTATATTGGAGCTACAAACCTAACACATACTCTACTCTCTAGGCTATTCAAATTTATTAATGCTTGCTATGTTCACCTTGGTAGGGGACTTGGTGTGTTAATGGGTACCACTTTTATGGACTTCATGGCAACAAGCAGCTTTCAAAACTCATAGCCACATGGGAGGTGGCTACAAGACTAGCTACTCTACAATATAACATACCAAACTCAAAGAATAAATTTCACTAAGGAACATGAGTCATGACAAAGTGTATGTATAATTTTATAAGATGATTCAAAGGTCTTGTGTTTGGAGGGAAGCACAAGTGGAATACAACCTCTAGGCTACCACCAAATTTTATAATTTGAACCATTGATTACCATTTTATACCTAGGTTGAAGTAAGAGCCTGAACAATCGATTTTCTCAAAATTTGAGTGACAGAATTCATTACAAGATGCAACTAGAATGTTGTAGAGAATGAGAAGATGAGGTGTGGATGCTTTTATGCATTCATGCTAAGGGCTTCCCCTAAGGGCTTCCCCTATGATAAAGCCCCTTTAGGCATACTTTCAAATGCTAGGTTGTGTGACTAAAAGGTGAGTAGGCCTAATAGCTACCCTTAAGAACAAGGGGATTCACAAATGATATAGTATTAATATTTCAAATGAGTATATACATCTATCTATAGTAGCTATTAGCAAGAGAACCTTCTCAAAGGGGGAAGTCTACTGCCATACAAAAATCCTCTGGTCATCAAAAAATAGAAATATATGGCTGGGAATAGTAGGAACGGGTGAAGAAGGAAAAATAGCGACATGAGCAAGAGCCGGATCATCTACAGGTTCATCAACAACATTAGGACCAGGAAAAGAAGGGGCAACACCAGAATGATTAAGATAGTCCCAGCTTTTATCAACAGAAGTGGGTTCAACAAGAATAGTAGCATGATAAGTAGGAACAAGATCCTTACGTTAGAGTGGTTTATCTTTAACTGCAGGAGTGGGGACAGAAAGGGCTAGAGGAGAAGTAGAAGGATTGTGTAGGTGCTCCATGAATTCTTCTGCAGATACTGATTCCTGACGGACTTTATGAGGGACACTGCATGGGTCCGCTCGTGAAATAGGCCTCTTGAAGGGATGATTGAAAGGGGGAGTGACCAATTGAGTGACCACAGGTGCCGAGGGAAGGTGGACGACGGCTGGGCCCACAGGGGAAACAGGAGTACTGTGACGAGGGGGGGGAGGCAGATCCGGAGGGATAGAGGGGGCTGGGGTGTGGCTGCTCCGGAATAGTTATTCTTTTTCTGCTTCCACAAGTTCTGCCAGCACCATTGATCCAACAGAGTAGTTTCTTCATTTGCAAATCTCTCCTCAACAGACAAATAAGGTATTTCACAAAACTAGAGGCAGATATGTAGAGGATGGAAGTATATTTCACACAAAATGTGTGCTTTTATAAGGTGATTCTAAGGGATATCCTACTGTAGCACTAGAAGGCAAGTAGGCATAATTGCTACCCTTAAATAAGACTATTTACATATAGTATAGTACTCCATCCCAAGTAGGATTAATGAGGTGTCGATGGGAGAAGTGATCATATCTTAGGCTTCTCAACTCAAATCCTTACCACTAATAGATATAGAATATAACAAGTTCAAATGACATTGCGATTATAAATCTTCCTCTCTTGCAATCTCACATTTGTAAGGTGGACACAAGCTTCATCAATAGAATGAGGTGAGGGAAATAAGATCATATTCATGCTTTTATATGGCAATTCTAAGGGGTGCGATTACTATTAATCCATTTAGAAACCTTTAAGAGCTACGATTATATAGGTAGAAAGGTAGCCATACATAATGGCTACCCCTTATGAATAAAGGGGTGCGATTACTATTAATCCATTTAGACAGTTTTAAGAGCTACAATTATATAGGTAAAAAGTTAGCCATACCCAATGGCTACCCTTATGAATAAGGTCATATTCACATATGCAATAATACTCTAGTAGAAGTAATGAGGTCTTGGATTGATAAGAAAATCTTTGGGTTATTACTTCAAGTTTGTGTTGGTAATAGCCAATTAAGATGGCATTGGGATAAATAGAAATATCCCTCTCTTTTGTTATCTCTTGCTTTGGAGGTTGGCATAATGAGCTTATAGCTATCATGTCTCTTGGTATCTCTGTTTCACATGGATTTCTTTTTGGAAAGCACTAGACTTGGTCCCACAATCTCTTGGCCAAGGATATTAATAAATCCTCAATCATAGAAAGAGCATCAAAACAATCTCTTGGCCAAGGATATTAATAAATCCTCAATCATAGAAAGAACATCAAAACAATTTGATGGGCATACTTTTCCACGGCTAGAGGTTATAGTGTATACCTAGGTGGGATGGTGGATCTAGGAGCTGCTCTCCTAGTCCTCCTCATAGCCCCCGACCTCCCTTTTATGCAATAGATTCCCCCTCGTCTTCGCTTCTCCCCGGCCTCCATCCCTCCCCCTACCCTTCTTTTCTTCCTTCTCCCCCGCCTTCGGTCCTTCCCCCTAGCCTTATTTTTCTTTCTTCTGCCTTCCTTTTGGCTCCACCCTCTATAATCTTTTGCTGCTCTTTGATCTCCGATTGGGCTATTCCCTATCCCCTGGCTAGTCAAAGTTCCCAAGGCATTGCTGTGGCCCCCATAGGCCCCTCATGAGACCTCACACTAGCTCCCTAATTCCCCCTCTTCACTCGTGGCAGTCCTTGGAGTCTAGAGGCTATAGGCTAGGTTGTGCCCCCCTTCAACCAGCTGCTGCTATAGGGCAGATTTATGGTAGCTCCAGAAGCTCCCAAGACAAGTGGGAGGCTGCTCCAAGGCTCCCACCATAGCTCGGGTAGTGGATAGCCTCTTAGAGAAGTGGTTGGGCTCTACATTAAGCTTGGCTGCCCTTGGAACAAGGCCCCTTGCCCAACCCTCGCACCACCCTCTCTTGAGCAGCACTTTTTTCCTTTTTTGCTAGCCCTTTCTAGAGTTTTGTGTTGCTTCCCTGCCCAAAATTTTGGTTGGTATTTCTTTTCTTTCCTCTTCCCCCTCTTCACCCCCCCTTTCCCTCTTGGCAGCAGTGGTTTTTAATTTGACTCAAAGAGAAAGCTTCTTGGTGGTGACCCCTTGTCTAGCCAGATGGGCTCTCGTGGCAGCACCCTTGACTCCCCAATCCATCAAGGTCTCTAGACTCGGAATTCGATTCTATTAGCCAGTAGTTTGGCTATCACTTTATAGACCGTATTGAGCATAGAAAGCAGCCTCCATTGACCCAGAAGAAGCGTGTTGTGAGACTTCAGAATCAGCTCAATGACACCCATGTTTAATTCTTTGGGCATCACGCCCTTGATCTTGCACCAGTTTGTGAGCTTAACCAGCTCTGTTTTGCAAGTGTCCCAGTATACTTGAAAGAACTCTGCGGGGATCCCATCGGGGGCCGGGGTTTTCTCCTTGGCCATTTGCATGACCATGTACTTGATCTCACCTTCACAGAAATGTCTCTGCAGCATGGAAGCTTCAAAATCCTACACCTTACAAGGCATGTCAGCCAAGAAGGCCCTTGTTCTACTTTCACAGTCATTTGGCTTGTTGGGCCTTGAGCCCGAGACTTTTGCTAAGTGGATGAAAAAAACTCTTGCAATATCCTCTTCTCTGGTAACCATCTTGCCTTCTTCGTCTGCAATCATGGCTATAGCTTCTCTCTGTCACTTTTCCTTTACTACTTTGAAGAAGAAAGCTGATGGCCGATCTCCCTCCTCAAGCCATCTGAGTCTAAACTGTATTTGAGTAGCTTCGAGTCTTTGATGTTCCTGCTCTCTTAGGAACAAGTCCGTTGAGTTGAGCATTGCGGACAAGTGAGGATCTTTAGGTCTTTCCTGGAGCGCCTATAGCAGAGCCTCCCTTGCTTTGCTAGCATTAAGCTCTGCATGTCTGTGGATCTTTGCTCTATTCCTACCAGCTTCCTTTGCAACCGAGACAATGGCTCTGATACACCTATTCCACACCCAAACATGATGTTAGATGCCCCAGTAGCTTCTGTCCAAGCCATGCGAACCCTTTCATCGAAATGCTGATGGCCCATCATGACCGAGTTCCATTTGAAGGGCACTGGACCCTTAGTTGAGGCTTTGGCATTTAACAGATCAAAAGACACCATGATTGGGAGGTGATCGGATGCGAAAGAGTCCGTGAGCTCCTGTCCATGAACTCTAGGCTCGATCCACCAAGCACCTTGCGAGAGGTAGATCCTATCGAGCCGGGCTACCCTCCATGTGCTACCTACTTGCTTGTTGCTCCACGTGTGTGAAGGCTTGCATTGTTCTAAGGTTGTTGAAAGAGACAATCAACTAGGTTGTAGCTCCTTTCGAAGAGCTGCCAAGCGTCAGTTTCATAAGTTGAATCCTCTACACCTTCGTGAGATCGGTCTCAGGCACTGAAGATAGAGTTCCAATCCTTGAGTAGTAAATCATGTTTCTCCTCTACTAGAGATCTTAGCCTTCCCCACAAGGCTGCTCTCTTAGTGGAACACAATTCGGGGCATAGACAGAAATGGCCATAAACTTGACTTTCTGGCAAGATAGCTCCACCGCTATGTATTCTCCCCCTAGAGCACTTTCAACAGTAACCATCGAGAGTTGTTCACTGCTGATAATGAGGGCAGTACCCCGCCTTCCTGCTTGGGGGTAGTTGTTGCTAATGCACCTATAGCCTTGAATCTTGTAGAGCCAACACCTTCGGTTTCTGAGCGCTGAGTATCCTCCTGATCACTTTGTTGTTTCCAAAGAGCACATGTATCTCTGATGTTCCATGAGATGCATGCTAAGTGTGGCCTTCTAGCCTGTGCTTCATCCTGCATCATAGTCTTCGTCTCAGTCCATTTCTTCCGCCAGTGGAGCATAGATATTGATGAAAGCTCCACCTCTTCAGGCTCGACTCTTAGCGTCTCTGAGAGATTCGACTCTTTTGGGGTTGGGGTTGCCTCAGGGACCTTCAAGCACAGCTTTCCGCTCGGGCTTCTTTTCCTGTTCCACCTCCGTGAACTTTCTGTGAGCCTCAGCCTTACCTTTAGGGATTGCTTCAAGCTCTTTACCTTGTTGGGCTGTTTCACCTTGAGGCTTCTCCTTTTGAACATTTGGCACCCACGGAAGTGCAACACTTGTACCTACCCTGTGTCCTCAGCCATAGGCCCTTCCATCGTCTTTTCTTCCTTTTCCTCAGGTAGGGGTGCAGGCTCGTTCTTTTCATGGCCACCGCATTCTGGGCATTCTCGTGCAAAGTGGCCGCTCTTCTTGCAAAAGTAGCAGGCGTCGGGGAAGACTCCAAAGTGTACTTCGACAAAAACACTCCTCATTTGGGAGTTCAAGCTCTAGAGCCTCATGAATTTCCCTTCTCCTAGCTCGTTTAGCTTGCATTGGAGGCAAGTAGAGGACCTTACTGAGAGAGGATGCCACTGATATGAGCTGGGGGATGAATTCATTGAGTCCACGGAAGTGAACCCACACCGAGCACTCATGTTGCAAGACCTGTTCGAGGGTAAACGATGCACTCCAAGGGATGGAGTAAACATCGCCAAATGTGTTGTGGGCTAAACTTGCCCTGAAGACAAATATGCATAAGCCATGCCAAGAGAACAAGATAGTGTAGAAATAGAAGCTAGTCGGATAGAAGCTAAGTCCGATTGTATATTAACTAAAAAATGTATCATTTGATGTAAAAGTTGATAAATTGGAGAAAGATAGATGCAAAAGCTTTTATCTCCCAACAATACACAATCAGGAGCATGTAGAATTGTGCATGGGATCAACATTCCAGCTTGCCAAAGGGAAATACATGGTTTGAAATCCTGGTCAGCAGACAGCAATCTCACTGCCATATATCAAGATACCGTTATCCAAAAGGAGTTATAATTGCCCATTGTGGTCCTTGGTAATTGCCACTCACCTATATGACTTGTGACTTTCCAACTTCCACATGACTCTACTTAGCCTATGATAGCCTAGGTGCCTAAATACCCCTCAACACTCACGCGTTGTGCTTGCCCTCTCTTGGGGTCTAGTGCAACGCCCTTGGTTCTTTAGGGCCCACTTGCTTGGTTTATTTTTATTTACCTTAGTCCACTTTCCTTTGGAGGGATCCACACAAGGGGTCTGGCACTCCTGCTCCTACTCTCTACGGGGAGCCCTATCCACCTAAGGCTCCTTTTCCTGATGGGCCTGCGGTGGGAGGGGGAGGGGCCGGCTTTGACCTCTGGAACAATCTTAAGCTAAATGGCCCAACAACTTGCAATAGAGGCACTGGCCTAGTAACCTGTAAATTTTGATCCTCTGATGGAACTCCCCCCAATCAAGGGTCTCAAGAATCATCTCTGGAAGGTCGCTGGGGTCTGTACAACCAACCTAAGGGATGGCACTCCATCATCCACCACAACTGAGGGTATAGAATCTAAGAGAGACTTTAAGATTGTGCTAAATGCTCGTCCAATGGAAGAAAAATGGCTCTATACTCCCTTGAGAGCCTTGAGAATCAAAGTATCATCAAGAAGTGGGACATATAATGTATCGAATCCATGTCCTCCTTGAGAAATGATCGTATCATGAAAAAAGATACACCAAGTGTGGTAAGAAAAATGGGACTCTACTCCACAAGAGTCAGGGTAGTGTCAAGGGAGCATAACTACAAGAGGAAGACCCCCTTTGCATAGATGGTAATTCCGGAATGTGCTCACTTTCCAATGCTAGGCTTGCCTGGATTCAGTCATGCACTTGGCAACTCTCGGGACTGAGCCCAACAATCCTACCTATCATTGCCTTTTCTTGAAGAGATTGAATTGATTTCTTAATGTGTTACTTGTCTACGAGAGAGAGAGAGAGAGAGAGAGAGAGAGAGAGAGAGAGACCATTCAATACTTTGATCAACCCAAATCACCTTCACCACGATGCTTAGCTATTTCTTGGTGGATAAATAATAATTTTGGTGCTAAAGACACATTTTTAAAGTTTCATTTGGACATTCAACATTCTTACATATATGCTTCCTAATCATAATGTTGTTATCATCTTGAATAGCTTTTAAAGCTAATACACCCGCTTCAATTTGGGTTTGTAACAGGCAGAAACATCCACGAACCAGTGAGCTTGGAAGCAGTCAATCATGGGCAACTATCTCAAGATTTTTGATCTACTTAAACGCTCCAAAAAATAGTAACTATCCATGGTAGGACATGATCCTATCAGAATTTGCAACCAGGATCCCTTAATCTGAAGTGCTTGCCAAGCTAGTGCAAATATGGAAAGACAAATCAAAGGGTTGTCAGTGCGGAGGTATTAGGTTGCTTCATGGTGATGCATCCCTTGGTAGATCAATTTGGTTGACTGACTGGCACTTAGTCATAGGCCCAACCCTCCTCAAGAGCTTCCCGTGGCTTGCTGCTTGAATGTTCAAGAAAGGCATCTAGACCTTTATCCAAATCAAGGATCCTGGAGGGATGAAATGGTTGGATACTGAGACTATCATAGAGAGGTACAGCCTCATGGTTAGAGAGCTACTGAGCAAGATCAAAGGAGAGTGGCCCACTAGTTAAGCTTTTAAAGAAGAAATGGGGTTCAGAGGGTTTGTATGGAGCCAAGAAAAACCTTTCTCTAGGGTATGCCTAAGTGATTTTAAGGACAACTCCTCTCTTGAGGCCCCAATGTCTGCAAACTAATAGTGGCCCGTTCCATGCCCCTAGTGACAAACTGCCAGTATGGGTTGCACAGCTGAACAAGGTTTGGAAGGCCACGCCTTCTTACAAAATGAATTTTCTGTTGTGGTAGGTGTTGGTAGGAAAAATGTCGGTGAGAGCAAGAATCTCCATATGGAACCCAAACGTAAGTCCTACTTGTTTATTTTGCAAGGAGGCCAAGGAGACTCACATGCATCTATTCTAGGACTGCTTCTTTGTCAGAGATGTTTGGAAATAGATCGGGCTCAGTTTGATAGGAGCTTAAGTGACCGTCAAACTAGGAGATAGATGCAGGATGACCGACCCTATGTATGAGATCTGCTGGCAGGTGATCAGAGGGCATGTCATAACCCATGTGTGGAGGCAAAAAAACAATCTTGCCTTCCACAGGCCACACTTAGGGAGACTAATGACTGTAGCCATTATAGAGGACACGAGAAAGGCAATGTAGTATTTTGGTAAAAAGAATGATGCTTGTAGTCTTTTAGGAAAGATTTGAAACTGAGGGTTCCTGCCTCCCCGCCGAGAGGACACGCTGATGATGTATCTCTTTTTTCTACCTTTTCCTACCTTTTTTGGCTTGCCATATGTGGTGGCCTAAGTAAATCCCCCACAAGCTCATTTTTCCATGGGATGAGCGCCACTTGGTAGAAATCTAGAGATCTCTCCTCTCTCCACATTTTGAGCCCCCTCCTCTCTCTCTCTCTCCTCCCCCCTCCCTCAAGTCCGGACTCCCTCTCTTCCTTTCTCTCTCTTTCTTCCTCCTCTCGGGCAGGTCTATTGAATGATACATGTATATCATTCATCTTGTTTACTCTAATACAATGACTCTTACCGCAAAAAAAAAGAGAGAGAGAGATAGGGACTCCTTTGTGCTCTTGTGAGAATAGCTTCTGCTCGACTCGGGCTATCACCAAAAGGCCAACACACAGAGGCGACTCTTTTGCAAAGGAGCTCGGGGCGATGACTACCTTCTACAAGCTCCTACTACAGCAAAAGCAAGCCTACAATGGCTTCAGCTACTCTTACAGTCCAGCGCACGGCTCGTCCTATTCACAGACTAGCAAGCCCACCTCAACTCAGGGGTGACTACGACCTTACATGGTAGCCACGACTCCACAAGCTATACGACTGGCATGCAACAGGCATAGGCGACCACAACGTTCAACAGGCAGCTCGACTTTCCTACCAAGCAAGGACCAATGCCAACAGACAGAGCAAGGGAAATTGACTCCAGCAACCCCGCAGTAGCAGCACATCTAGCAGCCCGACTGCATCACCAACGACCCGGACGTAAAGCCATCAACTAAACTCCCATTGACAGCTCATTGCCGAGAGCTCAGGTGACTGCACGACTCCTACATCAACCCATACGCCTTCAACAACAATTTCTCCGGTGAGTTCCCGTTGGAGTTGAGCCAGCTGATGAACCTGAAGCATCTGCATTTGGGGGGCAATTTCTTCACCGGACAAGGCAACCATAATGCAAAATCTTCAGACTACCCTAGAAGCAAAACAGCAATCCCCACGTAGCTTGCAGCTTTGCAGAAGCTGTTTGTTGTCGCACACGATACTTGTCCTTTCGTCGAAGCAATAATTCGCCGGTTGATGTTAAGCGAATCACAGCTTCAATGCGAGTAAGTTTTTTATTATATTCTGGTGGGAGAGAAGAACTAGAGAAGAGATGCTTTTGGGGTGGAACATCGTAGCCTTATTTGTCGTTAGGCTGTTGGTCAGAAGTGGAGACAAGCTTTTGGGTTGGAGAACCGATTGCTTCTATTGGCCACATTCCCAGAATCTTGGTAATTCCATACTTATCTTGGCCTGGTGCAGTATTTCTCGGTAAATGCAGGCATGAACGGAAAGAAAGTATATGCACCCTTATTGATGGTTGTTTAGCTTATGTGGAGTGATGGCACTATCACCCTGCATCTTGCCTCATTGGACTGAGGCGAACAACTGGGATTACTTAAAAGGATACGGTTCATATATTTCTGTTTCCATAGGAAAGGTGTCACGACCTCCAACTCTGAGTTGCTCTCGAAGGCATTGGCCTAAGAAGCTTGCCATAGCTCAACTGTATGGGCCAGCCGTTATAACCACCTGTGATGGTTGCGGAGGTGTACGATTTGTTCCTTGTCTCGAATGCAGTGGAAGTTGCAAGATTGTGAATGAAGATAGCAAGGTTGTTCGGTGCCCAGACTGCAATGAAAATGTTTTAATTCAATGCCCGATATGCTCATAGTCTTGCTGAAATACGCAAAGCGAAGACAGATTGATTGGCCAGTTGACCTCTTTGATAATTGTTTTAAACGAAGCTCAGCACATATCTGCTTTTTGGTGAAAATTTGCCATGGCTAGGAAAGGAGACCATGTGATTCATGCCATGATAGGACACGCATGTTAGCAAAGAAGAAGTCAATGTCATTCTGGTACATGTACATTCTGAATGGATAACCTTAGGTATGTGTGATCTGATCTGCTTAATTTTTTAGGGCCACTTCATGGCCTGACAAGATGGATAGAAAAGCTGCACGATTCTTTGAGGCAGGAACATATGGATGGATGAATGATTAGCTGCATTTAGAGCTCAAGACAAAGCCATTTGGCGGCTTACAATTCGTTCTCCTTGTGACAACAAATGCAAGGTGTATGTAAAATATCTCATGAGTCAACACCATGGTAAAAGCATTCTGATAGGAAGTTCATCAACAAAGTAAAGGGGAAAAGCAAATCCGGTTGTTGTGCAGCGAGCAGAGCTGTACAAATGGCAAGAGTGAGGGCCAGTGCGAGCATGGGAAAGAGGAAGAAGAGCATGCAAAGTGAGATGGTGGGAAGCGATCGAAAGCAAGAGAACGGAGAATTCAAAGACATTGCAAGCTAAAGTTTGAGATGGAGAATGATGGAAGAGATCCAAAAGCAAGGCAAAGAGATAAATTGGATATGTTAACATTTTATTCAGCTTATAGTGCAACGTTCCAAGCTTATGAAGATTGCACTTTCATAATATTTTTGGATGACATGGTTGTCTCTAAAGGTGAAGGATGATTCAAAGTGCAAACTAGAAGTAATTCTAACTTTCAAACATCAGATTCAATCCTATTTTGATAGTCCAATTGAAAGACAGTTCGACACAATTTTGAATGCCAAATTGTAAAGTCCAATCGATCTAAAGCAAAATCCTAAAGTGTGAACAGTCTGAGGCATCATCAAAGGTACGATTATCTCTACTTTTCTCATTTACTGATCATATCATGGCAAAGACAAAGCAAAACCAATGTTGGAGGATGCATTGTTTGTTATCTGGAAATCTTGATCATAAAGACAAAGATTGTTATCTATATTTGTGCAAGCATTACAAGCAACATAGTCAACGAAGAAACTATTGTGCTGATCTATTGGAGCTGAAGTTTTATGGGATCTTTCCAACAATATGTGAAGCAAAGTCTGATCGAAAGGTCGGGAACCTATTGTGGATAAGCTATTGGATTATTCCAACTTGCTTGATGATGCAAAATATTGGCATACTAAATTCCATTGAGGTGATTGGAGGTCTAATCAACATCTTTCCAACATCAAAGAGCTTTAACAAAGAGTTCAGATTTTGCAATTTGAATATGGGCACAAAGAGGACAATGATTCCAATTCCAACTATGATTCCGACTCAGATTCAAAAGATAATGGTAAGAATTGCAATGATAATTCCACTATTTCTGTTCGTACTCAAATGAATGCAAATGTTTCAGAACATACCCAAGTCGACATCCATTCCAAATAGTCAGACACCAATCTAATGACCGCAAGACTAGACGATAAGCTGCAACAATTGGACAGACTACAACAACCTAAAACAGTCCTCAAACAGTCAAACAATGATTCTGAATAGTCAAATGATAATTTTGACCAGTCTGAATGTTCAAGTATGCATGAATATCTAATGCCTAAAAGTTCTAGGTTTCTTCATCAACAAATGGAGCAAGAAGAACTTGGATCGAGAAATAATGATAAAGATGACTGCTTTCTAAGAGAGGATGTGGAGAATTTTTAAGGGTCCAATTGCCTCAAAAAAGTCAAATGAAATGCAACCAATAATGTTGACAGAAATTTAGATTTTCAATGGCAAAATTCAAATGAATACAACTCAGTTATTGGGTGAAGAAAATGATGCAAACAATGTTCCAGATGAAACACCCTTTGAGGTGGTTTTACAAACAGAAATTCTAAATTATGGATGACACGTCCGAAATGTTTTTTGATACTTGCACTAAGTTTGAGGATGATTATTTTGATCAAATAATGATATACAATTAGATTTTGGTTTATATTCAGATCCCCTTGTTGGCAAAGATCCAGTTGTTTGGGAGGACTTGAGTGCAAAAGCACAAACTGGAAATTTAGAAATAACTGCAAACAAAGATGATGCTGATGTTCATGAAATGATAAGGATGAAAGATGAAGGGAAAAAGAGGAGTTTAACCTGAAGCCGGAAGAGCCCAAAATGGAGCTGAAACAGCTCGGAGTAGTCCTCTAGTCACCTCTACTTCATACCACAAATGATTAGACACTTGGCATATGATCAAGGTCGACAAATAAAAGCTTACAAGAATGATAAAAGGCAAACATAAATTCAGCAAACAGTCTGACAGAAAGCAGTCCGAGCATGTTTCAGGATGTTCCATGATGGAAGGCGGATGCATTTTAAAGGTTGGAAAAAGTCCAAAAGATGAAGGGTTCGTGTTTATGCTTTTTGTTCCGAAAAGAGCTACCCACCATAAGTGCGAGGTGTTGAGGGTATTTAGGCACCTAGGCTAAGTCATAGGCTAAGAGGAGGCTAAGTAGAGTCATGTGGAAGTTGAAAGGTCACAAGTCATATAGATGAGTGGCAGTTATCAAGGACCACTATGGGCAGTTATAACTCCTTTTGGATAACGGTATCTTGATGTATGCCAGTCAGGCCATGTATTCCCCTTTAGCAAGCTAGAATGCTGATCGGATGATGATCCCTTCTCCATGCTCCTGACTGTATATTGTTGGGAGAAAGCTTTTACATCTATCTTTCTCTGGTGTATCAAATTTTACCTCGAATGATATATTTTCGAGTTAATATACAGTCCCCGATAACTTTTGTTTCTGCACTATCTTGTTGTTTTTGCATGGCTTATGCACATTTCTATTCTAATCAAGTTTAGCCCACAATAGTGAGGCATCATCCACATATGGGGATGAGTGAGAGGATGTGTCTTTAAGACATCCATAGACTATGCTAGAAGATGAAACCTTCGTCAACCTCCTTGTAGATCTCCCAAGGGCATGGGTCTAGAATATTGAGTTACCTTCTCACAAAAACAACATGACATAGTAGCTCTCATTGCTTCAGCAGTAGTTGCCCCTCTCGTTTGCCTTGCTACGGTTGTAGAGAAAGGGACTCGGAGATGTCAGGTACCCACTCGACAATGAGCTTAGACCTTGCTAGTAGCTGACACCCCTTCCTTCCCATCCTCTCCCGGACCCCTCCCCCTTGCCCCCCTTCCACTCTCATCTTCTTGCCCCCCTCTACCCGTCCCCCTATTGTCATCACCCTCACCACCCACCCCACCCCCTGCCCCCTCTACCTCCACCCGCTACCACCACAACAAGCTTGTCCACTTCTTATGCCTCCTATGCTCCCCTTAGGCCTAGCCTTGTGATCCCCAGCCTTTGGACAAGGGTAAGGTTGTGCCTTCTTCCCCCCTGGTATATGGCCTCTTTACCACTTCAACAGTCTAGCCCCTCTCCTCAACAAGACTACAACCTCTTCACAGGGAGGCAGTAGGTCTTCCCAGATTCCAGCTCTAAGGCTCCACCATAGGCATCCCTTGCCAAGGGAGTTCCAGAGGCATGGACCATGGAACTACCTCAAGATCCCTGACTCTTATCCTATGGCTCTAGAGGTGATAGTTTGAATCCTATAGTAGCCAAGAGGACTTGATTGGTGTGGCTTACTCCCGCTGGTGCCCTTTTTGGGGTTTCTAGTTTGCTTCCACAAGTCAGGAGTAGTGGACACCTTCTATGTTGGATGCCCTAATGAGTGATGTAGGTTTGGCAGCTGGAGTGATCCATTGTCCACAAGAGGTGGAGATCACTCACCTGCATTAATAGATGCTTTAGCAATGCACTCACTTTTTTGGCATAGATGTCCCCTTCATGTTGCAATGGGCATGGAAGTTAGGAATTGAGCCTATCATAACCCTAGTTTTCCATCTGAGAGATATAGACTACTCTCCTTCCAAACCCCTTTTGAGGTCACAAAAGTCAAGGTTTTTGGTGTAGGCTCCCACTCAGGCTAGCCTTGTTTCCTCTTTCCCCCTCCCATGAGCTGGACCATACTGAGTTGGAACATGCATGTACTACTTCGACAGGAGTTGCAGAGAGCAGTGATGGGACGGAAAGTAGATATTCTTTTGATTTAGGAGCACATGCTTTCAGTAGTAGCAAACATTAGACATCACCACCACCTTCTCATGGGGAGGGGCGTAGAGGTTTGGTCCACAGAGTGGAGGATTTTGCATCCAAGTCTCCCAGGCAGTGGCCCTAGAGGTCTTTGATAAGTGTGAGCTTATCACAGGTCAAGCAGCTTGGATGGGTCTCTGTGGGTGAGTCTAAGATTGAGATCCTAAATGTGTATGCACCCACTTATAGATGGCATCGCCTAGCTTTTTGGATGTTGCTTTCCTTTTTCGAGTTTGGGAGCAAATCTTTGCAGGTAGCACAACCGGAAAGTGCAAGAGTGCATTGTCTCAGATTGGGACGCCCTTCGTGGTGCGGTAAGAGGGTAGTATATGCTGCAGTAAAGGCAAAGCCCCTGGTGACATTATTTTTTTGATTTGAGGCCATTTTCGGGCCCATTTTGGTGGCAAAAGTTTTTCGCAGGCACTCAGGAAAGTGCCCTAGTTTTACTGTGCGACCACTGTTCCACAAGTCGGTGAAAAGTTATCACAGAAATGGGGGATTCAGCAATGCAAAGGGGTGGCTTCAATGGCATTCTAGTAGGCACTACAATGTTGGATCACTCCCCCTATTGTACTCCACCTAATGTAGCCCTACCTGATACTTCCCCAAAAGGGGGTTGATATCCCATATGATCTATTCCAAGAGGCAAAGGTGCAATAGGCAATAGGTGAGATCTAGTAAGCAGCCAGAGGGAGGGCTTGAAGCTAGTTGGGTGTCACGAGTAGTAGATGCAATCCCACAGAGAAGCTGGGACCTATAATCATAGGCCCTTAGATGGAGGCATGCTCTTCGAGAGTGGGAGAGAGCATTATGATGGGACTTAGCCTCCATAGAGAGACTCAGAGAGCAAGATTTGGGCTCCCAGTGGCTCACGGCTTGACTTGCAAGCCATAGAGGTTTGTTGGCCCGAATTCTTATACCACTCCTCCTAAGACAAATGGGTGCAATAGGGGGACAGGATGACTAGATAGTTCTTCCAAACCACTGGGCCACGGTCAATAAGGACATAGCTCAATGGTTGTGAGATGCATAGGTGCAGATGCACATGGACCCTTGAGAGATTATTGGATTGACCATGAACTTCTATAGTAGTTGTTTCAATTAGAGGAGGAGTTGCCCTCAACTCTTGTAGCTCGTGAGGCGATCCGGCAATAGGTTTTGCCCAATAGTCCCATAAAGCTTGAGTAGATGGCTAGAGGTTTCATTCATGAACAATGAGCCCTAAGAGGCCCTTAAGGCCCTCCCTCCTTAGAAGTGCCTTTTGGAGGATGGCTTGACCCCGAGTCTCTATTGGTGTTTTTTGGAGCATCTTCTCACCCCGCTTAGGCAAAATTGCAAGGGAATTTTTAACTTAGGCTCACTTCCTCTGTCTTTGAGTTAAGGCTTGATTTTCTTGATCCCAAAGATTAGACATTCGCCTGTGGAGATTGATCACTTTACTGGATACCACTTATTACAAGATCTTGGCCAAGGTCTTAGTTTGCAATTGAGGCCCCACCTTCATGATATCATTCATGATAGGCATATAGGTTTTGTTCAGGAACACAACGTCCAGACAACATCTTCACCAGCGGTGGATTGGGCCAGAGAGGAATCAAAACCTCTTGCTATCCTTCTCTTAGATTTCAAGAAGGATTATGAAAGGGTGGAGTGGTCCTTCTTGGAGGGAACTATGTACAGATTAGGCTTATTGGAGAGCTAGATCAAAGGGATCTTAGCTCTTTATGTAGGGAGCTTTAATCATGTGATCTAGGGTGAACACATGGGCAAGGCCTTTTCTTCTCTCGCTTGGTTTGACAAGGTTTCCCCCTTCATCTTCCTTTTTGTAGTTGAGGCGTTGGGCTATTTTATATACTCTCAAGCGATAGGAGTCACAAGGATCTAGCTCTTGATATGATAGGAGGAGGAGCTACTAGACTCATAGTTTTGTGATATGGCCTTATATGTGGAGGGAATATCAGGGAGCCTTGTGAGACAGTCGGACTCAAAGTTTGCAAATGATATGGCCTTGTATGTGGAGGGATGAGCAGGGAGCCTTGTGGCCATCTATCATGAGGCCTCCGAGCTGAATCAACAGGACCAAATGTATTGGCTTCTTCATGGGCCTAGAGGAGGTTTAGGAGGTATGTGATTGTGGGTTTGCCTTTGGAGTTTGGTGGATTTTGCGAGGGCAAACAACAATATACCCTAGCTGCCAAGTTGGTATTGATATTTTAATAGAGTAGCAGATTGCCACCGCGGTTCTCAAGAGCATTCAGTGCAAGCTTCTTCGACCAAAATATCCCTAGCAAGTAGACTGCTAGTAGTCAACCAGGTCTTGCATGGTACATAGCCTCCTACCGGTGCTTCCATTGGGGGTGCATGACGTGGCTAAGATGCTTAGTGCATAACTTCCTTTGGGTAGGATTGGATGGCATGCAAACTATCAAAGCTAGAGTTGGAGTATTTAGATACCACATCCAAAAACTTTGATCAAGGCAAGTGTACTCCAAACTTGGGAATTTTAGATGATGACGAGACCATATATTGGATGCATATGATGACCAGTATTTGACTTAGTAAATTTAAGAATGATGTCAGCTTGCTCAATTAAACTAATTGAATGATACCAATATGAAGAAAGTGCTATCCTTATGCAAGCTATGACATGGTCGTACAAACACCTATTAAAGGAAAGATCAGTTATCGAGATTGTCCATGCCTCCTTCACTGTGGTAACATGTTGAATTAATGCCATGATGGAATCACTAACACTGCAGACAATAGAACACAGCGTATCTACATTTCTTCTTCTCCACGCGAGAATCTCATCCGCAGTTGGTACTATCTGTTGTTCTGCATTGGCTGGATCCGGTCTTGCAACCGACCTCACGTCCACCCTAGTAGCAGTGTCCCAAAGGTCGTATGTGCTTAGGATGGTCTTCATCTTGAACTTCCAGAGTGGATAGTTAGAGCCGTCCAACTTTCTGCTTTCACCAAACAGTGGGATTCGCAATCTTGCAGGCTGGGCCATCTCTCACAATCTGCTCGCAAACAAAAACACACTACCAAATCTTCTTGCTAGAGTCCAGGCTCTGATACCATGTAAGAAAATAATACATCTCTGCTCAACAAATAACAGGATCTTGTACGCAAGAGAGAAAACAAGATAGTATGGAGAATCAAAAATTTGATTACTGTAAAACTGATACAATAGATGGTGCTACCTCCCAACCGTGCGCTCCTATGAAAGAAGCTTCGATGGCATGCTGGAAACAGTAGAAGACGAAGACTGGATGCTAAGGAATCAGGGTTGCTGTAGCCAGTGATGAAATGGGCTTCATGGGCTTGCTCTTATATAGCCACCAGTTGTAGTCGGTTAGGCTCAATTGGGTGACTGACCTAGTCCGCCCAAATCGGTCGACTGGGGGTCGGTCCCAAAATAGGCCGCCGACCATACGATAGAACCGGTGCACAAAACAAAGCAACTCACCTACGGTTACTGTTCGGCCCACCATTCGAAATCATCTGAGGCTCCAAATGGGCCCTGCAACCCGAGACTGGGCTGCCCTAGGAAATGCTCCATCTACCCTCAGTGCGGTCAGTCAAGGGATGCCTTCCCGCACTTGCATGTAGCCTAGTTGGCAGTGTGCCAACTCTATCTGAAGCCGTCCAGCCATCAGGCCACACATGGCCCCCATCTGGTGTCCAAACCAGGACCTGCCAGATAACCGAGCTACTCAAATGCCTTCTCCTCATATGGGGGGCTTACAAGTAGAGTTAGCTGGTTCTCGCGTAGTTACACAAGAGTGGAGCATTAATATCTAATAGTAGTGTGGTAGCTTGTTGGTGAGATTCAAGATTGTATGTATCTAATGCTTTTCTATTACTTCTTTCGATTGTGATAATTGGATCTCTTCTTTGTCATATCAAATTTTTATCTAATAAATCAAGCTCCCACCTTGACACTTCATTCTTTGTTTTCATACATTATTGGAAATAAGGTTCACGATGTGATGGCATTCCAAAGTATAAAACATACTAGGTTTAGAATTTTTTACTTGTAGTTGGGAATGAATGTAAAAGGTTACAAATAATTACCAAGCTTGGTCTAATTATATCTCATGCCTAAGGCCACACCTAAAATGGTGAGGGTCCATTGCCCTACCTCTCAAGATGTGCAGACTAAGGAAACCTCCAGTCACCTTTGAGGACTTCATCACCATGCTTCTACATCAATAGTCTAGGTAGGGAGATGATTCAACTTTCTCCACAATGTCAAAGAAAAAGTAAATACTTCAATAACCCATCTTCTTCAAAGGAGGGGCAAGGAGATGGTTCAACTTTCTCTATAAGCTCAAAAAAGGGTAAATACTTCTATAACCCCTCTTATTCAAAGGATGAGGGGGAGAGAAAGATAAAATGCTTCTACTACAATAGACACATTCAAAATGAGTGTAGAAAGAAGGTTGTAGATGAGAACAATGGTATGCTTAATCCACCCAAGAAGGACTCTAGTAATAGTGCTCAAGTTGGGTTGGAGCTATTCATGGCTATGGAAGAAATTATGATGATGGGGAACAAGCATTTGCTTCGGTCCACCACATAATGTATCCTAAACTTAGTAACTAAAAAATTTTAGCCTTTGCCAACTTTTCATAATTGGGGTTCATTCAGTACCTTTGTTGCCTGATCAGCTTTACAGCTAGGATTAGAGAGATTCAATGTTGAATCAAAGTGGATGGTACACCCTTAGGTTGTGTAGTGCCACATGAAGACATCTTTAGGTCTATGTACTTCCATGTAAAAACACCTTTGTATTACAAGAAAGGTTCATAGGATTGCTTGATGACCTCTTTAGTTCCTCTTTGAGCTATATTAGCTTCGGCTCTCTTTGAGTTCTTTGATGGCTTGTCCCCCAATGATTCAGCCATTTCCATGGATTCTATATATATTTGATGAGCAACCTCTCTTGAATTTTTCTCTATCCTTCCCATCTTTGGTGATACCCTTGGACATGTCTTTTTTGGCTCCTCTTTGTCCACAAGTAGCTATATTACCACTCTCATGGCACTAATTGTAGCTATCAACACAATATTCATTGCAAGTAACTTGACTTCTATATCCATGGAATTTGCTTTGTCTAGTGGCATCTATATTGCCACTTTCATGGCATCGATTGCAGATATCAACACAATATTCATCATGAGTAACTTGTCTTCCATATCCATGCAATATGTTGCCTCCACTTCTAAGCATTTAGCCATATTTGAAACTTCTTGCCTACATTTTCAATTGTGAATGTACAATTTTCCCAATTGTGCACACGCTTGGCTCCTTTCAAGTGAGCCTATCCAACCATGGCCTACCCAATTGTGCACAACTTTGGCTCCTTTCAACCATGGCCTACCCAACATCTTGTTCACTTCCATTTGACCACGATAAATGTCAATGACAAGTAAGCCCCATATATCTTGATGCATATGTGTCTTAGCATACCCTTTGGCATCACTAACCTCTAATATACCATACAAATCTTGAAAGATAGTTTCAAGTTCTTCAATTTGAGCTTTTTTTTGGACTTTTGAACTATGATGACTCTAGAACCTCTGTCAATGAGTCTCCCTTGACCATGTGGTTCTTGACCTTGAAGTCAATAATTGGTAGGTCTTTGTCCCAAATATTTGTCTCAAATATGTCCATTCTAATGGTCAATGTTTTTTACATTGGTTGTTTGCTCACTAGTTGATTTTGGAGGACCTTGGTGCAATGAAGAGGAAGTTTGAATAGTTGGCTGATTGAAATCATCATGTTTAGCTCATGAAATTTCTCCCATGCTACACTAAAATTATTTTGCTCCAATGGGCTACCTTCCATTTCATCATCATTGGTGGATACTATACTTTGTTGGCATTCTTTTACCCCTCCATCTCTTTTCTATCCTCAACATCATATCAGCTTTTGAACTAGTTAGGTTTCCCACTCTCTTCTTGGCTTAAATTTCCTCATCATTCAATGCAATCTTCCATAAGTTTGCTCATCCAATCTCCCTATCCACTTTTCTTATCTATTGACACATTTTTTGTCATTGAGCTCTTACATCCTTTGTTGTGCCTAAGATTCACTTCATGTTCATTTGCACTACTTGCTCTCAAACTTTCTTTGGTTTTCATCTTTATCATATCTAGTACTAAGGAATCACTTTGTGTATTTGTCCCATCAATCACCCATTGGCAACTGCATCAATTCTAAATTTATGAATTCATTGATGGTTCAATGTATGCCTTGAGCTTTATTTTCCCAAGGCATAGAATGTAACAGAATAATAGCGTTGATAGCTTCTCAATTTGTAGAGCCACTACACTGAGTTTGTAAACTTCCATTCAGTCATGATACCTTCACACAAGCTGCATTACATCTTACATCTTGGCACTAATTTGGTCTTGTACCTCTTAAGGGGCTTGCCAATATCTCCTCTTTACTTCCTTCCATCTCGCTCCATCACTATTCAAGTTTCTTTTCCATTATTGCAAAGTCCATCTTACCATCTTCTTTCATTGGTACATCAAAAAAGGCTCGCCAAAAATGTTGGCTACAAATTGTACCCAACACTGTGCTTTGTTTTGCATTGAGATGCATTTAAGTTGACCAGGCTCTTGGCTCTATAAGGAAGTACACCTATTTCTAGATGGCTAATAGTAGCAAGTGCTCATCTAGGAGGGGTCCATTATGCCCATAGCCACCTTTGAAGACTACATGTTTGTAAAGGAGGCATAAATACTAGAAAAGCTAATTTATAATCAGAGCCTAGTGCATACATTGCCAATGGCTTAGACTAAATTTGGAGAAGAAAAGTACTTCTTTAACTGCCCATTTATTTTTGAGATGTAGTAGGAGTGACAATAATGCACTTGCCATGCCCATTCATCCATCCTATCTCCACACTTATTTTGATGAAATCACATTGCAATCCATATGAATGCTACTAATGTAAATGCTCTCACACTCATCTACAACCATCACTGTGCAAGTCTAGTCCATTCCCCTACACGTCACTACTAACTACTTAAGTACTCTCCTCCATCAAGCTTGGTGTATTAGGTATATTTCTATTGCTGTAGCCAAAGCCATTGGTAGGAGATCCTAACAAGAATGTTAGCAAAGTTTCTACTTGACTTTTGCTTTCCCTCCTTTGTGGCTACTCAGTGTGCTTCTATCACTGACTCTAAAAAATCTTTGGGGTTTGCTTTAGTTCATCAACTCATTTGACTTAAACTTCTAGCTATGGTTCATTTTATCCTTCATTTTGTGCTTCACCTTGCATTCACTTCATTCTTGAATTTAGGGTTCAATAGTTCATGGCAAGGCACCTTAAGAATTGGAATCCATTTGTCTCTCCATGGCTAAATTAAAGGGGAAAATGGACTCAAATAGTTAAACATCATTGAGATAAGATTGACCCCATTTAGGACTAGGATCTTTTTTTGAGAGAAGAGGAAAAGGTGGGAGTGGAGAGTATGGAGTAAAGGACATGCAAACACCACAAGTTCAACATCTAGGACCTTGCATTGAGAGAAGGGGTGAATGTAGGAGAGGAGAGGATGGAGGAGAGGACAAGAAACGACCACAATTCTAACATACCATACAATATGCACAACTATCTATTAAAAAAGATAGCATTTTGAAAACTTTTGGCATTTTTCTTAAAAGTTGAACTCAAAACTTCAATATTGGTTTATTTCACTTGTAAATCAACCATTTGGACAACATCAACCTTGAGTACTTAGAAAAGCTAGACAACTCAAACCATAAAGCTATCTTGTAAGATAGATGGGAATATGTTAATGGTTCACTATGATAGATCCTACACTACCAAAGACAACTGGAATGGAATAACAAAAGGTTCACATGCCTATCACTTGTTAAGATGTTATGCTTGTTCAACTCAGTATCTTAAAATCATTGAAAGAAGCATTGGATAAAAGAGATTTATTAAGATTTTGACACCAAAGAATAAGATCAATCAAGGCTTCTAACATAGCAAGAATCTAGACATGCAAAAGTGCAAAGAGTCAAAGACATCAATACACAATTTGACATAATATGTAAGTCATCCTCAATGGACTTAGAGAAGGTTGTGAAACACTCATCTAGAATATTGCAATTCAAAAGCAAGTAACAATACTAGAAGAATTGCAAATATTCTTACTTGGTTAAACCTTTGAAACACTTTCAATTCAAGCCAAAAAAGGTCAAACAAGAGATTGTCGGATTGAAATCAATGTAGAGGAAAGGTACTCCATTGTATATAGGAGGAATGCAACATCAGCACCAAGAATAAAATTGAAATAAATTTATCCATCAACTTTCAAGAGGAAATCATTGAGGCAATCATTCAAATATAGGAAATTATCAACATTGAGGCAATCCTTCAAATAGAGGAATTTCAAAAAAAAGGGAATTCATCACCAAGTAAACTTTAAAGAAAAACATCATCGAAGTCATGGTCATTATGCTAATTGACAATGACAAGGTCATGGAAACAATAGAGAAAATAGGTACATAATAATTGAGAGCTTGCATGATGAGAAAGCTATGCAACTCATTGAACTATCCAATGAATTCATCAATCTTGCATTGAGGAAGGCTCGAAGCTTGTACTATACGATGAGGAAGTTTAATCACAGGAAGAGAGTGGGAAACTTGACTAGTTTAAGAGCAGATATGATGCTGAGGATAGTAAAGAGCGGGAGTGGAAAAAGAAGGCCAAGAGAGTAAAGGCTCCACCAATGACAATGAAATTGAAGGGAGTGGAACAAGATAACAAATGCAACATGGGAGAAATTTAGTGGTATACATGCAATGATTTCGATAGGCCAACTATTGGAAATGGCTCCTCATTGCACTAAGATCTTCCAAAATCAAGCAATTACCTGTGACAAAAACATTGACCACTAGAAAGGAAATAATTGAGACAAATATTTGGGACAAAGCAATGCACTAAGATCTTCCAAAATCAAGCAAGAACCTATGACAAAAACATTGACCACTAGAAAGGACATAATTGAGACAAAGATTTGGGACAAAGCAGTGCCAACAATGATTGACTGTGTAGAGTGAAAAACCACATGTCCAAGGGAGTGCCCATGATTGAATTCAAGGTCCAAAACCACACAATCAAGGGAATGTCATTGATGAAGGTTTTGGAGTCAAACAAAGTCTAAAACTAGCTCAAGTTGAAGAACTTGATACGGTCACCTTTCAAAACATAATCAAAGAAATTCTAAAAATGGTTTAAGTTGAAGAACTTGAATTCATCACCTTTCAAGAATTGTATGGCAGATTAGCGGTTGGTGATGCCAAAGGGTATGCTAAAGGACATATCAATGGTGACAACTATCCTGGCAAATTGAGAATAGAGGTAAGAAAGTGTAGAGAGATCCTTAGAAGTGGATGAAGCATATCTCATGGATATAGAGGACAAGTTACTCACAAATGAAATATCATGCCAATATCTACAACTTATGCCATGAAATTGGCAACATAGATGCCAATGGACAAAGCATATTCCATTTACGTTGCATATAGAAGTCAAGTTACTTGCAATTAATATTATGTTGGTAGCTATAGTTGATGCCATGAGAGTGGCAACATAGAACGACAAAGAGGAGCCAAAAATTGGCATGTCAAAAGGGTATCACTAAGGATGAAGAAGGATAGAAGAAAATTCAAGCAAGATTGCTCATGAGATCAACAAAAATAGTGGCAATGGCCAAATCATTGAGGGTAAAGCAAAAAAAAAACTCAATGTAGGCTTGGAAAGAGAGCAAAGCTAATACAAATTAATGAGGAACTACCTAAGAGTTCATCAAGCAAGCCTATGAACTCTTCTCGCAATTCTAATATGTTTTCTACATGGAGGTAACATGTTTTTGTGTGGTATTACACACACCTAATTTACTTTGATTCAATACTGAATTTGTTTGATCCTAGATGCAACACACATGAGGTTACAAAGGTATTGAAAGAACCCCAACCATGCAAACTTGACCAAGGATGAAGTTGATCAATTTACGAGGGGTAGGATTTATTTATGTGGTGGACCAGAACAAGCACTCATTTCTAGCATCATAGTGCCTAAGAAGAATGGAAAGCTGATGGTGTTTGTGTACTATAGGAAGTTGAATGAAGAGACTATCAAAGACCCTTTTCAACTATGTTTCACCAATAGCATTCTAGATGAGTTGGTGAGCATCGATGTATTCATTCATGGATAAATACAATTGGTACAAATAAATCACCTTTGCTAAGGCAAATAGAGAAAAGATCACTTTAATCACCAAATGGGGGGCATACTCAAGTAAAATGATGCCATTCAAGTTAAAACAGTGGCAAAAATATTTAGGAGGCTTAAATCTCTCTTCATCTATATCAAGAGTATTATTATGGCATGCCATTTCAAAGAAAGGGATATGCCTAAGAAAAGAA
Source organism: Dipteris shenzhenensis (assembly GCF_047967505.1). Lineage (NCBI taxonomy): Eukaryota > Viridiplantae > Streptophyta > Polypodiopsida > Gleicheniales > Dipteridaceae > Dipteris > Dipteris shenzhenensis. Next base: position 5,921,115 of record NC_141606.1, read on the forward strand.
AGATTGATGCCATTGTAAAGAGAAAGGACCTGAGAAATGACAAGAAAGTTCACTTAGTTGTTGCAAGGCTCCTAAGTTTCTATTGGAGGTTCATTAAGAAGCTTGTTATAGTGGCTTTATCACTACATCAACTTACAAGTCAAGAAAGAAGTTCAACAAAAATAATGAAAAAGCAGATTCTATAAGAGATAGTATTGACATCACCCATACTCAGAAAACTGAATTGGAACAAGAACTAGAGGTTGAGAAATATCAATAAAAAACAAGTCAAGCAAAAGAAAAGGAGGTAACTTCATGAGCACAATGAAGGGAAGAGGAAGTGAATTGAGAAATCGATTTGCTGAAAGAGGGTGGCAAAATCCAAATAGCTCAACAAGAGGAGAAAGCATCGAGAAGTGGAAATAATAGGAAAATTTGGCAGAAAAACAAAGAGAACACAAAGCTAAAGGCAATGAGAGTGCAACAAAGAAGAATTAGATTTGTCAAATACTCACAATACAAAGATCCAATCAATGACTAGTGAAAGCGCATTCTTGTGCATTTTCCTTTTCATGTATATGAAAATGAGCAATAAAAAATTGTATATACATTTTCATGTATATGAAAGTGAGCAATGAAAAATTTTAATGGATCATAGAAGCAAGCTTTATTCGATGGTGTGAATCAAGTTTTTAAAGGCATGACATGAGAAAATAGTAAAGATAGATTATGGATGCATTTTCCTTTTAAAAATACGGATGAAAACCAATACGAGAACAACATATGTACTCACCATCTATTGACAAAAAGTGGACAACAAATTTTTGCACTATAAAGAAAAACAAATTGGCCCTTGCATGTCACAAGAGAGCAATTGTCTATTTAACCAATTGCTACAAAAACAACTGATAAAGCTTGATTGACAATGGAGAACCTTGCTTTCTCCCCAAAAGATATTGACACACATGGCCTTGCATAGATAGCACTATCTACAATAAAAACAATTGAAAAACTTACCTTAGAGACATGGCCTTGCATAGATAGCACTATTTGTAATAGAAACAAGTGAAAACCTCTACCTTAGAGCCACTCTAAGACAAACACCTTGTGAAGGATGAAAATGTCCTCCAAGAAATGCAAATATTGATAACAAATGCAACCTAGGAAATAAATATACTAGACTTTGAAACACACATTTTCAACTTTGCTCTTGTCATGTTAATGATCCTTACCCAATATGAGCTAGAAATTGTGTTTGCTTGCAGGAAACTAACCTTGTTCAATCTCAATTTTATGGCCTCTTGGATTTAAAACCATCGCAAACTTTGATACATTTGGGTCTTACACTATCATATGAAATACAATCTCCATACATGCCTTTATGACTCTATAATATGAAGGAATGAAACTCACAATTACGAGAGACCCAAACGACAATAATTTTTGTAGCATAATCAATATATATAGTCCTTTAACATCCAATCATAAATGTTTTATTTGTGTATATTGATTAATTCTTGGAGATTTACATGATTAATATAAAGCTTACACGTTTCTCATTAGAAGCAATGATGAAAATAGCTTACAACTGTTCACTACATACAAGACCACATATGGTTCAAAAAGGGAAACCATAGCAAATCTAGAAAGAAAAGTGCAAAAAAAAAGTTCCAATGTATTTTTCATCGAAAACCGACCAATAGCATGTCATGTATGTACATCGATTATATTGATGCAATTCGACTGCAAATAACAAAACCAACCTTGTTTCTAAAAAGGGGCCCAAAGTGCAGTTTATAAACACCAACATGAAAGAAAAATAGAGCATTTATTCTCAAATGAAAATAGTGATTGCAATAACATATTAGAGAGTCCACATATATCACTTGTGAAATAAGTATGTCAAAAGAACAAACATGGTAGTATATTTAGCAAAATTTGATGTAGAGTATGATTGGGTTTTTTGGGAATGCAACAAAGAAGAATTAGATTTGTCAAATACTTGCAATACAAGATCCAATCAATGACTAGTGAGAGCAAGTTCTTGTGCATTTTCCTTTTCATGTATATGAGAAAGAGCAATCAGAAAATTTCATGGATCATAGAAGTAAGCATACTTACCTAATGTTGATATTATGCAAATGAGCACACATGCACATTAAACACCAATCGTGGTTTAGTCAATGGTATGAATCAAAATTTTAAGGGTAGGACATGAGAAAACACTAAAGACATAACATGGATGCAATTTCCTTTTAAAAATAGGAGTTGAAACCAATACGAGAACAAACATATGTACTCACCATCTATTGACAAAAAGTGGACAACAGTTTTTTGCACTATATTTGAGAATTGACAATGGAGAAACTTGCTTTCTCCCTAAAAGACATTAACACACATGGCTTGCATAGATGGCATTATCTATAATAAACAATTAAAAACCTCTACCTACTAGAGCCACTCTATAGTCAACACCTTGTGACGAATGAAAGTGTCCTCCAAGAAATGCAAGGATTGTTAACAAATGCAACATGGGAAATAAATATACGACAATTTGAAACACACATTTTAGACTTTGCTCTTAAGTTCCTTACCCAAATATGAGCTAGAAATCGTGTTCGCTTGTAGGAAACTAACCTTGTTTAATCCCATCTTCATGGCCCTCTTGGATTTACAATCATCACAAACTTTAATACATTAGGGTATTGCAGTTTCATATCAAATACAATTTGCATCCATGCCTCAATGACTCTTTAATATGAAGGAATGAAACTCAAAATAATGAGAGTCCCAAAGGACAACCATACTTATAGCATAATCAATATATATGGTCCTCTAACATCCAATCATAACATCCAATTGTAAATCTTTTATTTCGATATGTTTTAGCATTCACACGATTAACATAGAACTTACATGTTTCTCATTAGAAGAAATGATGAAAATAGCTTACAATTATTCACTAGCACATATGGGAAACCAAAGCAAATTTAGAATGGAAATTAAAACCATGTTTGATACTGACTTGCATTGACGTCCATGTATCTTGCCACACATTAGAACCATGATGCAAGGGTACACTCCCCTTAGGCTACGTTCACACCACTTGCTTGGCCATGGAGGAAGAAAATGGAATGGAAATGGGCGCTGGGTGTGGTAGTTCACAGCACTAGGTGGTTATAAAGGCTGCCACTTTATTGCATCAAAGGGTAATTGGCTTAATGGTTGAAAGAATCTTGCACAATGAAATGGAAGGGCAACCTTGTTTCGCATGCTTTCTCTCTCCTCACCTAGATCCGTGGGTGCCCCTCTTGGACGGGTGACGTTTTTTCTCCTCTAAGTGCAGGTCACTGTCATGGATTGGACCACGGAAGACGAAGAACATGTATGGACGAGGTCAGGGCCGGTTCGGTAATGAGGGTGGTTACACACCAAGCAAGTGCCCGCCTAAGATTGAATATAATTACAGTGGGTGGGCAGTGTTGCATACACACTGCCATAAGGGAAAAGGTAGAAACTTTGTGGGGTTCGAGTCCCACTAGTGTTAGCGCAATTATTAAATTTTTGTGAAGAAAACCCCCGCCCGGGTGCTTGGGCGGGGGGGTCTTGTTTGCCCAAACTTGGGTGGGCATCGAAAATATCGCGACCCCTCGCGCCTCAACATGTGGCAACATTTTGTTTTCCCCCCTCGAGCACGCGGGCACATGCCTGGCGTGTAACCACCCTAAGGGTATATTGACCGATGGTGCGATGAGGGCAGTGTGCGTGGGCGCAGGGAGCTCACCAAAATTCCATCTTTCGCCTCAACCAAGTCTTGAACGAGAGGGCACTTGCAAGACACGTGGCAATTGGATCTGCCCCATGACACTCGCACCACTAGAATACTAGTATACTAGTATAAGCAACGGGAGGACAATTTTGCTTGCTGCCTGCAGCTTAGCAAAAGCAGCAGCAGTAGCAGCGGCGGCGCCACACCTGAATTGCAATACAGGACCACGCATTGACCGGATTCCATTGCTTTGCTGCGGCATAATTGCGCCACAGTAAAGGTCACCACATTGCAGAAGCACGCTCAGAAAAAGAAGCAGACGCAAGCAGCAGCAGCATCATCATCATCATCAAAACGAAAATCAATCGTAGCAATTGTAAGAACCACCGCAAATCTACGTAACACTGGCCGTTTCTCGCATGCATTTCCACCCGATTACCTCGCTTAGGAAAGGCATAGGAGCATATCCTTCTGCCTTGTAAATGACATTGCTGAATTACGTCTGCCAGATTATACATTTCCACTGGTCAGGGTTTCCATTGTGCTTACACAAGAGAGGGAAGAGATCACATCTGTGCGCTCTTATTCCGAACTCTCAGAGAACCGCAAAGGATGGAAGTGAACTCGGGCGTTCTGGTAAGAAGCTTTTCGTGCGACACGACGATACCGGAATTGGGGAAAACGCGCGTGGGTCCTGCTCATGCAGGAGCTAAAATCCTGGTGTACCACGGAGACCTTTTTTGCGGTTTTAAGGAGAAAACTCATTCTCAAAATGGCAGAAGACCACGCAAGTGGAGGATAGAGGCGGTGGCAACGGATTCTTCTCCAAAATTGAAAGCAGCTTCTTCGTCTGAAGACAGGCGAGATGAATACAAACAAGCAGAAGCAATCGTGTCATCGGCTACTCGGTCTTTGGTAAACTGCTAACTCCATAATCCAACATTTTGAGGGAAAGAAATGGATGTGAGATACACCCTAAAAAAACCGAATTGTGCTGTGTGCTGTTCAACCAAGTTCGATTTATGGATACGTTATTTTAGATCCAAACTCATTGCCAAAGGACTAGGGACTTATCGTCACTGTTAACTTACAGAGTTGGTGAATAGTGATTCTGGCTAGCTCTTTGCGACCCAGACATGGCTTCAGCCTTAGAGCTTTGCTAAACCAGATTATTTGACAGTATGCTGCAACGATATTGTTTTTGTATGGTTCCACCACTTCTCAAAGAGGAAAAAGCTGCAATCTTCCTGGTAAAAGCTTGGACTTAATAGAAAATCCTATCAAAACCAGGCTACATCCTTAGCAGGCTCATTTTTTGAGCTAAAACATCTTATCTGTGCCAGCATCTCCATGCCAAATGGATTAAGCAGCAATCCACCTTCAGCGTATAGAGAAAGCCTGTAAATTGAAGAAACCTGATTGTGCTCTTTCTGGACTTAAATAGGAAGGGAAACTTAGTAGTATGGCCCCTGATAGAAATATTGAAATCTAGGGTCGATGCCCCACCTGTGAGCCCCCAAATGGGGAGGCAGCGGGGCTTCACACCTATAGGATGTTGGGTGTAATTGTGCCACAAGGGCACATGTAGAGGCTGCCACAGTGCTGTTTTTTGAATTCTTCTCTACAATTCGAGCAATAAATTAGCATTTTACATATAAGAGTGTAAATTATGTATAAAAACTGTATTGGTTATTTTGAAATAAGAATTTCGTAGTGATTTGAGGTTCAGTAGCATTAAAGTCAGATTTGGAAACAGTAAACTAATCTAAAGATGGTAGAGTTTTGGCTAAGATTGTGGGTTGTGGAAGTGGAACATAATAAAGATTGGTGATATTTATAGAGTGGATGCATGCATGTCTCTTTTTGTTTTTTTTCCTGGTAACGATGGTATGTTGCTTCAACCTATGGTTTTAGAATGTTGGAGAAAGGCTCTTTTTGACTTAACATTTTGTGTGCAGAAAATGAGGGGCATGTCAGAGGAGATAAAGAATATGAGAGCCCAGCTTGAGGAAGATGAGCAGGTTGCATCCTTAATGCGAGGGCTGCGTGGACAGAATCTATCTGATGAACTTTTTGCTTCTTCTGATGTTCAATTGAGACTTGTCGAGGTATGCTGACATATACAAAATACTTGATTTGGATCAATCACTATTTTGATAGTAATTTGAAGTCGTTAAGTGGATATGATGATTAGAAGTTTTCTCTTTGGTTGTACTCCTGTTGTCCATTTTTTCCCCATTAGGAATTAGCTGTCTTTCTTTTATCGTAATGCAAATGTTGTACATTTTTCCAGGTAGATGGTGGAAAAGGAGAAATTTTGCCTTTAGTCTATGACCCAGATACCATTGCAGCATATTGGGGGAAGCGACCAGGAGCCGTTTTTACCAGGGTTGTGCAGTTGCTTAGCGTTGCTGGGGGTTTTCTTTCTGGGATTGCTTCAGATATTATTGCGAAAAAAGTGAAGGAGGTATACATAAACATTGTAGAGAAGTGTTGTTTTGTCAAAGCAGCTAGAAATTCAAGGCCCTTTGATACACACATTTACTCAAAGGAATTCACAATCTCATCGTCTCTCATGAATGCCTACTCCTCCTACACCTTCTCATGTGTTATGAACTTAAAAATTACGTATTGGTTTGATCTAATTTACATACTGGATTGATCTAAATGTTTGTGTTTAGATATTGTGGATGCAATGGATTATCGTAACAACAGAATAGTCTATGGAAAGGGGGAATCCAGCTACCTCTGAAGTGAGTAATTTAATATGTGAGGGGTTGTTTGGACTTGGAGAGGGCTGGGAGGAGACTGTGGAGGGTAATACGGAAGTTCACCTCCCATTCATTGTACTCATGTTGTGGCATTTTTAACACAATGAATTCAATAGTCAGTGAATTGTGCCTTTACAAAAGTAGAACCAAGGGACTGTTTGACTCCATTGTTTTTTGGTCATTTTTTTGGACTCGCAATGGGGTGTTTTACTTTCTGGTAGTCAATCTGTGTGAGCTACTGCATCCTTTGCATTGTTGTTTTGTAAGTTCTGTGGACGGAATCAAAACCTTAGTTAAAGGAAGAGTCAGGGAGGCATCCCGACTTACAGGTCTCTCATGAAGGTGTAAAATGTATTAACTTTACTATATATCTTATTTGTTTGCTGTTGTAATGATAATTATATTTTATGGTCATATGATGTGCTTCTTCTTGTTTTCTTACAGAACGAAGTTGCTAGGGCCATTGAGCTACGAGATATCGTCACATCCTTAGGGCCTGCATACATCAAATTGGGGCAGGCTCTTAGTATTCGGCCTGATATTCTCTCTCCTGCTGCCATGACTGAGCTGCAGAAACTATGTGATAAGGTATGCTTCAAAGAAAAAGAAAGTGGCTCGTATTCGGCCTGATATTCTCTCTCCTGCTGCCATGACTGAGCTGCAGAAACTATGTGATAAGGTATGCTTCAAAGAAAAAGAAAGTGGCTCTTGCATAGACAAGTGCAAATGCTTCCTCAGGCAGCTGATATAACAAGCATTCCTGTCCATGTGTAGTCAAAATGTGATATATAACAAAATTTTAAAGTAGTTCGTCATTCTTCAGAGATCGCTGAAACATTCAGTTGGGAGTAGGCTGTAAGTTTTGTATTGTTTACTATGTGTGTGTTGTTGTTGTCCATGTTAACGTCATCTGTAACCGTTTATACTTTTCAATATGTAAGTTAGGATGTGTTCAAGTTATAGAACCATATGTTTCAAGGATTGTGGCGTAGACATCAGCATATGCTTGCAGGGAACAACGTGAAAGCTGATTTATAGATTCATTTACTGGTACAAGGGGGGTTGCTCAGTTTCAGTCTTATTACCGACAGTTTTGCATTGTAATATATATCTAGTGGACTTTATGCTTCTAGGCACTGCAACTTGAAGTGAACTGATAACATAAGCATGACGCCACAACATGTACCTGGCAATTGTTTAGGAAGATTTGTGAAGTATACAGTCATCTAATAGGACCCAACTCATTTTGTTTGTGTTTATTATGTGATGCTTGGGGTAAAAACAATCTTGCAGCCTTGAGCTGAAGGCTTTGCACTTGTGTTGTGATTGATTAGTGAGAATTTCACAGTACTTGCGATAATGGACATTGCTTTTGTCCCTCATCTGCACATTTTTTGGCTTTGATACAAGGCTGTGTCAGTGAGTGCTCAGCAATCTTCGATAGGGACTACAAATAAAAAACTCTTGTGTAAAAGTACACAGCATAGTTTTTTCCATTTAGATTCTCTTGCACATTAGGCTTACGATTTACTGAGTCCATCCCTGCAAGGAAAAGCCCATGCCTCTAGAAGATTGATGAAATAGGTCAAGATCACAATAATACCTTGAAAAACTTGAAATGTATTTTTGGTCAACCAATTAAAGGGGAGCTCCTGTAAGAAAAAGACACCTTGTGCTACATGAGAACTCCGTAGGAAGAAAGAAGAATATCCTAGGGAAGACTTTGATTGGAGGACAGGCACGGACCACACATGTTGGGTGGAAATGCCTTGTACAGCCCTTTTGTTGTCTTGGAGGGTGTGCATGTCTCAAAAGCTGTCTAGACAGTGTGTATGTCTGCAGTGAGGTGTGCTCTGGTTGTTTGGGGCCTTTTGCCCTGCAAGAACTGCAGCTGTGGATCCCTTGATCCCTCTTCTCCATTGCCCTGGGACTGTTGAAAGATAGACTGCCCCCAAAGGGGGCCTATTTATAGGGCTGGATAGGCCCACAGACCTGGCTGACCTGCTGACTGGGCGAACCCAGTCTGTGGATTTCCCGACCTACAAACCCAGATCTGAGGCCTATATAAGGTTCCCTGCAGCCGGCTTTTGCTGGCCCTGCACGTGCTACCTTCTGCAGGCCCTACTTCAGCTCTGCTGCAGCCTTCTGATGCTGCTCTACTGTCTGCTGTGCCAGTCCAGGTACTTGCTGCTGCTTAGCACGTCTGCAAGTACTGTACCATGCTTGTACTGGATCTGCTGACGAGACCCTCTCTCTGTGTTTTCTGCAGCCCTTCTGCTGGCCCCATCTGGCTGCCCTTTGCTCCCGCCTATGTGCCCGCACCAATGCCCTTGATTTCTAATGTCCTCTTTTCTATTTTCTCAATTCCCTGGTTTACATCCAATCCTGCATATCTTCACTTATCTTGAAATCAATTATAGCAATGGCTGAAAGGATTTGATGGTGAAGGTCAAAGCTAAGATTTTTCTGTCTTTTGGTTTCAAATGGAACACATTTTGACTCATCAGGAGTCAAAAGAATGATCATGGGTTGCCAGTGTCTGTTTTCATCACTTCATCTTATATGTTTTGCCCTATTGCGTAAATGCTCGTTGGGAGAGACTAAAATGAAATTGTATAGTCTTCACAAGCAGTTGTAGCTTGAATGACGAGTTTGGGCATGTGCCTGGATTCATCTAGATATTGCTAGAGGTCAACATCTCCTGGTGTCACCCAGAGAGAGGGTCTTGCTTGTGGGTGTGCCTTACCCAGTGAGTGAGGATAGCGTAGAGAGTGAGGGCCTGTGTTGTTGGTGTGCCCGCCCCCGTGAGAGTAGGTTAGAGTGGCTGTCCAAGGCCTCTTGCACGTTGCCACGGAGGCCATGGAGGTTCCGAGGAGGGGTGTGGAGTGTGGCCAGATCTGCTCTGAGGGCCTGCATTGATGTGCCCTTACAGGCGCCCCTGGAGAGCAGAGGGTGGGCCGACCTGCAGGTCGGCCACCTTGGCTAGAGACAGCCCCTATTGTGGGGGGTGTGTGCCCTCTTTATAGGGCCATGTGCAGCTCTAGCAGTGGGTCGGCCCACACTTGCTGGTCGGCACTACAGCAGGGTGGTCGGCCCCCTCTAGATCAACTGACTAGGCAGGCGGGCTGCCTATATATAGGCCCCCCATTCTCATTGTTTTTATCACTTCAGTGTGCAGCCTGGCAGAGGTGCAGAGCCGCCCACAGTAGCACTTGAGGAGCAGGGTAGTGGAGCAGTTCAGCCACTCCCTCGTGCTTCTCTTGGTTGTTGAGCTGTTTGTCTGAGCTCTCAAGCAGCCCGTTGGTTCCGAGGTTTTCCCCCAGTTGTAGTGGGGTTTTCTCTAGAGATCACTTGCAGTTCTCATGTGCCTCTCTCTCTCTCCTTTCTCTTCTTCATAGTGTGGTGTGTGTGTGTGGCGTGCTATATTTCTCTCTCTCTTCCGTTCATTTCCGCTGCACTTCTCACATGGTATCAAAGCCATGGTTGACTTGAGACTTGAGGAGTGGAGGGAGTGTTGAGCCAACACATAGAGAGGAAGATTAGGGTGGGTGTTTCTGAGGAGGAGCGTGTGCGAGGTGTGGATTGTTCGAGTGACCAGCGAAGGGTGAATTTGAAGGGTGTTTTCAGATCAGAGAGGAGGTGTTTCCGAGGAACGGAAAGCGAGGTGTGAGGGTACATTGGGCTGTTAGCCCCTTCATCCTCTTCTTCCGCCTTCTCCTTTCTTCAACCCTCAGTTCCCTTCTATCCCATCCATCTTCTCTTTCAGTTCATCATCCTCTTCACTCTGATATGGTGACTTTGTCTGAGATGGCAAAGAACAAGACTAGAATTCGAGTGTTGCCCACGCTCCCGGTTGACCGGCAATTAGATGGGCTCAATTACAACTAGGTGGAATTGACTTACATGCAAAGTGGCATTCCCATCGCATAAGTACTTGATCGGATAACACACCTAGCAGCGTGTTTTTTTACGGATGTGCATGACACTAAGGCAAAAATGGTATGGCGGTCTTCAACGATGGAGTATCACACGATGGATTCCTCCAATTGTTCTAGCGGCACACCCAGGCCCAGCTCCCTGGCGTCTCTATTCCATCTAGGAGCTGAGAGGGGGTGTCAGAGGTCAACATCTCTTGATGTCACCTAGAGAGAGGGCCTTGCTTGTGGGTGTGCCCGCACAGTGAGCGAGGATAGTATAGAGAGTGAGGGCTTGTGTTGTGGGTGTGCCCACCCCCCATGAGAGTAGGTTAGAGTGACTGTCCAAGGCCTCTTGCATGTTGCCACAGAGTGCCATGGAGGTTCCGAGGAGGGGTGTGGAGGAGTGTGGCCAGATCTGCCCTGAGGGGCTGCATGGATGTGCCCTTATAGGCGCCCCAAGTGAGGGCTGGAGAGCAGAGGGTGGGCCAACCAGCAGGTCGGCCACCTTGGCTAGAGACAGCCCCTATTTTGGGGGGTGTGTGCCCTCTTTATAGGGCCATGCGCAGCCCTAGCAGTAAGTCAGTCCACACTTGCTGGTTGGCCCTACAGCAGGGTGGTTGGCCCCCTTTAGATCAGCCAACTAGGCAGGGGGGGCTGCCTATATATATAGGCCCCCCATTCTCATTGTTTTTTATCACTTCAGTGTGCAGCCTGGCAGAGGTGCAGAGCCCCAGCCCACAGTAGCACTTGAGGAGCAGGGTAGTGGAGCAGTTCTTCCACTCCCTCATGCTCCCATTCTCTTGGTTGTTGAGCTGTTTGTCTGAGCTCTCGAGCAGCCCGTTGTTTGCGAGGTTTTCCCCTGGTTGTAGTGGGGTTTTCTCCAGAGATCACTTGCAGTTCTCCTGTGCCTCTCTCTCTCTCTCTCCTTTCCCTCCTTCTTAGTGTGGTGTGTCTGAGGCGTGCTCTCTCTCTCTCTCTCTCTCTCTCTCTCTCTCTCTCTCTCTCTCTTCCATTCATTTCCGCTGCACTTCTCACAGATATATGGTATCTTTTTCTTTTCAATATGGTAGGAAAAACATCAACAGAGCCTAAGCAGTTCTTTTTTATGGGATTTCAAAATTGACCTCAATGTTTTGACTGCTACTGCGGGGTTCTTGCTGAAGTTTTGTCATGTAGGTGGAATTTTATTGGAAACTTGAAAGGACGCCTGTCCGATGAGGGATATCCTAGGCATGGCTTCTTTCATGGGGATTTTTAAATCTGAACATTACCCCTTTACTGGTCTTTCCTTAAGGTCCAACCCTAGCAGAACAATTTGCAACAATAGGGGTCGCTGGGCCTCTTTTTTGGTGATTCTTGCTTTTCAGTGCTAAGGAATTGGGCCAATACTTTGACATGCTACTGTGGGTTCTTGCTGACATATTGATCATGTAAGGATGGATGGCCCATGAGAGATCTCCGAGGTGTGGTTTTGGTTTCTTTCATGGGGATTTTTAAATCTGAACATTGCCATTTACTGGTAGTCTTTCTTTAAGGTCCAACCCTAGTGGAACAACTTGCAACCATATAGCAATCACTGGCCTTTTTTTGAGTGTTTGATCTTGGCAATTCTTGCTTTTCTGTGCTAAGGAAGATGTCTTCTGGTTAGCCTGCAGTTTGGAGGCTTATTCATGCCTCGCTCATCATTTTCAGGGGCTACAATGGACCAAACTTCATTGTTAGATTTTGCTTTCTATATTTTATCATGTTCTTGTAAGCTTGGAAATTTGGAAACATGGTGTCTAGTTGGATGGTTTTCATGTGTCACATGTGAATGTTGTTGGTATGTTGTATATTTGTGTATATCCTATGCTAACTGTGTGCATATGGATTAGTATAGGCTAGTGACTAATGCTAGATTAGTCATGGCAATTCTTTTTGGATAATGTACAGTATTGGAGAGTAGTTGTACATGCACTTGTGTGTGGTCTTTCTCCTGTATGTTTGCTTCTTATAATGCTCAGTTCCTTCCGCTCCCGTATTACATTTTGACATGAGCCGAAAGATTAGGCTTATCTGTCTCAGACTTGTCTGTTGCGGCTTCTGTTGAAGCTCAAGCATCTCGTGAATTTGAGCTCTAGGATGGGAATACTACAAAAATCTCCTATGAGTATCACAGGCCAGCATATCACGAGATTTTCCAAGTGAGTTCTAGGTCGATATTGGCAAGGTGTCCATGGGAGTCTCTTACCAACACTAACAAGTTTTCTTGTGAGTTATGCATATCAACACTTGCAAGTTTCTTGCAGGGTTCACAAGTCAACATCACACAATCTCTTGTGAGTTTCACATATTAAAAGTCACAAGATTTGTTGCAAGTTCTAGAGATCAACACTTGCAAGCTTTCTTGCAAGGTTCACAAGGCAACATCACACGATCTCTTGTGAGTTTCACATATTAAAACTCACAAGATTTGTTGCAAGTTCTAGAGATCAACACTCGCGAAGATTTCTCACATCTCATAGCATGATATACAAGTTTCTTAGCCCTTCCCCTCCAAAGCTCCAAAATGAGCACAGCTTCACAGACACCTCAGTCAATCCGATTCTTACAGCATTCGCAAATAGAGAAGCACACTACAACTTCACAAGTCACAACACTAACGAAATTCACTAAATGGCTAGAAACTGAAATGAGGAAAACTTTATGTAGACAACTTCATTTCCATACCATTCTCGACTCGAAGATGCATCTCGACAAGCTCTATAAAGGCATCTAGCCTCTAGCAACACTTCATGCCAAGAGCAAGCTGTCCAGATCTTAAAAATGTTGCGAGTTTTTAGCGGCACAAAATTTTGTGAGCATCATCAATCTCACATATTTGAAGCTCGCATGGAAAACTCACAAGAAAAGCTTGTGACGATTGCAGAAAATTCTACATCCTTGGAATTTGAGTTGGAGTAATGTCTAATGTTGAGATCAAATCTATCAAGGTAATAGAGTTGTAGGGAACAAACTCTACAAGTTGAATGCTGTAGTATCTGTAAAGTGCTAGGACCCATCAATAATGGATGGTAGAGGGCTTTGGCATTGTAGACGTAGTCATATAAACATGGAGAGCATTCACCATTTGTAAGATCATAATCTGGTTAAAGGGCAGTTTGATGTGAAAGACCTTGGTACAATCTGTAAGGGTGGATGAAAGGTAAACAACACTGGGATAAGCTTTCTCAGGGTGGTATAAGAAGAGTAAATGAAGTGCTGGAGCTTGTGCATACTAATGTTTACAACAAATTCCGAATATGTCAACAGAGGGAGCTTATTAGTTTCTCACATTCACAAATGATTTGAGCAAAGAGACTTGGATTTACTTCTTATTCAAGAAATCTCAAGTGTTTGACAATGTTACAGCATGGAAGGCAATGGTTGAAAGGCAATCTCGTAAGCAAGTGAAAGTCTAAGGTCAGATGTGGCAGGGAGTATTTTTGAAAGAAGTTTCAAGACTATTATAAAAGAAAAGGTACGTATAGTCTTAGGGGGGGGAAAAAAACAAGGTACGTATAGATAAAAATCAATTTGCTATACTCCTCGGCCGAACATAGTTGTTGAGAGGAAGAATTGTTCTATAGTCTCAAGCAAAATCCAATTCATGGTGGGCAAACACATGCAGCATGCCAATGCACATGTTGAACAGTTCCCCCACAAAGACATTGGATGGTCGAACACCTGAAGAGGTCTATATTGGTGTGTGAAACCTATTGTTTCACACTTGAGAGTTTTTGGTCGCATTGCATGTGCTCATGTTCCTAATGAAAGAGGATGAAATGGGATGCAAAGTTAGAAAGATGTATCTGTACGCTTATCACAATGAAGAACAGAAAATATTGATAAGCTGAGATGTCCAGTTTGATGAATCATGTGATGCAGGTACGGCACATTAAGAATGATAATCAAGAAATCATTGTTGAGTCTAAAGTCATGGTATTGAGCATGAAGGTTTGATGGAGGACAAGGAGGAAGCATCAGAAACTCAAAAACATTCTAATAAAAATATGAGGAAGCCATAAAGTTGGAGTTATTTATACTTGCACAGAAAAATCCACCTGTCTATGTTTAATTAAAATGGAATGTTGATGTGAGCTTGAGGTTGTGTCTGTTGGTCAACGTTAGAGATATTATACCCTAATTGTGGGATCATAAATGATGATGTGGAAGTAGGCTGGTTTGGATTGTTCAACATGCTAAATTGTTCTTTGATATTGCTCATATAATCAGGTGCCTTCATTTCCCAGCGACATAGCAATGGATCTGATTGAGAAAGAATTGGGCATGCATTGGTCAGAAATTTATTCTGAGCTTTCCCCTTCTCCGATTGCTGCAGGTAAGTCTTCCTTGCATGAAAGGTGGACAGATTAGTTTTTATAGTAAGAAAACACTTTATTTTCCTTAATAAATCTGGTTGTCCACATCTTTACAGCATCACTGGGGCAGGTCTACAAAGGGCGTCTGAGGGAAACCGGAGAGTTGGTGGCGGTAAAGGTCCAGCGCCCCTTTGTTCTTGAGACAGTAACCGTTGACTTATTCATCATCCGCAAGTTGGGGATGGTTCTTCGTAGATTTCCACAGGCAAGTCTATCAACTCTCTAATCATCTCGTACAGAGTGGTATCTCATCTACTTCTGATGAGAGTTTAATGGAAGTCTATGCTTATAGAATGAGAGTTATCCAGTGTGTATTGTGCCAACATATGTATCTGTGTGATCATAAGAGGAGAGAATTGGTGTTTTGTCATGGTAAATAGATTGCAACAGACGTGGTTGGGCTTGTGGATGAATGGGCTGCAAGGTTTTTTGAGGAGCTTGACTATATAAACGAGGGGCAGAATGGAACACGGTTTGCTGATTTGATTCGTGATGATCTCCCTCAGGTATCTGCTGAACACCATATAGATACCTTTATGCCATAATTTCATTCTTCTTCCTGATTACATGTAAGAATGGTGGGTAAGGGGTCAGTGGATACAAAAGTTTGCAAAGGAGTGGCAGAACTTGCATGCTTTGGGTAAGTTTTTACTTCATAGATGTTTTTGTAATACGTTGATGTAATGAGTATGGGACACAATCCATTTGATTGTAAAGAAGCAGCATTGAAAAGTGTCTGGTTAAGGTTTCCTGAAATGAGTGATATGACTCGAGTTTCAACACCTGAGGTTTCTTGCAGGTTTAGTAAAAAAATGCTAGATACACACCTTATATCCATAAGCCCTAGAAATGCAAAAATATGGCTTGTAAGAGACGGAAACATCTAACAAGGCATACTTGTAGTTTGAAACTTGAGATAGAAAGTTCAAACTTGAGACTTGGATGGTTTGGTAGCAGATTGTGTTTCTTTGGCAATGAAACATTTCGAAACTTTTAGAAATGCTTCAAAGTTTTGATTTTGATTTCGATGAGTTTTTTTTTTCTATGGGTACACATCATTGAGTATGCTGAGCATGTAGATATGTGGGATATGATTCGAACAGTTGGATCGCATTTATACTCTTAGAAGAAGGCTGGACATGAGAAACAAAGAGTATCTGCTTTAAGGCTTTCAACTTCATACCATGCATGCGTCTCCTTTCTCAACTTCGAGCTGTTGGCATTGTATCTGTCATTATCTTGGTAGTCATGGCCATATGATTCTTGAGAGATCATATGCCGCCCCATAGGACATCTTTGAGAAAGTGAATACGACCGCCAATGTGAATAAGGGATGCCTTCTATTTCCTACTCTTGTAGTAAGGGCACTTGTGTGATTATTATGCAAAGGGCTATGGTGATAAAAAGAGAGCTTAGCAGGAGTAGGATGAGATAGTATCAGAATGTGAAATGGTCATCAAATCAAGTTAAGGACATGCTAGAACAATTATCCATGCATGTTAAATCAACATGTGGCTGATCTTCTTGAAATTAAGATCCTATGTCGTTGCTTGTTTCAAGCATTTTCTTGCCATGGCTGAAAATGAGAGCGGAAACAAGCTCCTGACCCTCCGAAAATGAGAGCGGAAACAACATTTTTTGCCATAGTGAGTACATGTTCCATGAATTTTTTGATTTTTTAGCAGCCCAGGGCATCATACATCAGTGCATAGTGCCGTACACTCCACAACAAAATGGAGTTGTAGAGTAGAAGAATCGAACATTGATGGAAATGGCCAGGTGTATGCTTAAGTTAAGTATTTGCCCAACAAGTCTTGGTTGGATGCAACTATGTGTGCCAACTATGTGCTCATAGAGCACCCACACGGGCATTGAAGACAATCATCCCTATGAAGCATGGATGGGCTGGAAGCCTGTGATTTTACAAATGCGGGTATTTGGGGTGATGTTCCCTCTTAGCTGGACACAAGTTGTAGGACAGTTTAGTGCATATTTTATGGCTACAGCTTACAAAGTAAGGGCTATTGATAATGCTTGTGGTACCAACAGAGATATTCAATGAATCTGAAGGACCTTAAGAAATACATGCTGCACTAATTTCAAATTCAAGTATAAATCGCAAGCAGAAAGCATGTTTATGACAAGGTCACTATCAGATGCCAATTGTTATAGTCTTGCCACTATATTAGCCATCACTGATATGACAAAATTGCATGGATGGGACATGATTATTGCCAGAGTAAGCTGACATGTAACCAGTAAATTTTGCACATGAAGCCCAAGGAGTTCTACGTAAAGACAAATCAGCAAGCTGCTAAAATTTCACCAAAATATCTCAAACAAGGGGTTACTTGGTGGGATGGTCTGTCCATGCATATGCCAAGGTATTTAGCATCTAACGTTCTCCCACAATCTTGCTGTTTATATCCCCTTTAAATGAATCTGTACTTAAGTCTACAAACTGGATGCCAAGATAGTAATGCAACTGGCCTATATCTGACATTGCAAAAGGTTTCTGCAACTCAGCCTTGAAGGCTGCATTTTGCTGAGTATCTGGCCCAGTGCTAAGCACGTCATCCACATAAACAACTAATATGAGCAAATCTGCTCCACCCCTCCAGATATTAAAAGTTGCTCCTATGGGGCTCTTCTGAAAACCAAGGCATATCAAATGTGCAAGTATTTTGGCATACCATACCTGGGGTGCCTGCTTCAAATGAGAAAGGGTCTTGCATAGCTGGCATACCTTATTTTCAGACCCCTCAACCTCAAAGCCACTGGAGGTTTTTTTGCAAAAAAAAGAAGCCACAGGAGGTTGGCTGACATAGACTTCCTCAAGCAAATCACCATAAAGAAAATTAGTCTTAATGCACAGTTGATGAACCTCCCAATGCCTGTGTGATGCAATAGCAACCGAATGGTAGTCATGCATGATCTAGGAGCAAAGGCTTCCTCAAAGTCAATGCCTGGTTGCTGAGCATAGCCCTTGGCAACAAGACAGGCTTGGCAACAGTCTCCGCTGCCATTGGGCTTTCCGCTTCAACTTATAGACCCACTTAGTACCGGTTGCACACTTTAGTACCGGTTGCACACTTGCCAAGAGGCAAAGTCACACAACTCCCATGTGTCATTCTAGTGAATGAAATCCAATTCAGCTTTCATAGCATCCATCCACTCTCTGTTGTCAAAAGCATCCTTATGGCATAAAGGTTCCTCATTGGACGATGTAGCAATCAAAGCAACATCCCAAAAAATTTGCCATGCATCTCAGTCTGTGCACCTTAGCCAAGGGCTCAGCCTGCTTGCTGTCTTTAAGAGTATAGCCAATTGGGGACTATTTTCTATTGTCTCATGACAGCCCTTTCCTCTGCAATTGCTTGTTCAATAGCATGATCATCAAGCTGAGGCAAATTAGGATGAACATGGGCATTAGGAGGAGACTGAGAACTGCTAGAAGCTGGGTGATTTGAACCCTGTAAGAGCTGATTTGAATCTATATTAGATTGAAAGAGGGGCATGAATGAATCAAACACATTAGAGGCATTTATAGAAGGCTATTTTTTACAGTCCAGCCAAGGCAAAGCTGCATGCACAACAAAAGCATCATCTCTGCTGACAATAACCTTCCCCGTGCTAGGCTGATACAGGTAATCAAGTCGTAATAGATCGTGGGACATCATTTTCGTATTTTCTTTATGAGCATGACAGGTACATGAGGAAGTTTGAATACCGCATGACGAAGCATAAGATTAATGAGTTGATTCTCTTAAGAAAAGATTGATGTGCCTAATTATTGTCTAGAAAGGGTGCCTTTAATGAACTTGACTTTCAATGTTGTCCTTGCAGTTTGAAGCAAGCGAATTTCTATGCTCATGTTATATATATTGAGTTAATCTTAAAGATCCTGGATTTGAATCGTCTTCTAAGCAATGTACTTTTACTTCAGGTGGTTGTTCCAAAGACATATTCTAAGTACACTTCAAGGCGCGTCATAACTACACAATGGATTGATGGAGAGAAACTATCACAGAGCACTGCTGCTGATGTTGGAGATCTTGTGAACGTTGGGGTGATTTGTTACCTTAAACAGGTGCTTGTTTTCTCAGTACCGTAGTATGGCATGATTTGGTTTTTGCAAAGGGGCTTCTTGCAATGGCAAGTTTGTCAAATAATTTCTCTATACGTGACTAGTCAGGATGTCGCGAAACATTCTGTCTGACAGCCTTATCTACACATAACACTAAGAGAAGCCAATAATTTTTTTGATGCAGCATTTGGATCCTATTAAGGTTGTAGAATATGCCTTGTAACTATGCATGCTGTCTTTATAGTTGCTGGACACAGGACTTTTCCATGCTGATCCACATCCTGGAAATCTCATCCGCACACCCGATGGAAAGCTGGCTATACTTGATTTTGGTATGGGTCTAGTCCAAGTAGGTGATTGCTTTTGGAATTCGCGGATTTAGGATTCTCCCTCATTCTTTGTGGAAGCATATGAGCATTTAGAAAAGTTTTTTTCAAATATCATGTCCATTGTTTTGCTGAAGGACTACCTCCTCTTGTATGGTAGTCTGGTTTAACTTTCTAACTTCATCAGTCTGAAGTATTGTTACTGATATTATACGGTCCTGCAGTTTATGTAGTTAAAACTCGATTGGTTACAACGTACAGGCCTCATGACTCAAATCACGGATAATCAAAAGTATGGGATGATTGATGCCATCTCTCACCTCATTCATAGAGATTATGATGCAATCGTCAAGGATTTTGTGATGCTGGATTTTATCCCAGAAGGAGTAAACCTCGATCCAATTATGCCAGTCCTAGCAAAGGTTTTTGATCAAGCACTTGAAGGTGGAGGTGCCAAAAATATAAACTTTCAAGAGCTTGCAGCAGATCT
Source organism: Dipteris shenzhenensis (assembly GCF_047967505.1). Lineage (NCBI taxonomy): Eukaryota > Viridiplantae > Streptophyta > Polypodiopsida > Gleicheniales > Dipteridaceae > Dipteris > Dipteris shenzhenensis. Next base: position 5,940,854 of record NC_141606.1, read on the forward strand.
TGCACAGATTACTTTTGATTATCCCTTCCGAATCCCACCATATTTTGCATTGATTATACGTGCAATTGGTGTTTTGGAGGGCATTGCCTTGGTGGGGAATCCTGACTTTGCAATTGTTGATGAGGCATATCCGTACATAGCCCAGGTACAATCGTCAACCTCAAAGGATTCAGTGAATGTTTGTGGTAAAATACTTTGTATATGCTTGTGCCTTCTTTTTTATGGCTGGAGGGTGTTCTGTTGTTGTTTGTCTTTTGTGTGCGCGCGCACGTCTGTTTTGGGGGGGAAGGGGGTGGGAGGGAGGGAGAAGGGTAAATGCCTCACAGTATGTTGTTTGTAGTTGGAAAGCATAATGATTTTTTCAGTAAGGCATACCAGAAATCACTTTCAGTTGCAGGAAGATTTGATGTTAAAGATGGAGCAGAATTAGAATTGTTCATGGAGTTGTGGTCTCCAATGTAGATTTCCAATGTAGATTTATACCTATTATTCAATTTGTATAATGCTCCCGAGTCCATACAAGGTCAGGGGTAGAACATTTAGGGTGGCATTTTACTACTTCATTGATACCACCATAAACTCTGAAGGTATAGAGAGTGGCACCTCGTGAGTGGCTGTCATAAGGTTGAAAGTAAGCTTGAAGTGATGAGATTTTGGACTACTTTTTGATGAGCCTTCTCCTTTAGTGCTAGCCTTTGTCATGGCTGAGTTTGCCCTTCACCTCCGGAGTGCCAACAGAAACTCAGTACGAAGACTTTGTATAAATGGATGCTCAAGTATGTGTGGGTGCGTGGAAGCATATGCTTATACTATGATCTACACCCACTATTGGGCGCTGATGACGTCAGTGGGAATGTGATAGTAGCTAGTACCTCCTATGCGTAATGGAGTTGTCAGAGGTCAACATCTCTTGATGTGTCACCTAGAGAGACAGGGCCTTGTGTGTGGGTGTGCCTGCCCAGTGAGTGAGGGTAGCGTAGAGAGAGAGGGCTTGTTGTGGGTGTGCCCGCCCCTGTGAGAGTAGGTTGTTGTTGCTATCCATTGCCTCTTGTGGGCCCATGCAGTGCCACGGTGGCCATGGAGGTTCCCAGGAGGGGTGTGGAGGAGTGTGGCCAGATCTGCCCTGAGGGGCTGCCATGGATGTTCCCTTGATAGGCACCTCAGGCGGGGGCTGGAGGGAAGAGGGTGGGCCGACCTGAAGGTCGGCCACGTTGGCTGGATACAGCCCCCATTTTGGGGGTGTGTGTGCCATCTTTATAGGGCCATGTGCAGCCCTAGTGGTGGGTTGGACCACCTAGGCTGGTTGGCCCTACTACTAGGGGTCGGCCCTCATGCTGCATAGCCGACTAGGCAGGAGGGGCTGCCTATATATAGGCCCCCTATTCCACTTGTTGAGTACCACCTGGAGGAGCAGCATAGCACTGCCTTGTGGAGCAGCACAGTCTGCCTTGGTGAGCAGTCTTAGGGCATAGGTGTGGAGCAGTTCATCCACTCTTTGTGCCTCCGTTTGTCATGGTTGTTGAGCTGTCCGGTTGAGCTCTCAAGCAGCCTGTTTGTTCCAAGGTTTTCCCCCAGTTGTAGTGGGTTTTCTACAGGGATCTCTTGCAGCTCTCTTGTGCCTTTCTCTTCTTCTCAGTGTGGTGTGTGTGAGGCATGCTCTTTCTCTCTCTTCTGTTCATTTCCGCTGCACTTCTCGCATGGTATCAGAGCCACGGTTGGCTTGAGACCCGAGGAGCGAAGGGAGCGTTGAGCGAACACACAGAGAGGAGGATTAGGGTGCTGTTCAGAGGTGTCTTTGAGGAGCATGTGCGAGGAGTGGACTGTTCGGGTGACCAGCAAAGGGGTGACTTTGAAGAGTGTTTTCAGATCAGAGAGGAATTGTTACCGAGGGACGGATAGTGAGGTGTGAAGGTACATTGGGCTGCTAGCCCCTATATTCTCTTCTCCAGCCCTCTCCTTTCTTCAACCTTCAGTTTTCTTCTATCCCATCCACCTTCTCTTTCAGTTCATCGTCTCTCACTCCGACATGGCGACTTTGTTTGAGATGTTAGAGAACAAGACTAGAATTCCAGTGTTGCCCACGTTCCCGGTTGACCGGCAGTTGGATGGGCTCATGGCGGGTGATGATGGAGCAACATCTTGCTTACACACACACACACGCACACACACACACACACATACATGATCTTCTATCCAGGTTGTATAACTATGTGGCCACATGGTCTTGACTCATGGCTGGGAGTAATGAGCAAATGCTAACTCAAGACCAACACTTAGACAATCTGTATAATTATCATTTGAAATAGTGGAAACAACTCAGGTGAACTTCACATCCAACAAGGATAATTAACATAGAGGCCTACAATGAATTCCAGGCGCAATTTACAAGAGTGTCGTCCAATTCTTCCTAATAGAATGTAGCCAGCCTCAGACTTAAGCAAACGAATCTCTTTGAATACAAACTTAGAAATCTCTCTCTCTCTTTCTCTCTCTCTCTCGCACACAGACTAGGGCCCAGAACTAAAAGGCTCCCCCCCCGAAAGGTCTTTATTTCACCGAAAAATAGAGCTACAAAGTACAACTCTTTTTGTGCACCTCACAAGCTGCTTTTCCAATGTGAAAAATCAGAATACAATGGGGAATGAGATCCTCTTTCTTGCGGCATCTTTCTAGCCATCATAAATTACATGCCAAATGGATTGGCAATTGTGGAGGCTTCTAAGCTTTGGGTCACTTCTTGTTGATGTAGTTGATGTAGACCTCTCTTGGTAAGCAGCCTTAGTCCTTAAGAAAAGGCCACTTTAACCCCTCTTGGTACTTGCAACAAATTACTAGTCTTGGTACTTGCAACAAATTACTAGTCCTTAAGAAAAGGCCACTTTAACCCTCTTGGTACTTGCAACAAATGGCACCCATTAACCGTTAGCTTTTGCATGCAAAATAAATCTCTAGACTAATTCCTAGTCTCTATGGGCTTCCCCACCAAGCAAACCAATGCGTACACAAAATCAATAATTCTTTGATTGATTGAGGTCAACCCTCTTTGACTATAACTAAGGTGCTTTGACTAAAGTCAAGGCACCTTAATTATAACGAAACCTTTCCAACCGTAGTTGGAATGTCTTGGTTGACTAAAGTGAACCCTCTTGGCCTAACCAAGTCTCCTTGACCGAAGTCAAGTATCTTTGACCGAAGTCAATGCTTGGACCATTTAAAAGAACTCTTTGACCATAATTAAAATAAATAGAAAACTCTTTAATTATGATCAAATAACTAGCACAGCCGACTCCTCTTTGAAGGGCGTACTCTAGGGCTACATGATGTTGCCTGACGTCAAGAGGCTGCTATGACGATACCCAGATGGATAGAGGGCTCGCGGGGACCCATAGCAAACGTCTTGCTAATCTGACATGTTCCAAAGTCGAGGTCGTGGTTGTGGCATCCTCCGGTCTCTTCTTCTCTTGTGAAGAAGTCTGTCATCTCCTGTTGTTTGGGGTTGTGTGGCATGGTATGTATCATGAGCCTAGACCTAAGTTGAGTGAACTTAGGTACAAAGAGTACATCACACCGCTGATCTATATAGTCAATGAGTCCACCATGTTGATAAAGTCCCGGGTGAAAAGGCAATCATCAATGGTACCTCCCTTAGATATCATAGTATTGCAAGCATCACATGTAGGCATGCTCCTCGGTCTCCATCTCCTGTGTGTTGCATAGTGTGCATATGCTCAGATTTCTATGATGTTGTGTGGCCGCAATCTTGCGCCCTGCCTCGATCTAGAGTCTGTGAGATGATGTCCTAAGCTGGCCCATGATGATCCATACTGCATGAGAGAGGTGGATCTGTAAGTATTCCGGTGCTTAGATAAAACCTTCATCATCCAGATGAAGGAAATGCTCTCTATAGAAGGCCATCTTGGTCGTATGTGGGTGCTAGGATGTAAACCTTCCGTAGGTTATCACTTGCAAATGATCTGATGGATCTCCCACTATGTCAACCGCATGAATGGGGCATCTAGTGAGGACTGGTATGGTGGTAGGTGGTCAAGAGGCATGCCCTGCAATCGGAACATCTGGATACTCGTGCATACGAGCACCTCTCATCTCCCTTGGCTTTTAGCTGCATAGAGGACGAAAGGGCTCTCCATGGCAATCTCTATTGACTTGAACCTGTCGCAACGAACTGTTTGACTGTGTCTAGGTGAATGATTTATCAGCCTATAGGGTGCTCGCTGCAAACTATGCTAGAATGATATCATCTTCCCCTCTTCCCCCTGGATCATGTGAGATAACATCATTACCAATAGTCTCTCAAAGCCCGTCCACTCATCTTTCGTGAGGTCTCTGGCCCAAAAGGCCCTTGCAATGGGGGTATGTCCTCTAAAGCAGTTATGGATGGACTGGGAACATCCTAGAGTGAAATCTCACGCTCATAATTAACTGCAAAACACTCTCATAAGCACTCTCTTTCTCCCTCTCTCCCTCTCTCTATAAACAGCTAGGGCCCAGGACAACATGTCGGGCTGGACCCCCCCGAAGGTATTTTATTTCTTGAGAGAAAGTGAGTACAATAGTTCAAATTCAAAACGTGAATTGAAATTACATGAGCTCTCAGGCTCTTCTTCTTGACAACAAGCCACTTGTCAATTTCTACATTACTTTCCTAATTACATGCCACTAAGGGCAACTCTGGAGTCTTCGAAGCACTTGGTCATGCGAACCGCCTCCTAGACTCTTGTTAGGCTCCATTGCGCTTAGGAAAATAACTCTTCCTACTACTTGCAACAATTAATTAAAGTGCACCACCATGGTACCTATTAATTGTTAGCACTTTGCATGCAAATAACACATTGTGGACTAATTCTAGTCACGGTGGGTGTCCCCACTGAACACATGTGCATACATAACAAATATAGAAAAATATATTTTTTCTTTGGTTGACCGAAGTCAACGCTCTTGATCATAATTAAGGGGCTTTGACCAAGGGTTGAGGCGCCTTAATTATAGTCAAGTCTCTCCAACCGCAGTTCGCAAAACTCTCCAACGAAAGTTGGTACATCTTGGTTAACCGCAGTTAACCTTCTTGGTATAAACCAAGTCTTCTTGATCGAGATGAGGCTTACTTGACCGAAGTCAAGTATCTGTGACCGTAGTCAATTCTTTGACCAATAGAAAAACTCTTTTGACCATAATTAACCCAGATCGAATAACTCTTTAATTATGATCAAATAAATGGTCAACTGTACTTTGACTTAGGATATTTACATTGTGGTAACATCCCCTCGGCTTCTATTCAGTTGACCTCATCTGAAAAGCTTCCTTGTAAACATCCAAAAGCTGTGGATGATCGGACAACATGTCTTCATCCATCCACTTGGCATCCAATGCCGTATAATTCTTGAATCTTACAAGGTACCTTTGCGTACGGTATGGTACACGATCTGCTCTGGCTGAAGGACCTCCTCCAGCTCGTTCACATCTGGTGGATCCTCTGATATTGCTTCTGTAGGCTCTAGCCCCTGAAATTTCTTTAGAAGACTCACATGGAATGCATTGTGAATCCTCCAATGCTTTTGCAATGCTAACCTGTATGCAACCTCATTTATTCTTTCTGTAACCCTGAAAGGGCCATAGTACCTAGGAGATAACTTTGCATACACTTTCTGTTTGCCTTTGAACTTGCGGAGCCTAGCTTTCTCAAACTTTAAAAGTACCCAATCCCCTTCCTTGAGATCTAACTGTCTCCTATGCTTATCTGCAGCTCTTTTATGCCTCTCTTGAGACCTTTCAATTGCTGTCCGGACTTGGCTGTAAGCTGTCTGGAGGTCTCTCACAAACTGATCAATTGCAAATATTTCATCCTTGGTCCTCAGGATAGGTGGCAGAATCACCTTCCCATAGATGACCTCAAAGGGGGCTTTCCTTGTAGAGCTGTGTACTGTATTATTGTAAGCAAACTCTACCAATGGTAGGTACTTTTCTCAGTCTGAACCTTGGTCACCCACGTAGCATTTCATCATATCCAATGCTGTAGAATTTGCTACTTCACTTTGACCATCTGTCTGGGGATGGAAAGAAGAAGAAAAATTCAGATTTGTCCCCATGTTATCAAATAAAGCTCTCCAGAATAGACTGGTCATTATGGGATCTCGATCACTGACAATGGATTTAGGCATACCATGATGCTTAAAGATCTGTGCCATGAAAAGCTTAGCCATATGATCTGCCTTTATGGTTTTACGAACCAGAATGAAATGAGCTTGCTTGCTGAATCTATCAATGATAGTCCAAATCCCATCATTCCCTGACTTTGACCTTGGCAAATAAAAAATGAAGTCCATTGTAATACTTTCCCATGGTCCCTGAGGCACGGGAAGGGGCATAAGTAGGCCAATTGCCTTTTGTCTGTCATACTTCACTTTCTGACACGTAAGGCATTCAGTAGCAAATTGATGTATATCTTTCCGCATCCCTGGCTAAAAGAAATACCTCTCTAGTGCTAGAGTTGTTGCTGTAATTCCTCTATGTCCACCATAGGGAGGTGCATGGCATTCCTCCAAAATCTTTTTCCTCATCTCCTAGGTTATGCATAGGCAGTCATCTTTCATTAAATACCCATCTTTCAGGGAAAAGTGACTGGTGCACTACCCCTCTTGCATTTGCTGTAAAATGTCACCAAAATCTGCATCATTAGCATATTGCTCCCTCATGCCTTCCAGGTCCTGATGATAAGCAATAGTCACATTGTTGACCTGGGGTCTTCGGGACAAGGCATCTGCCACTCTATTCCGAATTCCTGGAGTATGGACAATCTGAAAATGATACATTGACAGCATATTTGCCCATTTCATATGCTTCTCGGAAAGTTTTGTCTGAGTTAGAAAATATCTCAGACTTTGGTGATCTATTTTAACAGTAAAATCTGCACCCAAAAGATAATGCTTCCATGTGTTCACAGCATGAACTACAACCAACAATTCTTTTTCATAGATTCCCAGATATCTTTCAGCATCACGCAACCTTCGGCTCTCGTATGCTACTACATGTCCATTCTGATGTAATGCAGCTCCAACACACTCCCCACAGGCATCGCAATCAACATCAAAAGATTGATACAGATCCGGGACTACAAGAATAGGCTCTGTAGTCAACTTCTCCTTGAGTGTATTGAATGCTTTCTTCTGTGACATTCCCCATGTGAAGGCTGCATTTTTCTTAGTAAGGTCATGCAGTGGAGCTGTGATATCAGCAAAATGCTTGATGAATCTCCTATAGTAGGAGCAAAGTCCTAAAAAACTACGGACTTCATGCACAATTTTCAGCTCAGGCCATTCTTGGATGGCTTGGATCTTTGCAGGATCCATCTGTATCCCATTCTTGGATGTTATATGGCCCAGATAATGGATCTCTTCCAAAAAGAATTCACTTTAGCAAGGAATCTCCTATAGTAGGAGCAAAGTCCCAAAAAACTACGGACTTCATGCACAATTTTCAGCTCAGGCCATTCTTGGATGGCTTGGATCTTTGCAGGATCCATCTGTATCCCATTCTTGGATGTTATATGCTCCAGATAATGGATCTCTTCCAAAAAGAATTCACTTTTCTTGCTATTGGCAAAAAGCTGATGATTTCGAAGGTCTTGAAATACCAAAGCAAGATGTTCCGTGTGCTCTTCTTCTGTCTTTGAAAATACTAGGATACCATCAAAGAAAGTACCCGTGAAATGCCTGTACTTTCGGAAGATGCGATCCATCATTCTATTGAATGTGGCTGGAGCATTCGTCAACCCAAAAGGCATCACTAAGTATTCATACAACCCGAATGTAGTGCAAAAAGCTGTCTTATGCACATCTTGTGGTTGTATTCTAACTTGATGATAGCCACTCTTCAAGTCTATCCTACTGAAAACTGTTGCTCCTCTGAGCTGATCAAGCACATCATCTATGCTGGTATCGGAAATCTATTTTTGATGGTCATCTTATTCAATGCACGATAATCAATGCACATTCGAAAATAACCATCTTTCTTCTGTACTAAAAGTACTGGTGAGCGAAGAGGAGATGAACTGGGCTGTATCAACCCTTTGGAGAGCAAGTCCTGCACCTGAGCCATAATCTCCTCTCTCTGAGTCGCACTGACTGTATAAGGTGGTCTATTTGGTGGCTCACTACCAGGCATTTACTCTATCTGATGATCCTCTAGTCTCTCTGGGGGTAACTCCCTTGGCAAAGCATTGGAAAAGCAATCTTTAAAGTTTACAAGAAACTGAAATTTATCTTTGTCTGCATCATTCATTTCAGAAGAAGATACAGAAGTCGAGCTCGAGGTAGACGGTGAAGGACTGGGAGATTGATCTCTTCCTGCTATGAGACTGTCCCCTATGAGATCTCTCTCTCTCTGTGGCTGTACACGAGAGTGTGCCTCTGGCATTGGCACATCATAAGCTGCATTAGGCATAGTTTCTGCTTGAAACAAATGCTGAGCTCTTGGATCCCTTCCGAGATTTTCCATCTCCTGCATACGAGTGCGTACCATCTGCTCAAATTCTTGCTGATTTTGTTACACACTTCTCTGTCTTGGATGTGCATCCCTATCTTGTGAATCCCACTGGATAGGTGATTGAGCCATTCTCTTACAACTAGTCTGAGATATGCAAATTTCTCACACACACTGTGTATGCAATTGATGCGCGCAACCTTTGCTTTTCAAAGAGAAAAATTACCTCCACAAGAGGTGTCTTGCATTCACAATCTATGCCAGTACGGGGCTGTCAACTCAAGGCATATACCCACAAAGTTGCCAAGGCATCAACAACTATATTGTCCAGCCTTTTTTGGCTGCTGCAAAAAGCACTGAGTATGCATCTGATTTCCTTTTCTGAGCACGAAGGCACGCATTTCTTTACTTGTGCAAATCTCTGATTTCTCTGCTTTTCTGCTGTTTTCCTGGCATATACCCACAAAGTTGCCAAGGCATCAACAACTATATTGTCCAGCCTTTTTTGGCTGCTGCAAAAAGCACTGAGTATGCATCTGATTTCCTTTTCTGAGCACGAAGGCACGCATTTCTTTACTTGTGCAAATCTCTGATTTCTCTGCTTTTCTGCTGTTTTCCTGACAGGAAAAAGTCTGACAGGTAGGTGAAAATTGATGGCCAGAACTGTCTCTGCAACTGTTTGTTTGTTTTTTTTTTTTGGGACAGTATTTGGATGCCGGCTGGTTACACTCACGAGACTAGCTCTAGTTTGGTTTGGTTGGCTCCCAACTGAACTCAACCCAGTGTAGTCTAGTTAACCAGCTATGGTTTGGTTAACTACAGCCAAGGTTAGTTGGTCAAACCTGGTTTATCTAACCAGTCTGACTTGGTTAGGCCAACTAATTGAACCTTTGACCAGGGTTAACTAACCAGAGTTAACGACTGGTCTGCCACATGATATTGTCACGTGTCTTGCCACGTCATCTGCTGAGTTGGTTGCCACATGTGTCGCCATGTCATCACTGCACATGCTTGCCATGTCAACGCTTGTCACTGCCACATCACCCTAAGGTTAATCCTTGGGCTGAAAATGGGCGACAGATTTTTCCCTACGGCGTCGCGCATCGCACCCATTTGGGCGCCTCAATTTGTCCATCAGCGCCCGTCGGTGTCTGCGCCATTCATCTACAGATTTTTACACGGGACTTTGAAAATGGTTAATGCGATTGGCGCTAAGCGAGGCGCAGATCTGTAGTCATCTTCGGATACCGCTGGCGGAGGCAGTGAAAAAGTCACTACACGTGAGGGCGTCTCTCTCTACGTGATAATTGCCGGTACTTGCAAGAGGCTTCCAGTAGCATAATCCCGATCAGTGCGCACAGCCCAAATGCTTGTGATATGCACAGCATTTGCAGTAATCACGATGCCCAATTAGCGCCTCGAGATAGACAAACACCTGTGCCTTACTTTTCCTTGCTTGCCCTCTCCACGCAATAGCTTACTAATATGACACACGTCCTCCTTCAGCAAGGTAGCTGCTCATTGCTAATACGTTGGGTGCAAAACTGCATATCGGTTCTTCGCCTGCAGGGCTCTTCAACTAACCAATGATCAAAATCACGCTACTCTCTAAAGCGTCACTTATCATCTTGAGAAACTCTCTTGCACTTGGATCATCACAATTTGGGAAAACTATGAGACCAGGCTCTAATACCAGTTAAATCTCACGCTCATAATTTACTGCAAAAACACTCTCATAAGCGCTCTCTTTCTCCCTCTCTCTCCCTCTCTCTATACACAGCTAGGGCCCAGGACAACATGTCGGGCTGGACCCCCCCGAAGGTATTTTATTTCTTGAGAGAAAGTGAGTACAATAGTTCAGCGTAGAGCTGAGCATACAAATTCAAAACGTGAATTGAAATTACATGAGCTCTCAGGCTCTCCTTCTTGGCAACAAGCCACTTGTCAATTTCTACATTACTTTTTTAATTACATGCCACTAAGGGCAACTCTGGAGTCTTCGAAGCACTTGGTCACGCGAACCGCCTCCTAGACTCTTGTTAGGTTCCATTGCGCTTAGGAAAATAACTCTTCCTAGTACCTGCAACAATTAATTTAAGCGCACCACCATGGTACCCATTAATTGTTAGTGCTTTGCATGCAAATAACACATTGTGGACTAATTCTAGTCACGGTGGGCGTCCCCACTGAACACATGTGCATACATAACAAATATAGAAAAATATATTTATTCTCTGGTTGACCGAAGTCAACGCTCTTGATCATAATTAAGGGGCTTTGACCAAGGGTCGAGGCGCCTTAATTATAGTCAAGTCTCTCCAACCGTAGTTGGCACAACTCTCCAACCGAAGTTGGCATATCTTGGTTAACCGCATTTAACCTTCTTGGTATAAACCAAATCTTCCTGACCGAGATCAGGCTTACTTGACCGAAGTCAAGTATCTGTGACTGTAGTCAATTCTTTGACTAATAGAAAAACTCTTTTGACCATAATTAACCCAGATGGAAAAACTCTTTAATTATGATCAAATAAATGGTCAACTGTACTTTGACTTAGGATATTTACATTGTGGTGACATAGAGTCCACATATGCTTTCCAAAGGGTGGTACAGCAGGGCTAGACAGTGTGTGTAAGCATTGGAATGCCCTATGGTTAGCCATACAGCAGTATGGCTGTGGTGACTGTACAGATGGATCAGGGTGACTGGGCGAGAAATGAAGCTATGGACGGGGCAGGCAGCAGGCTATAGGAAAGGAGGATGAAGGTACAGATGGGGGCTGTACAGCAGCAGGCTGTACGGGTGGCTGGGTGAGGATAGACAGGTCAGCACACTAGTGCCAAACGACAGTGACAGTAGATGTTCTTGATTCTGTTCCGATGCTCGATACACTGCAAGAAATTCATGCATTTTCAGTACACTATCAAGAAAGAGTTACTTTTCATAATGCGCTCTCTGTCTCTCAGAGTTCTGCTTTTTATGTTACTGTATTAATTTTTTCCAAGGCAAGCAGAACTTGCATAGAAGTAAAGTGCAAAGGTTTGAGAAGGGTGCTACAGATGTGCCATGAGCTATCTGAGTTTTGAGACCCTTGGAGTTTCAAGGCTTTCCAGGATTTGGATGCGATTTACAGCATATTTACTGCTTCACATTAACATGCTTGGCATTTCTGTGTATGAGCAATATATTTGCTCCAGAACCAACAGCTTTGGAAGTTTACGGATGTAGCTTATCTCTAGATTTTTATAGCAATTGTGATGTTTGTTTTGATTTTTTTGTTCGTCAATATTGTTCTCCAACTACTGTACTTGTAAACTAGACTATGAGGTAGCTGATGTTGGAAAGTTGTTTGGATTGGATGTGCTTTTACCTTTTACCAATGCGTACACTGCTTTGAAATGTGAAATTCCACAGTGTAACCCAAATGCTGTTTTCTTGACATTGTTTGTTTTTTAATCTACATGCCACCTTTGAAGCTTACCCTAAGGTTGAAAACTGACTAAACGAACTCAGATCCTTCGTGTTGTGTATATTTTTTGGAAAGTTTTGGAGCTTTTAACATTAATATAGGTGCTGCCTTTGCAGAGGCTTCTCACAGACAATTCTCCACGGCTGAGAGAAGCTTTGAGATACACTATCTATGGAAAAAGTGGTGTATTTGATGTAGAGCGGTTTATTGATGTTATGGAGGCCTTTGAGACATTCATTACTGCTGCAAAGAGCGGAGGAGGCGAAGAGATGCAAGGAAACATGGCCTCCCTTGGATTGATAAAGACAGAAGGCACAGGAGTTTTTCGCACTACATGGTTGACCCAGCAAGATAGGCAGGAGGAGCAAGCCCGGACCAGAGCTGCACTATCCTTCCTACTCTCTGGGCAGGGTGAATTTTTTCGAGAGTTTATCTTGGATGAGGTTTGACAATGATATCTATTTTTGTTTTTGAAGCATGCAAATGTTCTTTATCGGAGTCTTTCATGATGTTGTTGCACGTACTGCTGACAGCTTATATATTGAATTAATTATTTTCATCATTATCTCTAAATGAACCCCCCCCCCCCCCGGTCTCACCTTGCTCAGCCCCCCGCGCTCAGCCCCCCGCTCAGCCCTCCCGCTCTCAGCCCCCCGCTCAGCCCCCGCTCAGCCCTTCACTACCCTCCCCCCCGCTCAGCCCCCCCTCCGGTCTAGCTCTAGCCCCCCCCCTCCGCTCTCAGCCCCTGCTCTCTGCTAACCGCTACCTCCACTACCCCCCCGCTGCAGCTAACCGATCTGCTACCCCCCTGCTCAGCCCTCCGCTACCCCCCCCCCCCCCCTACCCCCCGCTTGGGCGCTGCTGCAGCTAACCGCACCCCCCCCTTTCGCTCCTCGCTTTTTTTTTTTGGGGTCTCTTTTCTGTAAAGGGAGAAAAAAAAAAAACTAGCCTCTCCTCCTTCACCTCTTGGCTGCCTCTCCACTTCAGGCTTCCGCACTACCTCTCCACCACCTCCCACTGGACGTGCCTCCCATTATGGGGGGGGAACTGCTGCTCTCGCTCCCGGTTGAACATTAACACTACGATCTGCACCCGCACCCCAAGAGAATGGGGGACAAAGCCAAGAAAGACGAAAATAACAACAAAAAAAAAAAGCAAACGACACAACTGAATTTGGAGGATGTGAACACACGTTACAACCGAAGTGGACTCGGGGTAAACAGCAAGGCAAAGTTAGGACCCGCCTCAGCTTCTTCAGCATCTATCTGTACCTCAACCTCAACCTCAACTCCCGCTACAGTGTCAGTTTCGTTTTCAGCTCCAACCTCAGCTCCCTCTATCTCTATCTCTACTTCGACTTCAGTCCCCGCTTCAGGCCCAGTCTCAGCTCCATCTACATCTACGATCAATGACATACTCATGCCCATGGAGCCGGTTGTTGTTCCCTTTCCCTCTTCTCCTGTTACAACTCTCACACAGCTTTTGACACCTACTTCCGAGGTGTTATACACTGTGCCGCATTATGCTTCACTCTCCCCTCTCCCTCTCAGTCAGCCCATCCTCCCACACCCCGTTGGGACTGCCTCACCCATTCCACTGTCATCTCCGTTCCTCACTCAGCCACTGTCCAGTTTTCGGACTCAGTCCCACTCTTTCATGCCACAGTCACCACAGTTTCAGCATGGACATGGGTGGACTGACACACCAGAGGCCCGTGAGACCCTACTCATGGAGATACATAATTTTCGTGAGCGTGAGATGGAGCTGGCTCGCTTCGCACGGGAGCAGGTCTGCTTCAACCAGGAGCAGAGCCGCATCATACAGGAGCAGGCTAGGGCCATTCGGGAGCAAGCGGATCTTATTCAGAGACTCAGACAGGATATCATGCAGCTTCGACAGGAGGTCACAGCCATACACACTGTCCCAGGGAGTACCCCGGTGGTCGAGGCATAGATTGCGAGCATGTAATCTGCTATTGAGGAGACTTCCAGATGGGTTGACGTGGCCAAACGAGAACCCGCAAGGGTCACTATTTCGGCTACCCTCATGGAGCGGCAGCAGAGAGCCAGTAAGGCTCTCAACATCAGAGTACGCGGGATCCCACGCACAGAGGCTATACCGATGGTAGATGCGACTGCGTTCGTGACTGCTACCCTGGGTGTGGCTGAGCACAGGATAGAGAGGGCATGGCGGGTGGGGAGAGATCCCAACCGAGAGCAACCCCCGATCGTACGATTTCATGACACTCGGGCATGACTTTCAGCTCTACGACGCAGGTTAGTCCTTCGAGATCAGCCAGCGATCTCTATGGATGAGGATCTCACACCTCTATAGGTTGAGGAGAGGCGCTCTTTGCTGCAGTAGCGGGATCAGGCCCGAAAGGAGGGGAAGTGGGTAGTGGTACGAGACGGACGACTTCTTACAGGCCCCCGTAGGACACCTGCCCCCTCCCCTACATAGGGAAGCGGGGCCTATGAGACTCAGATATCCGAGACCCTGTCCTGCACCATTTGGAACTGTAATGATACCTTATGGTCAGAACCAGGGAACTTCTTGAAATCCTATACAGGCCACGACATAGTCTTCTATACAGAGACACATTAGAGTCCAGAGCGCCCTCTCCCAATAGTCAGCGGATATACATGGGAGTCTGCCTACAAAGATGAGACGAGGGGTACAGGAGGAGTTCGAGGTTCAGGTGGAGTTGCAGTCCTTTTCAAATCCACACTTCGGGGGATCATTTCAGTAGAGCAGAGAGATACACATTCCAGATTTCTTTGGATCCGGATACGACACATGGATAGCCAGGATCTGTTTGTCGCAGTTTGCTACTTCCCCCCGGAGACCTTCCACTTTGCCAGAGATATTCGAGGTGATGATGAGACATCCCCATTTGCTGCCCTGTATCAGTCCATCATTGACTTTTCTAGCCGTGGAGAAGTCCTTCTAGTGGGGGACTTCAACATGAGGACAAGGACCCGTCAGGTACCACTTCTTGATTTCAAAGATGATTCCACTCTACTGGCAGATGTTGACCTTGAGGAGGTAGGTATGCTACGGGTTTCGGCTGACAGGTGAGGTCCACTTTCATCCTATGGGCAGGCCCTATTAGACCTGGGCAGAATACATGATCTCATTATCTATAATGGTCTTGACAGATGGCCCGCTTCAGGTGGTTTCACATGCTTTCCACACGGGGGGGCTCCAGTGTTGTTGATTACATCATGGGATCCCATGTCTTCACATCTCGCATTACTGACTTCACTGTAGCACCTCTCCCCCCAGGGGCTGATCACACATACCTTTTCTTTCGCATCTCCACCTCCCTTCGCACAGCACCTTCCACCCCACTCAGGGCTTACTCTACCTACCACGATATACGCTTTGATCGGGATCACTCACCTTCTTACTCTGGCCGTCTGTACATACTTCTCGCTTATATTGACTTCATACCCCTTTTAGAGGATCGTGCTGCCCTTGTCACCCGCTCACTACACGAGGCTGCCATTCACACCTTTCCCCACACCACCCGCTCCACCCACTAATGAAGCGGTTTGTTTGGGATTTCCACACACTTGGACCATTAACACTATCTCACCCATCCACAAGGTAGGGGATCCCATGAGCCCGGAGAACTACAGGACCATTATGATTGGACATGTCATGTCCAAGATTTATGCATCGGTACTTGACTCTGAGGTTAGCAGACTTGCAGAGTGTCGAGGACTTAGAGCAGCAGGACAGGCCGGATTCCGGCGTGATCATGGAACCATGGACCACATTCTGATGCTCAGATGTATCATCAAGGAGGCGAGATCACGGAAGCAGAGGGTTTATTGTTGCTTTGTGGATTTTCGCAAGGCATTTGACACAGTCCCGATAGCCCGCCTCATACGGTGCCTACAGGACTTGCGTTATGACCAGGAGATCATTTGGGCTGTCATGGCACTTTACGAGAGAGTTTCTGGCAGAGTTCGGGTAGGATCCGGGTGGACAGACGAGATCATGAGTACCATCGGGGTCAAACAAGGGTGTCCTTTGTCGCCTACCTTGTTTGGCCTCTACATTGACGAGCTTGAGACAGTGATGCAGACACAGGGGGATGTAGGTTGCTCTCTTGCAGGCACGTTGATCCAGATTTTGCTCTATGTAGATGACGTGGCTCTCTTGTCTCCCTCAGCAGAGGGGCTTCAGAGACACCTAGACGCACTACAGTCCTTTTGTGAGTCTCATGATTTGAAGGTCAACCCGGGTAAAACCAAGGTCATGATCTTCAATACATCTCGAGCCATCATGCGTCAGGAGCAGTTTACATTTGCGGGGTCATCTGTTGAGATAGTTTCATCATACACTTATCTTGGGGTTATCTTCTCCGGACCGAGCTTCACTATGAGACCCGCGATGCAGGCACGCTTGAGTAGAGGGTATGCCTCATTGGCATGTTTTGTAAGGGAATGCTAAAGTGTAGACTCCACTATGAGGCACCGCTTCAAGACACCATCATCCATGAGCATTGATGTGTTGACATAGAGGACTCCAATACAATGCCAAAACACACTCCATTATCCATGAGCATTGATGTGTTGACATAGGAGACTCCAACCCAATACCAAAACGCATTCCAATCGAAGGGAGGATGGCTTTGTATTCCTAAGAGGCACTTGGAAAGTGCAGTGTGACCAAGAATATGGGTATAGGGTGTATCGAGATCATCTATTGTGAACCCATGATATCAAGGGATGAAACAAACGAGATGGGGACCCAAGTATATAGGGCTTTGCTTGACCAAGACCTAGGTGATCTTGAGCAACGTAAGCTGAAGAAGGAAGATTCTTTCCCATAAATGGTAACCTCCTGATATGGTCACTTTCCAACACTAAGCTTCCTTGGATCCAAGCTCGAACCTAGTGTGAGGCAAACAATTTGGTCTAAAACAGCCCGCCCCTTGTAGTTCATGGACAACTTGCTGCATCTGCTGTTTAACTGGAGGGAAAAAATAGATTTGGATAGGGAGGGGATCGTGGAAGCTGCCATGGGAGCTCCTTGGCTGGACTAAAGGTCACCATCACCATCAGAATCGCCTTTCCCTTATAACAAAGCTGTGAATCGTGTTAGCAAAAGAAGTGTTGGAAAGGTCACCTCCCCATCTGTAAGCCCCATATGAGGAGAGCATGGGGGAGGTGGACCTAGGTTCTGAGAGAACGCCACATGGGCAGCACTATGGCTGCCATGGGGGCAAAGATCAGAGAAATAAAGGAGAAATACCTGGAGCTCTAGAGGCTGCTTCAGATGGTGAGACTGTGCAGGATGGATGGCGAGGGCAACGGCCCCTGGATCTAGGCCTGGCAGGAGGTGCCACATGGCTGAGAGGCTTTGGGCAACAGGTGACATATGGCGAGGTATCCTGGACCGATGGCGCAGCATGGCGGGAGTCTGGAGGCAAGTACACGGCCTGCAACATGGATGGCACATGGCGCAAGGTGGCGGGAGAGCCTGCAAGGGGGGCCAACAGCCAGGTCAGCCTGTATGGAGGCTGGTAGGGCTGGTCACAGCCAGCCTACCAGGCCTGGAACAGGGCCAGACTATGGGGGCTGGACCCCACAAGGTTAAAGGGCATATGGCCCTGGTTTTATACCCCGGGGAAACTGACCGACCAGGTGGGCCAGTCTGTGGCACCTGGGTCGGTGGTATTCCCAGCCCTCTGTGCCTATAAAAGGAAGGCCTTTGTGCCCTCATAACACATCTTTTGAAGCAGGCTCTGAGGTGCAGAAAAGAGCAGCACCAGTAGCAACAGTTGGGCCTCATCCTGGAGGTGAACTTGGCTGGAGACCTGCAGACTTAGCTCACTGATTGGCAGCCCACCTAGGCTGGCTTCCGGACAGCAAGGTGCTGCCCACCTAGGCTGATACATAGGCAGTAAGGTGGAGAGGATCATTCAAGACACAGAGTCCTCATAAGCTCAAGGTGGAGCACATGGGCTTGAGTCTAGAGATATCCAGCAGATAGTAGAAGTACCTTGTGGTAAGATCAAAGGACCACGCTCTGGTGGGACTTTGGATCTATCTCTCTTTTGTTGTGTCCATAGTTTCGGACGGAAATATATTGTTTTGGTAGCTTCTATATCTGGCTAGTTCATTGTCTATTGATGAGTCTACACATCTATGTGATGCACATTAAGTTAAGAAGTTTGTGATTCCACTCCCCACACAAACTGTGTGAGCTCCTGGGCTATTCTATCAATCTTCCGCTGTGCGTACTCTCTGTTGGTTGATTTCTAACAAGAAGGTGGGCAGGCAGAAGGGGCTGCTTGTTTGCAGTCAAGGAAGGGGGAAGGGGAGCACAAGTAGGAATGCTGGCAAGATGTGGTGTGAGGGACGGAAGGAAAGAGAGAGAAAGGAAAGAACCCCAGGGGTCTTGGGGAAATGCTGAAAGGGCTATGAAGTAGATGCCCCAATTGGGGGCAGCAGGCTGGAAAGCATATGGGGAGAGGAGGAGGATGGGCATGTGAATAGGTCCCCAGGGGACTTCAAAACCACCTCCTGCCTGAAACGAATCATGTGGGGTTTCAGGGCCTAGAAGCCCTGAGGTACCTAGGCCAGCCACTGGCTAGGGTACCTGAAGCAGCCAGGCCAAAAGAGGCTTTCACTGACCAAGTGTGCCAGCCAAGAGCAGAGAAAAAGAAGTATGGAGTAGGCGAGTGTCAGGCGGAATAGGCAGAAAGGAGAAGGAGGGCGAAAATGGCTGAGTGGTACGGGGAGCTCTGACAGGAAGGGGTTGTGCTGAGCAGAGGTGAAGGGGAAACACGAAGGTGAGGAGAAGAGCAGTGGGCAGCTGCTGGAGGTGGAAGAAGGGAGAAGGCGGGAGGGTGTTGGAGGGGCTAGCAGGCTGGAGTAGCTTTATGGGCTCAAGTAGTGATTGCTTGCAAGACTCCTCAAGCAAGACATGTTATAAACTTGAGTCTCAGATTCTTGTGCGAATGTGACTAATAAAATGCTTAGCCCTCTCCTAGCTGCTGGCCTATGAGCTTCATTTGACTTATACAGCGAGATTGGTGTACCACGGATGTTTATGAGATTGCTTGATTTGACCAAGCGAAACATAAGATGATGATCCAACACATATAAGGGGATACTTATGTAGAAGCTCTTAATTCAAAGAGATACCTTAATTTGTACACGGGTGAACTTCTTTGGAACAGAAGACACTGATCTAGTCGTGTATCAATAAGAGTTGTGGAGTAGTGTAGACACCTGTCCATTTTATAAACCGCTAGAGGAAGAGGCAGTAGAGGGCAATATGTAGGGTAGGGTAGAGACTGGTTCAAGGGCTTGTATAAGCCCATCCACCATCTGTTTTTGGCACTCACCAAGGTCCACTTCTGGCCCAACTTGTGGGCCACCCTTTGGAGACAGCTAGGGGCATTTGACTGATTCACTGACCATCTTGGTTTGTTAAACATATTCAAGGACAAGACAATGCAACTCGTTGGCAAGTCTAGCCTAGTTTACCCCTTGTAGTGAGTAGATAACTTGGAGAAAGCATCCAGTCCTTATACTTGGTATGTACATCAGTGCACCATTTCCACACAGTTATTCTTAGTCTACTTGCTGTCTTTTAAGGAGTTATCTTGTGTAGGTGACCTCCTGGTTTACCAGCGCTGCCATACTTACTGATTAGTTGAT